>NC_067430.1:4761071-5064285 GCF_009764475.1 Pristis pectinata
CATACTGCTCACAAGCAAGCGTTCTGCTTGTATGTAACATGGCAACAAATGTGCAAAGATGCATGGATGTAATTTTAAAAACACATAGTCTAGTGTTGTTTTGTAATGCAAAGCCAGTACAATTCTGTTTTAAGAACATTGTGTGTAGACTGTGGGCATGGTGGCAATTAAATTACTGTGTTAATAATCTGGTAGCCTAGACTAATAATCCAGAAATTTGAGTTCAAATCTTGCAACTGGCAGCTGTGGAATTTAAATTCAGTTAATAATCTGGAATTTATAACAGAACTACTCATTCATTCAAACTACCAGATTGTTGTAAAGAGCAATCTGGTTCACTATTACCCAGCAGAAGAAATCTGCCACTCTTACTCCGTCTAACCTACATGCAACTCCAAAACCACCCCACGTGGTTGACTCTTAAATGCCCTCAGAAGTGACCAGAAAGACATTCAGTTCAAAAGCAATTGTCGATGGACAATAAATACTGGCCTTACCGGTGAAAAATGAATAAGTAAAGATAAAATCTTTAGTATTGTGTTCAGTTTTGAGCATGTCCAGTCTCAGGTGTGGCAATAAAGAAAGCAGCCATTGTTTACATCATGATCAGCGGTAAGTATGTATAATTATCCATAGAAACAAAGACCAAACCATCTCGAGTGAAGACTTCGGACTGAGGTTGCTGCCAGTTTACTCATTTGAGTGTGAGTACGAACAGTATGTGAAAAGTTTTTCACTGGACCTCGGTACAAGAGACAATAATAAACCAATACCAATACAAATCACCTTCTATGGAAAAACAATTCAGTTGTAGGACTTGTTGCAATGATGCCTGTATCTGAGACAGCTTAATGCTCTATTGTGCTCAAGTAGATAAATTCTCACACTTGACTAATTAGTCTAAATCTGTGCAGGTTAACCATCATTGAAGATATGTTTGAATAAACAGGAAGGCAGGTATATTCAGTGCATAGTTAACAGCAGGCACGTCTAACTAACCTCCTGCCTCTTGATGTGCACTTCAACCCATTTTCGGTGCAGTTTGGGAAGTTCGGGAACTGCAGTTCCGTGCAGCTTCCTGCTGGGAAAAATTGCTTTGAGGATTTGAGGGGGCAGTGTCAGTATTTGGAATCCTGGAAGATGCAAGAAAGGTGCTCCTGCTACACTACAGTTGTGAACAATTGCAGATTACTTATACAGCGCTCTCACAAGCAGCTAATGACTGTAGATGTACAACAGCAGCACAGACAGAATACATTACAGCAGAATGTGGAAGATGAGTTAATTGTGTTCCAAAGGTCAAAAGCGAAAGAAACAATTGATAAACAATGCACATAGGTGAGACAAACTGCCACAAAATGTGAATTTTCTGATCCTGAGTGAGAGTTCAAGGCACAGGTGCTTTCACATCAATGTAACATCGAGAGATAGCCCTTGAAAAGAACATCAAACTATCCAAGTTTCTAGAGGTAGCAAGATCATTGTCATTTTCAGTTGATGTAGAAAGACCGCACAATGTAGCAATGAAAAGAATTAGAGCAAAGCTTAAGCATCCTGGTCAGAACAATTTGCTTAAAACTGTCAACAGACAGTTGGTGAGATAAAGAGAATCCTGGCTTGTAGTATGGCCAGTGTTGCAGACCCCGCCAATGGGCATGGACCTTGCAGATTCCTTGGCTTCATCCCTTATTGTAGCTGATTCATAGCTACCTTATCAGTATTTCTGCACCAAAACAAAAAGAAAATGAAGATGCAAGAGACAGCAGATGCTGCTCTCTGGAGCAAAAAACAAGCTGCTGGAGGAACTCAATGGGTCAGGCAGTAACTGTGGACACAGAGGGATAGTAGACCAAAAACTTCAACTCTCCCTTTGCCTCCACAGATGCTGTCTGTCCTGCTGAGTTCCTCTAGCAGCTTGTTCTTTGCAATAAGAAAATGAATGTGGGCAGAAACTCACAAATCTGCAGTTTGATTGATCAGTTAACTGCTCGCTGTATTGCTGTTTACTATATCCCAGAAAAAGGTACTCAGCTGATTGTGGATGTGTGAGTGGAGGGAGTCTATTCACACACACACAAACAAAAACAGTCAAAGGTCAAATGTCATGATGATAAGCAGATTGTTATCCTTGTAGAGCAGCAGGTATTGAGATAATTATTGGGAGCATTATGGTGCCTCAAGGAGGCAGCATCCATCATTAAGGACCCTCACCACCCTGGACATGCCCTCTTCACCTTACTACCATTGGGGAGGAGGTACAGGAGCCTGAAGACCCACACTCAGCATTTCAGGAACATCTTGTTCCCCTCCGCCATCAGATTTCTGAACCATCCATTGCCACAAAACAACAAATTTCACAACATATGTCAGTGATAATAAACCTGATTCTGATTCTAAGATCGAGGAGCCCATCCGTTACTTGGGCTACTGTAACACTCTGATAATCCAGCAGCTCGGGTCTTTAGTGATGTCAATCTAGCAGATTTTCTGGACTCTTGGATGTTATTCCAATTATACTCCAACACATGACAAATTCACAGTTTTTTTCGATGTTACACAGTGGAATAGTACATTTCCAGCATACCCAGTAAGTGTGGGAAACAGAACCAGATGAGTTTCAAGGGAGCGAGGGAATCCACACCCATGGAAGCATCAGGATTTCCAAATAGCTGGATAGCTGATTATCGGCACTTTACTGCACTTTAGACTTTCACCTGTATCTGAATGGCAGCAACTTTGAAAACCAAAGTTCTGATGAAAGGTTCATTGACCTGAAACATTAACTCTGTTTCTCCCTCCACAGATGCTGCCTGACCTGATGAGTACTTCCAGCATTCTCTGCTTTTAGTATTGGTAACAACTTTGTATTGTGACTGACCATAAGCCACCAGTTCGTGTATGCAACAACACTAAATGCAAGCCATCCACTTGCATTGAGCACTTAAGCTCCAAGTGTATTATCTTCAAGTCATGTGCTGTCCAGGGAAGTTAAACCCTGCTGACAACTTCTTGTGCCATCCCATGTCTAGAGCCCATTCCGCCAGTTGCTGAAAGATCTCAGAACAGCATGTCGATCAGGTGAGTGTAAATGCACTTCCGAAAACAATGACAAAATCAAAGCTGCAATGAAGCAAGATGCTGCTCTACCATTGTAAATGACAGCCACTCAGTCAGAAAAATGGAAACACATAGCACTTGTGGTATTGCACCTACGCTGTAGGGTATGCACAAAGTTCTCAATGAACTTGCAATGATTGCATTGTCATCCGGCACTCACTAATAGAACAGGACACAGGTATTGCTCATAAAAACTATCAAGCAACTGGGGAAATGAAACAATTGTTTAGATAAAAGATATGGCCCCAGGGATAGATTATTTGGTTGGACACAAAATCAATACACATCTAAGATTTGAAGCAATTAGAATGTCAAACCTGCAAGAACCGATAAAAATATTGAAGGTGGTTACAGAGCCTTTGGTCAACTTTAGTGCTGATTTTGCAGATCTAGCCTCCGGTGATCATTTAGCTGTTAATGTCGAGGACCACATTCGATTCTTTAATAGAGAAGCTGTTAGTTCGAGGCCCATGAAATCTGTCACCCCAAAGTGTGATTGCAGCTTTGTGCTATTTGAAAACACTGGGGTTGGATAATAACCTGCTGATCAACAGTGAGGTCTTCAAGAAGTTTGCAACCTCCTTAGCTTTAGCACACTTCAAATTTACACCTTGCTGGTCACTTTCTATATTATGCTCCATTTACCAGATCTTTGCCCACTCACTTAACCTGTCTATATCATTTTGCAGCTTCCTTATGTCCTCTTCACAACTTATTTGCCTGCTTATCTTGTGTCATCGACCATATCTTTGGTGCCTTCATCCAAGTCAGTGAAAAATGGTAAATGCTGAGACCACAGCACCAATCTATGTGGCCAGCTCATTCCATCTTGCTGACCAGAAACAGTCCCACTGATGCCCACTCTCTGTTTCCTGTTAGCCAGCCAGTCATCTGGCCATGCCACCATCAGCTTTCATTTCCTGCATTAACTGTTGATTTGCATCTTATCAAATGCCTTCTGGAAATCTTAGCACAGGCAGTCCCTGTGTTATATAAGGGTTCTGTTCCTGAGACCTGTCCTTAAGCTGATTTCTCCATAAGTCAGAAGCATTTGTTTTCCATAGTAATCCATATCATATTGCTCTACATTTGCTATAATTCTTTTATTTCACTGAATAATCACCCTAACACAACCCATAATTGAATTAATGGAATATACACTGCATCCAGTTATTAATGAATGCCATGAAGCATTTTATATTTCTTATTACTTGCTTGAAAAATGCTTTAAAAATGTATGGGAGAATTTGCATGAAGTTGCATTTCTAAAGTCAGATCATTCATAGCCCAGGGAACCCTTAAACATCCACTGGTTCACCTTTATCCACAGCACATGTCACATCTTCAAAGAACTCCAATAACTTGAGTAAACATGATCGGCCTTTCAACAAAACATGTTGACTTTACCAGATCACTTTGAATGCTCCAAGCATCCTGCTATAACATCTTTAATATCAGCTTCCTCCCTCCCTCCCCAGCTAAAGAATTTACAGATTACACAGTTCCTATGAAAACTTTGCATGTTAAACAGTAGAGTTCAATAATTAGGCAAAGGTGTGCATTGTGGGGGTGGTGGTATTTAGGAGAAGGAAGTCAGGTGTGGATATGTCACCCCCATCTGCCCAGGTATGTTGCCTTTGGATGTGACAGCACTCAGTATTTTTTCCTCTAAGTCACTTTAGGCAAGTAAGTAATAGTTAAGTGACCCTAAGCACTATTTAATCAATTGAGCCAAACTGTAAGTGACATGATAAGCACTGCTTCTTAAAGGAAACACTTGAGTCAATCAGAAACCAGTGAATCCAACACCCTGCAAAGTGTCGTACTGGAAAGTCCATGCCCGTGGAACTGTATATTACTTAAAATAAAAACTTTCAATAATTAGACAGCAGAGTATTTATTGTCTATCCGTAGTTTCCGTTGAGAAGATGATGCAGGGACTCCTTGAACCACTGTCTGTTTAGTGAAGATACTTCCACACTGATGATCACCAGGCAGTTGACTCAGTAACAATAAGGAATGGCGATATATTTCTAAATCATGATGGTGTGAAGCTTGAAGAGGAACTTGGAGGTGAAATTGTCCCCTGTGCATCTGATACTTCACCTTCTAAGTGGAAGAGTTTACGCCTTATATGTTAAGAAGATGCCTTGACACTTGGAACATCTTCCCTTCGCTAGCAGTTTGTCATTGTCGTAGTTATGGACTGACATATTAAACAATAATACACAAACTCTTCCAAATCATTCCAGACACATGAAAGGGTTAATTGGACACAGCACAATCATAGCCTTATATTAAAAGCTTTTATCTCATTGGTTTGAGCAAGTTTCGAACCCATTGGTTCCTGAGGTGAAAGGTTATTATCTCACTTACTGCACCATTCACATGAGATGAGCTATCTTTATTAGTCACATGTACATTGAAACACACAGTGAAATGCATCTTTTGCATAGTGTGTTCTGGGGGCAGCCCGCAAGGGTTGCCACACTTCCGGCGCCAACATATTATGCCCACAACTTCCTAACCTGTACGTCTTTGGAATGTGGGAGGAAACCGGAGCACCCGGAGGAAACCCACACAGTCACGGGGAGAACGTACAAACTCCTTACAGACAGTGGCCAGAATTGAACCCGTGTCGCTGGTGCTGTAATAGCGTTGCACTAACTGCTACACTACCGTGCCTGCCCTCACTCTGAATCCATCTCACTCTGCTGGGTTTTGTTCCATCAGTTTACAATGTTCCAAATTGGAAAATAAACTTCATAACAATTAGATAAGAATTTTAATTAGTATTTTTGTGCTTATGTATATTTGTTGCATTACAACAGCTCAATGAATCTCATCTTTGAATATTAGCATATCATTACACTTCAAAATACCACTTTATATATAAAGTCGATGCTCTTAATTGTTGTGCTCTGCAAGAAATTAAATTTCACGGATGAAATCATTGCAGTTAAAGCAAAACAAATCAGGAATGATGTAGATACATTGGTTCTCACTTTGCGCCAGACACCAGCAAATATGTTCTGGAGTGCAGTGATGGTGCTCTGATTAATCAGAGTAGTGAGTCTCCTCAGGACCTTGGGGCATCGCATTGTTGAGGTTTGGAAATTGTGTTTTCTCCACGCATGGAAGCCAATGCAACAGGTTTCTGTCTTCTGCTCCTTCTTGATCACTCTGCAGCTTTTGACAAGGTTGACCACACCCTCTCCTCCAATGCTGTTAACACCATCAGTCAGCCTGGTGGGATAAGCTCACCGAGTTCCATTGTCATCTACTCATTCACAGCCAGAGATGTGGCAGCAATGGTTCCTCTGCCAATGCCCACTCATTTCCTTGACCACTTCCTATTTCCCATCCACACGTTGCCCCTGGACAATATCGTTCGGAAGTTCAGCACCAGTTTCCACACATTCACTGACAACATCGATCTTCAGTTTACCGTCTCCTTCCTTGGCAATCCTGCAGGGTTGGGAATGTTGGCTTCCATTCCACTTCTGGGATTCTGCAGTGGCTCAAGATTCCCATACAGAATCTCACAGGTGGGGCAGGGGGAGGATGAGTGGGTGTTTCAGAGGTTATTTGTTCCCTCTGCCATTTACGCTGGGCTTCTGTTTCTTCCCACTGAAGAGACTCAAGGAACCTAATCCCAAAAACGCAGTCTCCATTTTGAGCAGTCATGAGATTGCCATGAACCAATGAGGAAGTTACATTTCTTCACGGAGGCTTTATGGACGACCTTGAAGTGCTTTCTCTGTCCTTGAAGCTGACTGAGATGGAGTTCAGAGCAGAGTGTTTGCTCCGGGAGTCTGATGAGAGCCATGTAGATAATGTGGCCTGTTGATCAGAGATAGCTGAGTGTAATGAGACCTTTGATGCTGAGGATGTTGCCCTGGGACAGGACACAGATGTTGGTTCATATCTCCAGCCATATGGACTTGGAGGATTTTACAGGTATAGGACTGGAACTAGTCCTAAATCTGTAGTTTAAAAAGATTACTGCCTTATTCAGCGGGTAGCGTCGGAGCGGGCAGCGGAGTGAGTGGGAGCAGAGTGTTTTGGGCTTTGGCTCAAGGGGCTTCGGCATAAAGGGGCAAGGCGAGAGAGTAGCTGGTAAGTAAAGGTAAGGTTTTACCTGTTTTAAACTTTTAAGTAGGGGAAAAAAAGAATTAGTTCAGATGGAGGACATGGTGGTGTGCTGCAGCTGCTTGATGTGGGAACTCATGGGCCTTGCTGTGGTCCACAATGACCACGTCTGCAGTAAGTGCTTGAGGCTGGAGGAACTACGGCTCAAAATTGATGAGCTGGAGTTGCAGCTTCAAACACTGCAGAGCATCAGGGAGGAATAGAGTTATGTCGATGCTGTACGTCAGGAGACAGTCACACCACCTTACAGCAGGTACTTCTGGGGTCCAGGAACTAGATAGAAGGGTGACTATCAGGGGAGAGAAAAGGAAGAAGAAAATGAAGAGGCAGATAGTGCAGAGGACCCCGGAGTTTGTTCCCCTCAATAACAGGTTTTCCACTTTGGAGGCTGTTGAGGGAGCTGACAGCAGTAGCCAGGTCTCTGGCACTGGGACCAGTCCTGCTGCTCAGAAGGGAAGGGAGGAGAAGAGGAAGGCAGTAGTGATAGGGGACTCGATAGTCAGGGAAACAGATATGAGGTTCTGTGGCAATGAGCATGAATCCTGGGTGGTATGTTGCCTCCCAAGTGCCAGGGTCCGGGATGTCTCTGATCGGGTCCACAGGATTCTTGAGCGGGAAGGAGAACAGCCAGAAGTTGTGGTTCATGTTGGTACCAATGACATAGGTAGGAAGAGGGATGAGGTCCTGAAAAGTGAGTTTAGGGAGCTAGGCAGAAGACTGAAGAACAGGACGACAAGGGTAGCAATCTCGGGATTGCTGCCAGTGCCAAGTGATAGTGAAGGTAGGAATAGTAGGAGATGGCAAATAAATGTGTGGGTGAGAAGTTGGTGCAGGGGGGAAGGTTTTAGATTTTTGGATCATTGGGATGTCTTCTGGGGAAGGTGGGACCTGTACAGAGAGGATGGGTTACACCCAAACCTGAGGGGGGGCCAATATCCTTGCAGCCAGGTTTGCTGGGGTGGTTTGGGAGGGTTTAAACTAGTTTGTGAGGGGGATGGGAACCAGAGGAGTTGGCCAGAGGAAGAAGGGGATGGGGAAAAGTCAGATCTAACAGGTAGAGAGGCTTTGAGGAAGGAGAAGCAGAGTACAGGCTATAAAAGTAGAAAGGTGGATGGGCTAAAGTGCATTTACTTAAATGCAAGAAGTATCAGGAATAAGGGAGATGAATTGAGAGCTTGGATAAGTACATGGGACTACAACATTGTGGATATTACAGAGACATGGCTGACATCAGGGCAGGAATGAATATTGAATATTCCTGGTTTTCAGTGTTTTAAAAGGGATAGGAAGGGGGGGGAGAAGAGGAGGAGGGGTGGCGATACTGGTCAGGGATACTATTACAGCTGCTGAAAGGGTGGATAATGTAGAAGGATCCTCTCTACAGTCAATATGGGTGGAAGTTAGGAACAAGAAAGGAGCAGTAACTCTACTGGGGGTATTCTATAGGCCCCCCAGTAGCAGCAGGGATACTGAGGAGCAGATTGGGAGGCAGATTTTGGAAAGATGCAAAAATAACAGGGTTATTATCGTGGGAGACTTCAACTTTCCAAATATTGATTGGCACCTACTTAGTGCTAAAGGTTTAGATGGGGCAGAGTTTGTTAAGTGTGTCCAGGACGGATTCCTGTCACAGTATGTTGACAGGCCGACTAGAGAAAATGCCATATTAGATCTAGTTTTAGGTAATGAACCGGGACAGGTGACAGATCTATCGGTGGGTGAGCACTTGGGGGACAGTGACCATTGCTCCATAACCTTTAGCATTGCCATGGACGGGGATAGGAGCAAAGAGGACGGGAAGATATTTAATTGGGGAAAGGTGAATTATGAGGCTATAAGGTGAGAACTTGAGAGTGTAAATTGGGATGACATTTTTGAAGGGAAATGTACTGTGGAGATGTGGTCGATGTTCAGGGATCTCTTGCAGGATGTTATGGATAAATTTGTCCCAGTGAGGCAGAGAAGGAATGGCAGGGTGAAGGAACCGTGGGTGACGAGAGATGAGGAACAACTAGTTAGGAAGAAGAAGGCAGCATACATAAGGTGTAAGCAGCAAGGATCAGACAGGGCTCGTGAGGAATATAGAGTAGCAAGGAAGGAACTTAAGAAGGGGCTGAGGAGAGCGAGAAGGGGACACGAAAAGGCTTTGGCGAGTAGGGTTAAGGAGAATCCCAAGGCTTCTTTCTCATACGTGAAAAGCAGAAGGATGACCAGAGTAAAGGTAGGTCCGATTAAAGACAAAGGTGGGAAGATGTGCCTGGAAGCTGTGGAAGTGGGTGAGGTTCTCAATGAATACTTCTCTTCAGTATTCACCAAGGAGAGGGGTCTTGATGACGCTGAGGACAGTGTTGGTAAGGGTAATGTTCTAGAGTAGGTAGATATCAAGAGAGAGGATGTGTTGGAGCTGTTAGAAAATATTAGAACAGATAAGTCCCCGGGGCCTGACGGAATATTCCCCAGGCTGCTTCGTGAGACGAGGGAGGAGATTGCTGAACAGTCAGCTAGGATCTTTGAGTCCTCGTTATCCACGGGAATGGTACTGGAGGACTGGAGGGTGGCGAATGTTGTCCCCTTATTCGAAAAAGGTAGTAGGGATAGTCTAGGGAATTACAGATCAGTGAGCCTTACGTCTGTGGTGGGTATGCTGTTAGGAAGGATTCTAAGAGATAGGATCTATGAGCATTTAGAGAATCATGGACTGATTAGGGACAGTCAGCATGGATTTATGAAGAGAAGATCTTGCCTCACAAGCCTGATAGGGTTCTTTGACGAGGTGACCAGGAAGGTTGATGAGGGTAGTGTAGTAGATGTGGTCTACATGGATTTTAGTAAGGCATTTGACAAGGTTCCGCATGGTAGGCTTCTTCAGAAGGTCAGAGGCTGAGGGATCCAGGGAGGCTTGGCCGTGTGGATTCAGAATTGGCTTGCCTGTAGAAAGCAGAGGGTTGTGGTGGAGGGAGTCCATTCGGATTGCAGGGCTGTAACTAATGGTGTCCCACAGGGATCGGTTCTGGGACCTTTACTTTTTGTGATATTCATTAATGACTTAGATGAGGGGGTGGAAGGGTGGGTTAGCAAGTTTGCAAATGACACAAAGATCGGTGGTGCTGTGGATAGTGTGGAGGGCTGTCGAAGCTTACAGAGGGATATTGATAGGATGCAGAGCTGGGCTGACAAGTGGCAGATGGAGTTCAATCCGGAGAAGTGTGAGGTGGTACACTTTGGAAGGACAAACTCCAAGGCGGAGTACAAGGTAAATGGCAGGATTCTGGGCAGTGTGGAGGAGCAGAGGGATCTGGGGGTTCATATCCACAGATCACTGAAAGTCGCCTCACAGGTGGACGGTGTAGTTAAGAAAGCTTATGGGATGTTAGCCTTCATAAGTCATGGAATCGAGTTTAAGAGCCATGAAGTAATGATGCAGCTTTACAAAACTCTGGTTAGGCCACACTTAGAGTACTGTGTCCAGTTCTGGTTGCCTCATTATAGGAAGGACGTGGAGGCATTGGAGAGGGTGCAGAGGAGATTTACCAGGATGCTGCCTGGATTAGAGAGTATGCATTATGAGGAGAGACTAAAGGAGACTAAAGCTTTACTCATTGGAAGGAAGGAGGATGAGGGGAGACATGATAGATGTGTACAAAATATTAAGAAGAATAGATAGAGTGGACAGCCAGCGCCTCTTTGCCAGGGCACCAATGCTCAATACAAGAGGACATGGTTTTAAGGTAATAGGTGGGAAGTTCAAGGGAGATGTCAGAGGGAGGTTTTTCACCCAGAGGGTGGTTGGTGCATGGAATGCGCTGCCTGGGGTGGTGGTGGAGGCTGATACGTTGGTCAAGTTCAAGAAACTGTTAGATAAGCATATGGAGGAATTTAAGATAGAGGGATATGTGGGAGGAAGGGGTTAGATAGTCTTAGGTGTGGTTTGAAGGTCGGCACAACATGGTGGGCTGAAGGACCTGTATTGTGCTGTATTGTTCTATGGTTCTATGGTTCTAACTACTTCCCTGGAGCTTTGAGATGCCTGATGTTGGTCATGTCTCTGAAGTAACGAGGAAGATAAGGCACACTGCAGCCTGAGAGACCAAGGGTTTGGTGCTGGGTCTGAGATCTTAAGCTTCAGGTAGTCTTTTCCCCAGATGGCTAAAGATGGTGCTGGCAGACAGGAGATGCGGTGAATCTTGGTTAACAAAGTCTGCCTTTGTTGGCTGATGGCCACTGAGTGATGGAACTCCCTCTACTTAGTGAATAGAGGTACTTATCACTACCTCAGTACAGCAACACTATGACTACTTTGTACAACAATGGATTTTTTTTGCCTCTAATTGTATTCTTTCTGGTAAAAATTGATAAATTGGTTTATTATTGTCACATGTACTGAAGTACAGTGAAAAACTTGTCTTGCATACCGTCATACAGATCAATACGTTACAACAGTGCATTGAGGTAGCACAAGGGAAAACAATAACAGAATATAGAATAAAGTGCAGTGCAGGCAGACTATAAGGTGAAAAGCCACAACAAGGTAGATTGTGAGGTCAAGAGTCCATCTTATTATACTAGGGGTTGTTCAATAGTCTTATAACAGTGGGATAGAAGCTGTCCTTGAGCCTGGTGGTACGTGCTTTCAGGCTTTTGTATCTTTTGCCCGATGGGAGGGGAGGAGAAGATAGAATGGCCGGGGTGGGAAGGGTCCTTGATTAGGTTGGCTGCTTTACCGAGGCAGCGAGAAGTACATCTTGTGAATGTTGTGTATCTGATGCTATGTGCCTGTGACGCTGCTATAAGTAACCTTTTCATCGCACTTCTGCATACATGTACTTGTGCATATGACAATAAACTCAACTTTGACTTTGGAAAGCGATCCTGCTTTTCCAGCATCTCCTCATGGACCTCTGTAATTGGAGGACAGTGTTGTGTAGCGAGGGCAGGTTGGAACAGGACCTTTGTCTAATGGACAGTGTAAGGTGCATTTTCTCATATGCTTCAGTGAGTGAGTCAGTGATGATTTGGAGCTCAGCTGGCGAATGTGCATGTATGCAAGCATCGTCTTGTGCTGCAGCTCTGTGTCTGATGTAACCTTCGTTCTGGAGTGGAGGTAACACAGGCCAAACATCTTCCTGTTCATCTTGTGGTTAGCTTCATGCCCTTGGGGTGTTTGTTGGAAGTGAGGTGCAATATTGCAGTGAGGAAGATAGAGAAGAGGATTGGAACAATGCTTGTCTCCAGTCTGCGGTAGATCTGTTGTTTGGAACGATGGATTGCATTGTGTGGCAGTCACAGAGTGGATGTGTCCTTGGACTGTTTCTTATCAACATGAGGCCTATTGGCAACACCACTGAAAATCTCAGCATCAGTTTTCAGATGTCTGCTGACAACATCAGCTTTAAAGGAATCAGGAAGGAACTGAAACAAGGAATTAGAAGGACTAAAAGGGGCCATGAAATGTCTTTGGCAAGTAGGATTTAGGAGAATCCCAAGCCATTTTATTTGTATTTTAGGAGAAAGAGGCTAACTAGAGAAAGGGTTGGTCCACTCAAGGACAAAGCAGGGAATTTATGTGTGATGCCAGAGGAAGTGAGCGAGGTCCTTAATGAGCACTTTGCATCAGTATTCATCATGGAGAAGGACATGGATGATGATGAGATCAGGGAAGGATATGTTGATATTCTAGGGCATGTCAACAGTAAGTATGAGGAGGTGTTAGGTGTCTTAAAAACATTAAGGTGGATAAGTTCCCATGTCCTGATGGGATCTATCCCAGGATACTTAGGAAGGAGATTGCTGGGGCATTGACAGAGATCTTTGTATCCTCTTTAGCCACAGGCAAAGTCTCAGAAGACTTGAGAACAGCCGATGTTGTTCCTTTGTTTAAGAAGAGCAACATGGACAAACCACAAAATTATAGGCTGGTGAGCCTTATATCAGTGGTAGGGAAATTATTGGGGGCAGGATTTACTCGCATTTGGAAAAGCATGGATTCATTGGGGGTAGTCGTGACTTTGTGTGGGGGAGATCCTGTCTCACAAATTTTATTGTTTTTTTTTGAGGTGGTGATGAGGATGCTTGATGGGGGTAGTGCCGTGGATGTTGCAAATGACAAGGCACCTCAAGGTAGGCTGGTTCAGAGTATTAAGTCACAAGGGATCCACACTGAATTGGTAAGTTGGATACAAAATTGGCTTGGTTATGGATGACAGAGTGGTAGAGGGATGTTTCTCTGACAGGAGGGCTGTGACCAGTGGTGGGACCAGCATTGAACCAGTGGAGGTTAAATGCTGGGACCTCAGTTGTTGTGATGTATATACATAACTTGGATGAAAATGTAAGTGACAACACAAGTAGATAGGACGGTAAAGGTGGCTTGCTTTAATAGGTCAGGGCATTGTGCATAAAAGTTGACGAATTTTGCTGTAGCGGTATAAAACTTCAGTGGGCCACATTTGGAGTATTGTGTGCAGTTCTGATGGCCACACTATAGAAAGAATGTGGAGGCTTTGGACGGGGTGCAGAAGAGGCTCACCAGGATGTTGGCTGGATTGGAGAGCATCCGCTATAAGGAGAGGTTGGACAAACTTGGGTTGTTTTGTCTGGAGTGTCGGAGGCTGAAAAGCAACATGATATAACATTTTGAGAGGTGTAAACAGTAGGAGTATTTTTCCCAGTGTGGAAATGCCAAATACCAGAGGGCAGAGGTTTAAGGAGAGAGGGGGAAAGTTTAAAGGAGATGTATGGGGTAAGTTTTTACACAGAGAGGGGTAGGTGCCTGGAATGTGCTGTTGGGAGAGGTGGTAGAAGCAGATAAAATAGCAATTAGGAGGCATTTAGAAAGGCAGATGGATAGGCAGGGAACAGAGGGATACAGACCATGTGCAGGCAGATGGGATTAGTTACATTGGCTCATGGTCAGCCAGAGGGCCTGTTCATGTGCTGTACTTTTCCATGTTTTAGCTCACCACCATATGTCTCAACCCTCCCACTTTCTCTAAATTATCCAACTCTTTGTCCGACGTGGATGGCTTGGATGAGGAAAATTTCCTCAAATAAATGAAGGCATCATCTTTAATCCACACTCAGTTGCCCAGATGTCAACTTCATCCCTCTCTCTGGTTACAGTTTTGACAGAATGGCATTGGTTGCAACCTTGCTGTCTTATTTCAACCCAAGTTGAAGCATACTTGTGTCATGCTATGACAATCTATCACCACCTCTATAAGACTGGCTGCCTGACGCCATCTCTGCTTCAGCTCACCTTTTGCTAAAACTCTCAGGCCTGTCTTTGTTCCAAGGTATTTGACTATCCCGACATGTTCTTCCCTTTCTTGCATCTGAGATGATACTAAATAGCCTGTGCTATTAACATATGATCAGTCATTGACCATGACAACAGCAAACATCCATCAAACAGTACACCATGGAAACAGCCTCCCCTCCATGGACTCTGTCTATACCTCTCGCTGCCTTGGTGAAGCAGCCAGCATAATCAAAGACCACACCCACCCGGGTCATTCTCTCTACTCTACTCTCCCATCAGGTAGAAGATACAGGAGACTGAGGGCACATACCACCAGGCTCAAGGACAGCTTCTATCCCACGGTGATAAGACTATTGAACGGTTCCTTTATACAATGAGATGGATTCTTGACCTCACAATCTACCTTGTTATGACTTTACTCTGTATTCTGTTATTGTTTTTACCCTGTACTACCTCAATGCACTGTGTAATGAATTGATCTGTACGAATGGTATGCAAGACAAGTTTTTCACTGTACCTTGGTACAAGTAACAATAATAAACCAATACCTAAATACCTAAACCAGATACCTCTGATATGGTAGGATGTGATTACCAGCTTTTAACGCCTGATTTAACTGGCTGAACTTTGCTGGCCTTGACTTCAGCGGTCCCAGACCTTGTGATTCCCTTCCCAAACCTCTCAAACTTTCTCTCTCTCTTTATTCCATAAATCCTCCCTCTTTCCAATCTTGTCTAAGGAGAGGAATTTTGTTTGTTAACAGGCCTGTGAGATACCTTGGGGCAATCTACTGCAATAACTGTGCTATATACACACACATTAATGTTCTCACAACTCCAAGCAATGGCTGCTGTTTATCAATGGCTTAAGCATGCAGTAAAATTTAAATAATTAGAAGTTTTGCCTGCAGCCCTACTAGATAGCCAAGAAAGGATTGTGAATACAACTAATGAGCATGACTTCGATTCCTCACCTTTTTCAATACATTCGACTAAGTCACCTGTCCTAACAGATGCTCTTGGAATCACTTGCAGAGGATGAGGTAGAGTGTACGACAAGGGATTAATGGCTGCTTCCCTCATTCTTCTTCTTCTGATTTGGAGTTGCAATTTATTTTCCACACTCTCTGCACACAGTGCTAATGTACGTTCTGCATGGTGTATTCATTGTTAAAACTACTTGAGATATTTATTGAAGAGTCACAGAGCACAGAAACAGGCCCTTCAGCCCACTGAGTCCATACTGACCATCAACAAACCATTTACAGTAATCCTACATTAATCTCATTTTTCTTTCTTCCCAGATTCTATCACTCACTTGCAGAGTGGAGACAACTTACAGCCAATTAACCAACCAACTCGCATATCTTTGGGATATGGGAGGAAACCGGAGCACCCAGAGGAAACTCATGTGGTCACAGGGAGAACGTGCAAACTCCTGATAAATAGCACCCAAGGTCAGGATTGAACCCGGGTCTCTGGTGCTGAGAGGCAGTGGCTCTACCAGCTGTGCCACTGCGCTGCCTCAGACTTTGACAATTAAGCACTGCAGTTGTGATGCTTATGTGTCCTATCTTTTACTGGGAAAGAAGTCTGCAACTGAAAGTGTTTTAAATTAATCACTGATGCGTTACTACAGGGAAATTAAATTCTCCGTGAATTGAAGAACTCCATTAACCCATTCAGAAGTTAGCTGATGATTAAGGCAGTATTTGTACCAAACCACTTGCATCCTTCATACACTTTGAACAGCTCACTTAGAATTTGTTGAAGTTTCAATAAATGATTCCAATGCTACCACTTGCAGTAAATATGCTTTGACATATTTCTTGTCCAGATCTAATTGAGGGGATTCAATGGTTTTTCAAAACATTTCCCGAATTGCTAATGTGATGGGTAGTGTAAAAGTTAGAACCCTGCAATAATTTTGTAATTTGAAGATTGTTGCTGGTTCTACCCAGAATTCCTCATCCCTCCCCTTTACGTTAATACTCGAATTTGGATTTTTGGCTGACTTCACTGACAAAACAGAAAACAAGATGAAGGATCTTCAACCTGACAGATTAACTCTGTTTCTCCTTCCACAGCTGCTACCTGACCTGCTGAGTGTTGCCAGCACTTCCTGTTTTTTTTGTTTTAGAATTCCAGCATTTGCAGCTTTTTGATTTCTGGGAGAATTGAATCATTGCTCCTGGAAAGGTGTGAAAAGTGAGAAAATGTAAAGCATCAAATGGCAGCTCATACTCATGGAGCTCAATTTTGGAAGAAGTTGAGATGAAACTGGGAAAAAAAAGCAGAAACACATCTCTCGCTTTAGAGATCTGTTGTAATCCAAATGAAGGCAGCATATTTGTACAAGTACCAGAATTATTGATATTGTGTTGTGCTACCATTGGGCAGGAGGTACAGAAGCCTGAAGTCCCACACCACCAGGTTCAGGAACAGCTACTTCCCTTCAACCTTTTGGTTCTTGAACCAACCGGCACAACCCTAATCACTACCTCACTACAGCAAACCTATGACCACTTTGCACCACAATGGACTTTTTTTTTGTTCTAATTGTGTTCTTTCTTGCAGAATTTTGGATGATTTATCTTTATGTTTTTCTTGTGAATGCTGCCTATCTGATGCTCTGTGCCTGTGATGCTGCTGCAAGTAAGTTTTTCATTGCACCTGTGCACACATGGACTTGTGAATATGACAATAAACTCGATTTTGACTTTGATCCTTTAATTGAATGTTAATCTGCAAGGACTGAGTGACCCACAAAGGCAATAGAGGATTCTCTGATAACCCAGTTCATGTCTCTACCCCGAAACATTCACATAATGCCCCTCAGTCTGAAGTGACTGAGATTATTTCTGTTGAGACAAAGTCAGGTAATATGTACGTGTGGCCTTGCACCAGAGGTTGCTGAACACATGTAGCACATCTCCCACGTCCAGAATGAAGGTTTGCGATAAGCAGGAAGGGTCATAGAGTCATGGAAATAGACCATTCAGCCCGTCAGTGACCCAGCTTCCACCACTCTCTCCGGCAATGTATTCCAGGTACTCACCACACTCTGAGTGAAAAAGGTCCTCCTCAGATCCCCTCCAAATCTCTCCCCTTTACCTTAAATTGATAGCCACTGAATGTCGAGAGGAGGAAATGGAAGACCAATAGGGATTTAACAGAGCAGGAATTTAATAGGATTACACTTTTTAAGAAAATAGAAAAATGATGGTTTCCTCTGGTGGGGAATCAGTGATAAGGGATAATGAAGTGATGAGAGGTAGGCAAAATTTCCACTGAGGACGGAGGGGAGAAAACAAGATAAAAGGATACCTTGGTTGGCATCTGATCAGAAGCCAGAGATTTTACTTCTCTTCTAAGAGGAAATTATTTTGACATTAAAATGCAACCTAAGTGTGAGTCAGAAGAAACAGCAAAATTGTTTGTTTTCTCAAATTGTGCATTAATAACAGTCTTACCAAACTGCAATCGGAAGCTTGTTAATCAGTTAAGTGTTTAATCTATTATTAGGCTTCAGACTCTGAACATTTGTTTCACTCGATAAAAGCCAAACTATAACGCAACTTGAATGTCAAAGTGGGCCATTAAAATTCCACACAGATTGGCTTCCAGAAAATACATATTCAATCCAATTTATCATCGTGTTTGCAAACTGGAGGATTTAAATTCAGGAAAGTGTCTCCATCAAATTGTAATTTTTTTGTCACCTATGAGTGCCACAAGGTTCTCGGAGAAAAGACTCGTTGGTGTGGGTTTTTTTATGATTAAATAAAACCCAAATAAAATGCATTTTACATATCAGGTAATTTCCAGGTCCTGACCTGCTGAGTTCCTCTGGCATCTTGTTTTTTTCACCCATCTACACTAATCCTACACAAATACCATTTTATTTTTCCAGCAACACACAAGACGCTGGAGGAACTCAGCAGGTCAGGCAGCACCTGCGGAGGGAAACAGACAGTCGACATTTTGATTGGAGACACTTCATCTGGACTGCCTGCAGAGCTGGATCTGGATGAAGTCCAGAAGAAGGGTCTCGACCCAGAATGTCGACTGTTCATTTCCCTCCACAGATGCTGCCTGACCCGCTGAGTTTCTCCAACATCTTGTAAGTTGCTCCAGATTCCAGCATCTGCGGTCTACTTTGTCTCCATTTTATTTTTCCACATTGTTCTCAACTCCCCTAGAATTCTACTACTCTCGTACACACGAGTGGCAATTTACGGTGAGTAATCTGCACTTCTTTGCAGTATGGGAGGAAACTGGAGCACCTGGGGGAAACCCCCACAGTGACAGGGAGAATGTCCACATTCCACATAGACTGCGCCAGAGATCAGGATTGAACCCAGGTCACTGTAGCTGCTGGGTGGAACAGGGACACAGCTGGTAGTGCCATTGCTTTACAGCGCTAGAGACTCAGGTTCAATACTGACCTCGGGTGCTATCTGTGTGGAGTTTGCACGTTCTCCCTGTGACTGTGTGGGTTTCCTCCGTGTGTTCTGGTTTCTTCTCATATCTCAAGGATATGCCGGTGTATAGGTGAATGATAGAATCTGGAGGGAGTTGATGGAAATGTGAGGAGAATAAAAAAAGTGGGATTAATATCGGATTGGTGTAAATAGGTGGTTGATGGTTGGCATGGACTCGATGGGTTGAAGGGCCTGTTTCCCTGCTGTATGAGTCTTTGAGCTGCCCCTGTGTAACTCGAGAAGTACCATTTATTGCAATGATTCAACTCCATCTGTTCCGGTTGCCTTGCCAATGATTGGTTCTGTCAGCAGTTGTGAAACCCAGTCAAACAGTAAAATCTGACGGCAAACCTCGAAGGTGAAGCTGGAGGACTTATTAGTGACTGCGTTGTTGTAAGAGCATAAACAAGCATGGCAGGAAACAAAGAGAAAGTAAAAGCTCTGGTAAAAGGTTTTCATTGACAATGAATAGAAATTTATTTTGATTTGAGTTAAAGCATACAACAATTTGAATGTCAAATAATTCAACAACAGTTCCTAAAACAAGGAACATTGTTCAAAGATCATTTCTTTCTACAAAATTACTTAAGAAATTTGCACAATAAGGAAAAAAGGTACTAAATCTAACACTATGCAGTAATTAGTGTCACTCTGCTATTTTCAAGACTTTGTTAAATGTTGATATTAATGTACATGTATTGAACAGTTCAGTATTTTAGAACTAATTACCTTCGGCTCCTTGTTAAATATCAAAATACATTGGGGTAGATTTTCTTTTGGTCACTCAGTATAAATTGGGGAAACTGCTATTATATTTCCACCTGCCTTTTTACTGACCCCAGCCATGAAAAGAAATAACACATGGTTGACCTAGTGAGCTCTTTGCAAGTGTCTTATGAAAAGTTAAGGATGTGATCGGTGAATTGAAATAATGCCTTTTAAAAAAAAACAGCAACAGATTTGGGCCGACTCCTCCAGTCTGTTCGAGCAGAGGCATCCAAGTAACAAGCAAATTTTATCCATGAGCAATTCTCATGGGAAGGTTCCCATGTACAATCGGGAGTTGGGCACAGAGGGAGCGAACTCGATGCCGCACTCAGTCCACCCTTGGTGTTATTTCACTGGGGGGCATATCCTGTAAAGCACCCGAATTCCTGAGGTGTATCCAATCACAAAGCTGAAGCCAGTTTATAAAATGACTCCAGTTCTTCTTGCTGAGTGGCTCACCAACATGCATTATAAAACTGGCTGCAGCAAGCACTTTGTTACTTATGCTTCTCATCAATTTAGGCCTATGTAATTTATATTAATCAGTTTGCATTTATTTATATGTCACAATATAAATTAAACTGCCAACAAGTTATTTTTGTTATTCATTTTTATTCCTCTCTAAACTGACAGCTGCTCTGCTATTTTTATTAAGATATACTGTTAAGTGTTACTGTATTTTTAGCCTTTTAGTCATAGTGTCATAGAGTAACACAGCATGGAAACAGGCCCTTCGGCCCAACTCGTCCATGCTAACCAAGATGTCTATCCAAGCTAGTCCCATTTGCCCGCATTTGGCTTATATCCCTCTAAACCCATACTATCCATGTACCTGTCCAAATGTCTTTTAAAGGTCGTTATTGTACCTGCTTCAACCACTTCATCTGGCAGCTCGCTCCATATACTCACCACCCTCTGTGTGAAGAAATTGCCCCTCAGGTCCCTTTCCCTTCTCAGTTTAAACTTATACCCTCTTGTTTTTGGAGCAACACACACAAAATGCTGGAGGACCCCAGCAGGCCAGGCAGCATCCATGGAGGGAAACAAGCAGGCAACATTTTGGGTCGAGACCCTTCATGTAGCCCTCTAGTTTTTGATTCCCTTTCCCTGGAAAAAGACTGCGTGCGTTCCCAACCCTCATGACTTTTGGATGTTGGAGGAAACTGGAGCAGATAGGGAAAACCCACACAGTCACTGTGAGAAGGTGCAAACTCCATACAAATAGTGCCAGAGGTCGGGATTGAACCCAGGTTGCTGTAACTGCTCTACAAGCTGTGCCACTGTTACTACATCAAGAGCCTGTCTGTTCTCCCAAGTGAATATGAAAGGTTCCTTGTCACTCTTTTGAAGAAGAAGTGGGGAGTTTTATCCAGGGTCCTAACTAATATCAATATCACCAGAGCAGAAGAACCCATATTGCTGTTTGTGGAACCTTGTGATGCACAATTTGGATGCCACGTTTCCTAAATTACACACAGTGAACACACTTCACTGATTGAATGACATTCGCTAACATGAACATGAAACTAGAATTAATTAACACAGCACTGACAGATTTGAATCCAGGATCATTTAAATGTGGTTCAGTGCCAGCATTTGACATAATTATATTTTGTGTCTGCTATTTTACGAGGGATATAGATAGATAGTCTGTCCTTTTCCTGGGGCAGGAGAATGTCGAACAAGCAAGCATAGGTTTATGGTGAGAGGGGGAAATTCAAAAGAGATCTGAAGGGTAAGTTTTTCACACAGAGGGTGGTGGTTATCTGGAACGAGCTACCGGAGGAGGTGGTGGAGGCAGGTACAATGACAATGTTTAAAAGGTACTTGGACAGGTACTTGGATAGAAAAGGGCCTAATGCAGGCAAATGGGACTAGCATAAATAGGGATCACTGTTGACATGGACAAGATGGGCTGAAGGGCCTGTTTCTGTGCTGTACGATTCTATGAATCTATTTTAAATAAGACAGGTGAACATAGGTTAACAGAATGCAAGAGCCAAACAATTTTCACCTGGGCTTCATGGCCAGGGTTACGGGATAACAGAATACTTGGCCTCTTGTGTTTTTGGCTCATGCTTGCAAGGAGCACAGACTCCAAGTTAAAAACATCCATTATGTTTGATGTAAAAATCTACTTCTGGATGTAGACCAACAGCACCAGTTTGCATTCAAGTGTGTACTAAAGAATGGGCGCAGTCAGGTTGTGTTATGTGTGAGCTACTGTTGTATGGCAGTGGTCTTTAAACAAGATGAATGCATTGATTTTTGCATAATGGTTAATCTATAGATGCAATTAAATAATTTGTGTAGCATTTATGTAATCCCCTTCTTCTGGATTAGAGACTATAAATTGATCTTTTTAATAATGGTTACATACACTTCCACTTTCTAAACAGTGAGCCATGTCTCAGATCTTTCACTTTGAGGAGACACCAAATATCTTTTAACTTTCCTGCCCTATGCGCTACCCAACTACCTCGCACCATTAGTACATTCTACTTCCAACTGGTTTAAACACCTAAGTTCAGTCATACTTGGCAATTGCCACTGAACAATGCCATTTCAGTCACCTCTTGGTTCCTACACCTCTGGCTTCATCCAAGGTTTTCAGATCTTTTAACGTGGATTGAATTTGGTTTGAAAGTGAGATTTTTCCTTAAAGGAGGAGCATGCAATGGAGAAGAATCAAGGTTAAAGGGCGGAGGTTTCAAGAGGACCTGAGGGGTAACATTTTTTCCACAAAGAGTAATTAGTAACTGGATTGAAATGCCAGAGGAGATGGGAGAGGCAGGAACAGTAACAACTTCTAAGAGGCATCTGGGCAGGTATTTGAATGAGTAGGGCATAAGAGGGATATTGAATCAATGTAGACAAGTAGGATTAGTGTAGATAGGCACGATGGTCAGCATAGAAGCAGTGGGCCAAAGGATCTGTTTCTATGTTGTACAACTCTATGACACTAACCAGTCTGACATTTCTTGTAGGTCTACACAACATATCTGAGAAACCACATTACTTAAAGTATGGACATTGGCTTGGCTCAAAGTGCATTGTCAGAGGTGCAACCTCCCAAACAAGACATGAAACTGAGGCTCGTACATTTGAAGTTCCAAATATTCTGCATCAAGAGCAGAGGGATCTCCCTCTTGAAAACCCTGCCACAACACGTTAGCTGCTCATTGCTGGAACCTTGCTGAGTGTAAATTGGCCACCTTGTTAGTCTGTCTACATAATAGCAGCTGCACTTCTACAATTATTGTGAGACTGTGAAGCGCTTTGAGAAGTCCAGAGGACTGAGATCGATACAAGTTGTTTTCCTTTTCATAATCCATTTAACATCCCATGAAAAGCATGAACAAACAGGAATAAGTGTCATCGCTTTCCCTGCTGCCACGTGTAAAGGGTTCATGGTATTACCCTGCAATGTGTGGGTTTGGACATCTAGTTCTATTATGGATGGCAATGGAAAGGATAAACTCTGCTTGGCCAAAATGAGTACCTGAATCATCTCTGCTGGCAGTGTTGTACAAACACCAATTTAGCACCCATGGGTGAAGAACAGCACTTGGGTGATAGAGTGCATGACACCATCCATGGGACTATAGGAGAAGCGAAGCAAGGG
Organism: Pristis pectinata; assembly: GCF_009764475.1. Taxonomy (NCBI): domain Eukaryota; kingdom Metazoa; phylum Chordata; class Chondrichthyes; order Rhinopristiformes; family Pristidae; genus Pristis; species Pristis pectinata. The sequence continues at coordinate 4,784,475 of NC_067430.1, forward strand.
CATGAACTTGAAGAAATATCTGGGTAAACAACTAAAACACCGAATAAAAGAAAATTGACTAAAAGAAAAACTCATCCTGCAACATGATGGGCTGAAGGGCCTGTTCCTGTGCTGTACTGTTCTAACGTACAGTCAGTGCTCCATGTCACCCTTTCTGTACTGCTCTAACCCCGTGCTGTACTGTTCTAACGTACAGTCAGAACGTGTCACCCTTTCTCAGATCATGTTCCTACGCCGGGATAGAGAATGTACAAACGATGTGAATTCTCAGTTCTGGCTGGCGTCACCCTTTCTCAGATCATGTTCCTACGCCGGGATAGAGAATGTACAAACGATGTGAATTCTCAGTTCTGGCTGGCGTTCCTGCTGCCTGACCATGGACACTGATAACAACTTGGAAGAAACCCATTCAAATAAAAACAACCTTGGCTCAGCTGGAAGATGGAACACAGCCAACTGATAACTGAGAAAAATATGAGTAAAGAAAAACAAAGTGGCTTTTTCCAGTGTTAACTTGATAGCTTTCAGAAGTGATGAATAGATTTCTTCACTGTTATATGCAAGCAGTGTAAAAGGTAACTAGAACCTACTGAGAAAGACCATTCATTCCACTGTTTAAACTTTTCCTCAAAAAATGGTGAAAGAGTTCAGAGTCCATCGAACCAGCAGGGAAACTGCCCTCACTCCATCCCTTGTCGTTATCGTACTTAGTAGCCTCAGTGAGCCAACGATTATCTACCACACAGGAAGGGAAAGGTTTACAAAATAAAATGGCAATGGCTGTGGGTTTTTTTTTGCATTATGATGAATTTCCCTTTTTTTTAAGCATTGTTTTTGAAGTCTCTTATATTAAATGTATAAATAAATTACAGTCCTGATACATTGGGGAGAGGGATTTTGATTCCTAATTTAATCAGTATGAGACAGATGCAGAATCCTCCACCACCTACAGTAACTACTCCGAGAACTGCTTTGAGAAAAGAGCTTCTTGAGCGATAGAAGTCACTTGGAGCCAGAATGCTGAGCAGGGCTGTGTTAACAGTTAACGTGTACAGGATGGAGATGCCGGTATTCAGGGCAACGATCTTCCCAAACTTGGCAAATGGAATAATGATACAGAAGAAGAGAGGGACTGTTGCTATGATAGTGGTGATGGCACTTGACACGATGGCAACCCCAACATGTCGCACAGCTGCCAGAGTCCTCCATTTCCCTGTTTTGCATTTATCCTATTGATCAAACAAGGCAGAAGTTAGCAGACTTGTTCAACCATTCATTGAAAAAAAACAATAAAAAAACTGTTGATGCTGGAAATCTGAAACATAAACAGAAAATGCTGCAAACACTCAACAGGTCAGGCAGCATCTGTGGACAGGGAAATGGAATTAACATTTCAGGTCAATTACCTTTCATCAGAACTAGGTAACGTTAGAAATTAAATATGGTTTAAGTTGCAGATAAAGGGAGGGGTGGAGAGAACAAGGAAATGTCTACAACCATTCTATCCAAAACACGTACCACCAGACTCAAGGGCAGCTTCTATCCTGCTGCTATCACCCTCTTGAACAGACCTCTCATATGCTCAAGGTGAACTCTTGATCTTCCCAATCTGCCTCGCTGTGGCCCTTGCACTTTATTAATTTACTTGCCCTGCATTTTCTCTGTAGCTGCTACACTATATTCTGCATTCTGTTTTGTTTTACTACCTTGATGCACTTATGTGCAGCACGATCTGCCTGGATGGCACGCAAGCAAAAGCTTTTCATTGTATCTCAGTACATGTGACAATAATAAACCGATTGCAAATTTCCTAGACCTCCCAGTCATTCAGGTTGACACCAACCATTCTTGTGTTTCTGCCACCTGCTATCTTCCCCCCAGTCCCTGCCCTGGTTGTGATATCTCATCCTTGTCTAGTTTTTCTCATCTCCCCACATGTCATTATTGTGCTCAGCCTGCCCACAGTCTCTTCTGTGCGCACAGGTAAATGAAAAACCCAGTAACTTCTGTCCTGCTCATGTGGTCAGAGAGTGGTTCCCTCTCTTCAGGTATTTGCTCCAGTTCCAGTCAAGTGCCTCATCTTCCTCTCTCTAAAAAAACACACTTCACTCCATTGTCCTTACTAAAACCATCTAATCTTCCCCTTTATCTCTAAGTCTTTGAAAACATTGCTTTCCAGATCTAAGTCATGCCTTCAGAAAACTAACATTTGAACCTTCCCACATAGAACACGAACACAGTTGGCTTTGTTGCAATGTGAGGAACTGGGAGGTGAATCTCTTCCCTTGCAACAGTGGATATTGCATGGTCTCCAGATTCCGACAGAAGTAGCCATAACAGACGCAACAAACCGGCAGAGGGAGTTGGGTGAAAGGCCTCCTTTTGAGTTCTGTTTCTCCCAGATCCATAACTGCACATAAAAGTGATTTGAAATAACAGACACTGTAAATAGCAGTCTTGCTGCATCTCTTAATCTCAGCAAATATTTGTACCATTGATTGATAGAAAACAAATTGTACAAGACTTGGGCTTTCATATGATTCCCTGCTGCTGTGCACAATTGGTTACCATGACATTAAGTGATAACTCAACCGAGTGCGTGATTTGCCTCAAATTTCTCTCAAATGTACAGCCATTGATCAGTGCAGTTAAATGTTTTCTATATTTCTCCAACATGTATTTTACAAGATAAGCTATTTATCTATTAGTCACATGTACATCGAAACACGCAGTGAAATGCATCTTTTTGGGCTACTAGGAGTGTCCTGGGGGCAGCCCGCAAGTGTTGCCATTCTTCCGGCACTAACATAGCATGCCCACAGCTCCTAACCTGTACGTTTTTGGAATGTGGGAGGAAACCGGAGCACCCGGAGGAAACCCACGCAGACACGGGGAGAACGTACAAACTCCTTACAGACAGTGACGGGAATTGAACCCGGGTCGCTGGCGCTGTAATAGCGTTATGCTAACTGCTACACTCATTTACTTTGTTTCACAATAATTTAGATGGAAATAACTCTTCATCTTTAGGTTTATTGCTTACTTAGTTAGAGTCCCTATGTTTTAGGTATCTTACTCAGCTCAACAGCGCCTGCACTGTATATGAAATACAGTGTCTACGTCCTTCATCCACTTTTATCCTTCATTCTGAAGGCAAAATGTTTTTGAAATCCTAGCTTCCTTTCTTTTAGTAACTAGTTTTGAGCCCCAAATTTCATCAGCTCGATGCCAGTTCTGCTATTATGCAGCTGTTCTTGTGAGAGCTGTGAAATCTTTGTATGACCTTGCCTAGGCTATGGTGGCATAGGGGATTCCCTGCCTGGGGATTGCATGGCTTGGCATGGGCTATGCCTCACCTTCATCTACCGTGTGGCTCTGTGAATGTGTTTTCAGAAAGATAATTATCGCACCTGATCTGCTTTGAATAACATCTATTTGATAACCGTCTGTTAGCGTGAAGAGTAGCACTTCCATTGCCTCTGATTACGAGGCTCTACAGAGTCTATGTTTCCTGTGTTCTCTCATTATAAATGAGCTTAATAAAATTAGCCACAATAAAAATTACGGTTTTACGACTTATTTATCCAATTCAAAATTCTGAAAGTCTCGGACTCAACATTTTAATCAATATTTTTATTTTACTTAATAACTAACGTAGTATAAATGACAAGGTTCCAGGTTACACAGTTTGATACTGGGAAGATGGGTAAGGATCAAAAGAAAATTCAACATCAGGCTGGTTCCACTTACATCGGTCTCAGCTGTCAAAAGGGTTTCCCCAGCCAGCAGGTAACCCTCAACGAGATGGACACAATAATCCACAGAAGAGCCCACCAGGATGGACAATGAGATGGCTTCCACTGCTCCCATTTCCCAGCCAAACCAGTACATGATTGCAACCATCAAGCATATAACACCTGGTGAAATATAACAGACACGTACACCATTGTGCACAATATGCAATCGCACTCTTCCCCCAGGACAACTGCAAAAAAATATGGAAGAAGACAGCAAAATATACAGAGAAAACAAATTAAAAAACATTGAACCTTCATTTATATAGTTCCTTTGCAGCTAGTGAATCACTTCTGCACATTGTTGGTAAACAAGGATCCAGTTTGTGCACAGCAATGTCTTACAAACAGACAAGATAAATAACCCAGGTAACTAATCATTTTTTTTGCGGCATTGATTGATTGATAAACACTGACCAGCAGCCACTTCTGTTCAACTTCATGAGCCATCAGGTAGTGACTTGTCCCTGAAACAACACCTCTAAAAACAAAACTGCGGTGAAGCATCAGTGTAGATTATGTGCTCAGATCTCGGGAATTCCCTGAACCCATGACCTTCTAACTCAGAGGCAAGATTTACTCCACGTGATATCAAGAAATAGTTGACCACAATAGAAATGGTAAAACCAATGGGCCTTAACTGTGTCCCAGATGTCACACAGAAGTTCTCCAGAATCAAGCTCACCTAGAGCCAAGCGGTCCCAGTAGAACAGCAGCACAGACAGCCTCCCACTGAAATAGAACATTGCGGGTCCACAAATATGACAAATTCAATCCAGTTACTTATCACTGAAGTGATGGAAAATATTCAGACAGTGCTACTTGGAAATGCAGGTCCTCCCCAGGTTACAAACGCCCGACTTATGTACAGCTCGTACATATGAACACCAGGCTAATTCCTGGCATGAGAGGATTGTCCTATCAAGAGACACTAAACAGGGTGGGTCTCTATTCTTTGGAGTTTAGAGAAAGGGGGGGGTGATCTTATTGAAACATGTAAGATCTGAAGGAGACACGGCTTGGTGGATGTAGATGGTAGATGGGAGAGTCCTGAACAATGGGACATAGTTTCAAGATAAGGGGTGGTCATTTAAAACCAAGGTATGTTGAAATTTCTTCTCATGGAGGGGAGTGAACCTCTAAATCTGTAAATCTCTACCCAAGAGAGTTGTGAAGGCCAGAAATATTTAAAGTGGAGTTAGATACATTTGTGGAAAGATTGCGGGATTGAGGTCTATGGGAACTGGCACAGATGAGGCGATGAGACCTGGAGCAGATCAGACACGACCAACTTGAATGGTGGGGCAGGCTTGAGGAGCTGTGTGGCCTACTCCTGCTCCTATTCTCTTAGGTTGTTATGGGAAGTGATCGAATTGCACGGACAATTGACAATGCCCTGCAAAGGTTTACTCAGAATTGACTGAAAGATCTTTGATGAGGATTGGACTCTGAATGGCAATTTAGTGTGAGACTAGAGCCCTTAGCATTGATTTACTGAGAGGTTCAAGGTACTTCTGAGTACAAGCATACAACAAATCCAGTTTTATAAACACTGGTTCAACACCAGGTTCAGTCTAAATATCTGGTGACTACATGCAGGCACTCTGGAAGATGTCATTGTATTTGGATAACATTGCCTCTGTACTTGACTTTGGTGTGTCTTGATAAACAATGAATATATCCTTTCATCTGAATTTCAATTTTGCAAGCCAATCCTTGCTTAAAGTGGATCACCACATATACTCTGCCATGACTACTAATAACTCAAGATTCTGGCTATTGCACCTTGCCTCAAAGTTTCAAAACTTCTGAATATGCTTTGAGACGTACCATGCTTCTTACTAAGGATGGGTTGCTGAAGTGCTAGCCATGAGGACTATTCCCCAAAATGGAACTGTACTGATCAGCATCACCAATAACTTGCCGTTAATCAGGACTTAAAGATCTGCCGTCTCATACAACGTTTGCTTGTAGCATAGCTCACACAGTAAATTCTGTACCATCTGCAGCAGTGTAATAATATGCAGATTCCCTTTTTCTGACTTTTTATGAGAAAACTGTTCTCTCTGCGCAAATGTCTATTATAAACAGAAACTTTTCTGTTGCCTTGTATTTAGATTTACAAGGTATTGGCATGGATCCTTTTCTCTGGCATGAGAAGCACCTGGTTTCATCAAGAATACAATTGCATGGGGAATTGCTACTAATACCACCTGTAACACTGATCTGTACCACTGGCAACCTGGAGGAAAGCTTTGGGCCTTGTCCGTTGACAGTTATATTTATTGACAGAATTCCCTGTCATCTTTGGCTTCCATTCCCACAGAAGATGCAATCCTATAAACCAAGACAGATGTGAAGATTTTTGTGCCTCATAGATTAGACTGGATCTTTTCATCCCTTAGACCACACACAAACTTGTCTGTCAGTGTTCAATCCCAAAAACCCTCCAAAGCTGCAACTCCTTCAGTGCAACAATAAAACATTCACTGTTTCCCCTGTTTTCGGATTATATGTTTTGGATTTATTGCTTTCCACCATCACAAATGACAGTGGATTGAAGGATCCAATATCATTAGCCAGGACCTGGCAAACACAGACAGGGAGCAGCTATTTGCAGATAAATTTACATTCAGGAAGTAAGAGTCTTTTTGAAGTGAAATAATGAGAGTTTAGGGCCAATGTGTTCCTGTGATGCTGAAGGGCAATGATGGCAAATCCAGGGAACCCTGGATTTCAAGGGATATCGAGGGTTTGATAAAGAAACAAAGGGAAGTATATGAAAGGTATTGAGAATTGGGGAGGCCCTACAGGAATATATAAAGTGTGTGTGTTGGGGAGGGGGTGCTTAAAAAGGATATTAGGAGGACAAATAGGGGGTACAAAATATTACTGGCACATAAGATTAAGGAAAACCCTTAAGTATTTTACAGATATAATTAGAGCAGGAGGGTAATTTGGGAAAGAATGAAGCCCATTGAGGACCAAATGTGTGGAGCCAGAGGACATGGACAAGGCCTCATGTGAATACTTTTCAAGGAGAAAGACTTCGGAAGTGCAGTCAATCTTACGTTAACTCTTTTCATGGTGTATGGTTATTTAGCCTCTGTCCTTAGGGGCATTAAACAGAATAGCAGCACATCTACAATTAGACGGAAGGGGTCAACCTGCCAATTTTCAAACAACTATTTTCAAACAACATTGCAATCAACAGCAGTGCATAATAGACAGCACAAAAATATATTGCTTTTTCTTACCTAGAATGGTCAGGAGCACTGGTAAAAGTAGAAGAACGTGAGTGGTAAAAATAGCAACTGCTGCAACACAGATTACCAGAGAGAGCATCAAACTGTACAGAGCACTCTGAACACCTGTAGAGGGAGAAAGATTGTAATGCTTCCTGAGCCACTTCAAAGGACAATGGAACATGGAATCAGCAAAACATAAAGCCCCATCCGACACCACCGTCACACTGCAATTCAATTAGTACCTTTAACTCACTTCCAGGTTTTGAGCTTTTGTAAATATCTGTTGGGGATCTTCTAGTTAACTGATGTGTGTGATACCAAGTAACACTTACTGCTGTAAAAAGTCAACTGTGTTTATTCCTCTGATGCTGCACAGTTTAACTGGCCCTCACACAGAATGATAAAATCAATTACAAGTTGAATGTTAAAAAATTAGTAGCTCCTTATGAATTTTGGGTTCCAGGCGGGTAAAAATTGGTATGATATAACTGACTTTGCTGTATTATTAAACATACGGTACATTATGATGCTTTGCAGTTGGTTGCCTGTGAAAAAAGAAGCTCAAAACATGTTACCAGCATGTGACTTTACCAGTAGAAATCCTGCATGTCTATTTGCTTCTGTGTGATTACCCATTGCACCTTTGCATCCCACCACATCTTCTGCTCTGTAACTCACAATGCAGCTCTGCAAATCTGCAAGCAGGACCAAGAAAGGTCTGTGCGATTGTGAAGTACAGGATAAAACTTGATCACATGGTCTTTGCTCCAAGAGCATCATTTACTTCAACATGAAATAAAATGAAGGGAGAAACTGCAATCATGAGATCATCCTAATGAGTTTAAGACACACAACTGCGGGGATAATTATAACAATGGTCTATAATAAAGATTTTTTTCCTGGTCACTTTTTCTTGTGCTTTGCAAAGTATGTTATTAGATCATATGGAGAATTCAGGATTCTTCAACGTTTAGGACTACTTATTCTTAAGGGAGTTTAGTTCAGCAGCATTTATTGGGCTGCAAGAAGTTTTCTTTTTGCTCATTGGGATTTCTCTCGAACAATTATGCCCACAGCACCTGTTGGGAAAGTGAAAAATTACAATAGAAAGTAGAGCAGAAAAAAATACTTTCAAATAAAGTGTCAATAAATAATGACTTCCGTGAGTCTCCTTGCTGCAGAGTTGATTATGGAACATTAGGGTGGGTTCTGCTTCTTCCAATGTGAGTTCTTGATTTCAGTTGGCCTTATTACAAGTGGAGCATGAATGAGAGAGGAAGGTAACCCGATGCTTATTTTTGTTAAAGCACTCGTGGATTATGATTGTCACCAGCAAGGCTAGCAATTGTTACACACTGCCATTAGTGTGGTGATGGCTCTCCTACAGTTATGAACGCAGGACCAGGAACTTGCCTTAGTGATGATGAAGGAAGAGCAGTTCCTTTCCAAATCGTGGGGGTGTGTTATTTAGAAGTGAAGGGAACCTGGAGGTGATAGTGTCCCCATACATTTGCTGCCCTGGTCCTTCTAGAACAATCTCTCAGAGGGTTGTGCGTCACTGGAACTCCTTGCCACAGAGGGCTTTGGAGACAGGGTCACTGGGTATATTTGAGGCTGAGATAGATATTTAATCAGTGAGGGAGTCAGAGGTTGTGAGGAAAGGGCAGGAAGGTGGAGCTGAGAGGTGTCAGACCAGCCACCACCCTCTGAAGGGCAGAGCAGCTCGAGAGGCTGAATGTTCCCAATTCTTATGGCCTTAGAACAGCAGTCTGCAGCCCAAGTGACAAGTGCCATTTATTTCACAGTTGGTCAAAAACGCAGTGTGTTAGGAGCTGCAATACCTGTAGCCCAAACTTCAAAAATTAAGTTAATCACTGTGTCCCAGTGTTACACAGTGACAGGAATGTGCCCATCACTATACCACAGTGTTATACAGTGACAGAAACTGTGCCCATCATTGTATCCCAGTGTTACACAGTGACAGTACTGTGTCCATCACTGTATCCCAGTGTTACATAGTGACAGAACTGTGTCCATCACTGTATCCCAGTGTTACACAGTGATAGAACTGTCCAACACTGTATCCCAGTGTTACACAGTGACGGAACTGTGTCCATCACTATATCCCAGTGTTACACAGTGATAGAACTGTCCATCACTGTATCCCAGTGTTACACAGTGACAGAACTGTGTCCATCACTATATCCCAGTGTTACACAGTGACAGACCTGTGTCCATCACTGTATCCCAGTGTTACACAGTGACAGAACTGTGTCCATCACTGTATCCTAGTGTTACACAGTGACAGACCTGTGCCCATCACTGTATCCCAATGTTACACAGTGACAGACCTGTGTCCATCACTGTATCCCAGTGTTAAACAGTGACAGACCTGTGTCCATCACAGTATCCCAGCGTTACACAGTGACAGACCTGTGTCCATCACTGTATCCCAGCGTTACACAGTGACAGACCTGTGTCCATCACTATATCCCAGTGTTACACAGTGACAGACCTGTGTCCATCACTGTATCCCAGTGTTACACAGTGACAGACTTGTGTCCATCACTGTATCCCAGTGTTACACAGTGACAGACCTGTGTCCATCACTGTATCCCAGTGTTAAACAGTGACAGACCTGTGTCCATCACAGTATCCCAGCGTTACACAGTGACAGACCTGTGTCCATCACTGTATCCCAGCGTTACACAGTGACAGACCTGTGTCCATCACTGTATCCCAGTGTTAAACAGTGACAGACCTGTGTCCATCACAGTATCCCAGCGTTACACAGTGACAGACCTGTGTCCATCACTGTATCCCAGCGTTACACAGTGACAGACCTGTGTCCATCACTGTATCCCAGTGTTAAACAGTGACAGACCTGTGTCTATCACTGTATCCCAGCATTACACAGTGACAGAACCGTGCTCACCATTCTTCAGCTTCTTAGACAGTCCCTTGGGATTGAGAATTACTTGCTTCCACTGTGGTTTGTGTAATCCAATGGGAACAGACTCCTCCCCAGGTGGGCAGGAGGTGCCTGAAGGTGGGTGGATAGTTTATGAGGTCGCTCCTTCTGCTCCTCATGCAGGGCTCCTGTCTTTAAGGTTATTATGGAGAAGGACAGAGGTAGATTTTAAAGGAGGTCCTGAATTTCAATATCATATGGCAGGATTTGAGAATAGCAGCTACTTGTAAGGAAGTCTACAGGTGACCAGTGGGAGGCATTCAGAAATGAAATTGTGAGAGATCAGGGCAAAGAGTTGAAGGGTAAGACCAACAAGTTTTAGGAATCCTGGATATCAGAGAACATCAGGGGTTGGAATGGAAAAAAAGATAGGTTATGGCAGATTTAGAGAACTGGAAACTGGGGAAGCCCTACAGGTGTGTAGAATTTGTAGGGTGGGAACTTAAAAAAATAATTAGGAGGGAAAGAGGAGGCATAAAATGGCACTGGCAGGCAAGATTATAGAGAATCCCGAAACAGTTTATGTATATTAAGCGCAGGAGGGTTATCAGGGAAAGAGAGTCATTCCCTGAGCACCCGTTCTCCCCGTGTCTGTGTGGGTTTCCTCCGGATGCTCCAGTTTCCTCCCACATTCCAAAGACGTATGGGTTAGGAAGTTGTGGGCATGCTATGTTGGCGCCAGAAGCGTGGCGACACTTGTGGGCTGCCCTCAGAACGCTGTACGCAAAAGATGCATTTCACTGTGCGTTTCGATGAACATGTGACTAATAAAGGCATCTTATTTCTTATTCTTATTTCATTCAGGACCAAGTGGCAATCTCTGCTTGGAGCCAGAGGAAGTAGGAGAGGACTTCAATGAATAATTCTCATCTGAGTTCTCTATGGAGATTGATGCTGCAGTCGGAGAGTTTGGGGGGGGGGTGGTGGGGTTCAGTGGAATTGTAGAACAAATTACCTAAACACTAGGGGCAATTCACAGTCCCCAATTAACCTACCAACCCACGTCTTTGGGATATGGGAGGAAGCTGGAGCACTTGGAGGAAACCCACACGGTCGCAGGCAGAATGTGCAAACTCCACACAGACAGCACCTGAGGTCAGGATTGAACCTGGCTCCTTGTACTGTGAGGCAGCAGATCCACCAACTGGACTGCTGTCTCATCCAATTTCAATTTCTTAGCACTCCAGGCCTTTTGTGGTATCTATTGCTCAATCAGGATATTTTGATCAGTGCTCCTTTAATACCTTTTAGTTTAGAACATAGAACATTATAGCACAGTGCAGGCCCTTCGGCCCACAATGTTGTGTCGACATTTTATCCTGCTCTAATATCTATCTAACTCTTCCCTCCCACATACTTTCAATTGAAATTGTGAAGCCTTTGCATGTTACCGCATGAACCTTCACTGAATTTTGTGAGACTTGCCTATTATTTCCATGAAAATCTGCTTCCAGTGTTCACATGTCTGAAATCCATGGCGTAGTGATGATTGTTCGGAAAACTGATGGAGCTGCTCCTGGAGGTAGTTCTCCCATTTCAAGTAGTCTGCATAGGTCTGAAACGAGGACTTTCCTTTATAAGTAGTCTGTGGAGAATCAAGGAGATGAACATGGCGATAGCAAACAGAATCAAAACACTGAACATCACGTGTTGTGTAGGGTCAACGATCCTTCCACTTATGCAGAGTTCCAGATTTGTGCGCCCCATCAACAACTTTCAATTGAAATGCAACAAGCAGTCCCAGGGTACTTCATGTCTGCAATAAGACTAATACTGACATTGAGCTGGGGAAGTGGATAGGAAGGTGCAAAATTAATAGCTTGGACAAAGAAGTAGGTATTAAGGAGCGTCTTAGAGATGTGAAGAGATTTAAGGAGGGAGTTAAATGATGTCAAGCCGACACTGTTGATAGCACAACTCAACCTGATAATGCTGTAAGTACTCAGCAGGTCAGGCCACATCTGTGCTGAGTATTGACAGAATTTTCTGGTTTTATTTTAGATTTCCTGCATTTGCAGCTTTTTTGATTTCCACTGTTGAAAGCACAGCTGCCACTCAGGTACTGAAGGGGGTGGGCGATGCACTGGAGACCGACTTGGAGTTCAGAGGTTTGAGAGGGGTTTAGGGTTGCAGGAAGATACTCAGTGGAGTGGGTGATAGCATGAACGAATTTGAAGGTGAGGATGAAGCTTTCTAAACTGAGGCATCGTTATATCGAGAGCCTCATTGATCAGAGATCTGTGTGTGGGTGCGTGTGTGTGTGCGTGTGTGTGTGCGTGCGTGCGTGCGTGTGTGTGTGTGTGGGGGTGTGTGTGTGCGTGTGCCTGTGTGTGTCTGGGTGTGTGGGGGTGTGTGTGTGTGTGTGCGTGCGTGCGCATGTGCGTGCATGTGTGTGTGTGTGTGTGTGTGTGTGTGTGTGTGGGTGGGTGGGTGTGAGAGATTCTGGAACAACCTCATCATTTCACTCACTATTTAAAAATTCAGTATGGTCTTCTGCTCTGTTTAGAATGGTGACAAGAATCTGAAAGAATCTGTTGGGTTGGGTAATACCTGCAGTGTCAGTTTCTGGTGTCCAGTGGTTGCAATGAGAGGCATGAGTTCAATTCAGGGACCTAAATTTCCAAGGCTCTTCATGTGGTCAGGGTTCTCTTCAGGTCCTATGATTTATACTCAGAGTGGCAACTGGGGAAGGACTTCCTGGACTTTGGCTGCTGTTTGCAATGTGGTAAATCCACTCGGAAGGGTATTTCATACTTTTCAACTGGTGTTACCAATCCTCCAGAATCCCTTGCAGTCTTCAAGCCTGAATATTTAATCTCCAGGAATCTGCTGCATGGAACCTTAAAATTTTTCTTCTTAAAAATAAAGTTTACTTCTTCATCACAAAAGAACTTTCAAATTAAGTTTGAAGATTCTGCTTGCTCTCCAGTTAGGTGGGAAGGTGTCAAGTGGAGGCACTGTGAATTGGAGAGGTTGGGAGTGACAGGTCAGAATCAGAATTAGGTTCATCATCACTGACATATGTCGTGGAATCTGTTGTTTTGCGTCAGCAGTACGGTGCAAGACATAAAAATTACCATAAGTTACAAAAAAATAAATAAAATACTGCAAAAGAGGAATAACGAGGTAGTGTTCATGGGTTCATAGACCGTTCAGAAATCTGATGGCAAAGGGGAAGAAGCTGTTCCTGAAATGTTGAGTGTGGGTCTTCAGGTTCCTGTACCTCCTCCTTGATGGTAGTAATGAGAAGAGGGCATGTCCCATATGGTGAGGGTCCTTAGAGATGGATGCCACCTTCTTGAAGCATCGCCTCTTGAAGATGTCCTCGATGGTGGGGAGGGTTGTGTCCATGATGGAGCTGGCTGAGTCTACAACCCTCTGCAGCCCCTTTCAATCCTGCACATTGGAGCATCCATACTAGACGGTGATGCAACCAGTCAGAATGCTCTCCACCGTGCACTTATGGCAATTTGCAAGAGTCTTTGGTGATGTACCAAATCTCCTCAAACTCCCAATGAAGTAGAGCTTCTGGCATGCCTTCTTTGTGATTGCATCAATGTGTTGGGCCCAGGATAGATCCTCTGAGATGTTCATGCCCAGGACCTTGAAGCTGCTCACCCTTTCCACTGCTGACCCCTCAATGAGGACTGGTGTGTGTTCTCCCGACTTCTCCTTCCTGAAGTCCACAATCAGTTCCTTGGTCTTGCTGACGTTGAGTGTGAGGTTGTTGTTGTGACACCACTCAACCAGCCGATCTATCTCACTCCTGTACGCCTCCTCATCACCATCTGAGATTCTGCCAACAACAGTGACGTCATCGGCGAATTTATAGGTGTTTGAGCTGTGCCTAGCCATACAGTCATGAGTGTAGAGAGAGCAGAGCAGTGGGTTAAGCACGCATCCTTGAGGTGCCCCTGTGTTGATTGTCAGCGAGGAGGAGATGTTACTACTGATCCGCCCTGACTGTGGTCTCCCGATAAGGAAGTCAAGGATCCGGTTACAGAGGGAGGTACAGAGGCCCAGGTTTTGAAGCTTGTTGATTAGTACCGAGTGGATGATGGTGTTGAACGCCGAGCTGTAATTGATAAACAGCAGCCTGACATATGTATTGCTGTTGTCTAGGTGCTCCAAAGCCGAGTAAAGAGCCAGTGAGATTGCATCCACTGTGGACCTGTTGTGGCGGTAGGCAAATTGCAGCGGGTCCTGGTCCTTGCTCAGGCAGGAGTTAATTCTCGCCACAACCAACCCTCTCAAAGCTCTTCATCACAGTAGATGTGAGTGCTACCAGGCGATAGCTGTTGAGGCAGCTCACCCTGCTCTTCTTGGGCACCAGGATGATTGATGCACTTTTGAAGCAGGTGGGAACCTCCGACTGCAGCAGTGAGAGGTTGAAGATGTCCTTGAACAATCCAGTCAGTTGGTCGGCACAAATTTTCAGTACCCTGCCAGGTACACTGTCGGGGCCTGACGCCTTGCGAGGGTTCACCCTCTTGTAGGATGTTCTGACATAGGCCTCCAAGACAGAGATCACAGGAGCACCAGATACTGTGGGGATTTGCACAGGTGTAGTGTTATTCTCCCTTTCAAAGCTCACATAAAAGGCATTGAGCTCATCAGGGAGTGAAGCATTGCTGCTACTTATGCTGTTAGGTTTCGCCTTATACAAAGTACTGGCTTGCAGACCCTGCCTGAGACAATGGAGATGTTCCCTGAGCTTTCTGCTGCTGCACTCAATCCCGGGGCAGTCTGGATTGAGGGCTGTGGGGATCTGGCACAGAGAGGAGTTGAGGACTGGGGCAGATCAACCACAATCATATTGAATGGTGGGGCAGGCTTGAGGGGCCAGGTAGCCTACGGCTGCTCCTATTTTCTTATGTGCTTGTACATTTTTATGCTCTACATAATGCCCACAACACAAAGCATTTTACAATTCGAAGTGTCTTGGATAATAAAAACCCAGGAAGCATATAAATTTAAATCAGGAAACTAATCAAAGATAAATTAGTTGGCAGGAACACGAAGGGGATTAAAGCATGTCTTCAGAAATCATGACAAAGGATTCACAATATTCATAAGATTAAATTGCTAAGATTATCCCATCTAGACAATGCTTGAAAAGTTTAGGCTGTGGAAATATAAGGCATTAAACTGTTTCAAGAATTAATTCATAAGCATTAAATGGAAATGAGCTGGAATTAACCTGGTATATTGACACAAAGGTTAATGGAGGACCTTTGGAAATCTGAAAGAACTACTGTTTTGGACAGATGACCCTCAATCTCTGAGGGTTACAGAAGTATAGATTTTGGAAACCACTCTGTTCTTTTCTCTCTTCAGATATGCGGCTGTACTTTTCAGTTTCAATGTGTATCTTATTTTCTTTTCAGTCTCCAAATTGCTGGAGGGATACGGGCCAAATGTGGGCAAATGGGACTAGCTTAGACGGGCAACCTGATCAGTATGGATGAGTTGGGCCGAAGGGCCTGTTTCCATGCTGTATTACTCAATGCCTCTATGCTGGCTTTTAAAGTAATCATTACCTTGGCAAATTTAGCCTGCACCCTGTCACAGAATTCATTCCACCCATCAACTGGCCCCAAACCCCATTCCCCACCTGTCTGAGACTTGATACATTTCCAGTTCTGATGAAGGGTCTCTGACCTGAATGTCAACTCTGTTTCTCTCCCCATCACTAAATTCTACTTGGCCTCCTGAACGTTTCCAGCATTCTGTTCTTGTTTTGGGTTCCCTGCAGTTTTATGTTCGGAGGCATTAAATGGAATTGGTCAGGTAGATGGCGAGAAGTTATTTCCAATGGTGGGTATGTAGGTGTAAAAATAAAGAGCAAGGTCTTTCCAGTGAAACTTGGAAACATTTCTAAATGCAATGGATGGTAAAAGTGTGGAATTCTATTGACAAACAGCAGTAAATGCTAGATCAATTGTTTGCCTTAAGTCTGATTGATATGCTTTTGTTAGCCAAGGAATAAAGGACCATTTGAAATGAGGAGCAAAGTCCCAGCTGGCCATGATCTCAGTGAATGGCAGAATTGGGTCAACAGGATCATCTGTTCCTATGTTCCCAAATAAACCATTAAGTAGACTACCGCTGGAAGGAGCACTCTTCTGTACAACAGCCACCACTTCCGAATGCCAACTCCCAACCAGCATCACCTAATGCTGCCCGTACTCCCTCTGTACCCTGATTGGAAGTGAAAATGAAAAAAGTTGTAATGAGCAGTGTCACATTGGAGCAGGTAAAACTTAGGAAGAAATAATGAGAGGGGAGCCAGTCAGTATTGAATCCCATATTATTATTGTCTTTTGACATAGAAGAAGCCATTCGACCCATCAAGACTGCTTGCTCTCTTTCATTCAGCAGGTCATCATGCTCCCAAAATCTGTTTGTTATTGAATTAGATCGTAGCTGAGCTCTTCTATCTACCCACTTTCATTCCATCCCCATCTTTCTCCCAAAAAAGGCAATTTGGTTTATTAAACCTTCAATTGACTCACAGTTTCAATTAGTTGGGGGTGTTGTTCAAAATTTCCACCATCCTCTGTGTAAAGAAATATTCCCAACATCATCTGAACAGTTTAAGGTTCTCTGCCTTGTTCTGGATTTTTCCGCCAAGGAAATAATTTCTCTTTATGCACTGTCAGTTCCTTTGATCATCTTAGCTCCTTGCTGGATGGATCTCTTCAGAACAAAAAAAGCCGTGATAATCTCGAGTTTTGTTTTACTGAGAATCCTCGATGAAGAGCCAAGAGTTTGTAGTACACCACCAAAGTTGAAGAGCAGAAATGTAGTGTATTTGACACCAATCTATATAGCTTGAATAGAAAGCTCAGTTTCCAATCCTTAAATACCAATTCCCATCTGTAATTTGAAACCTATTAACCACTCACACTGCCTGCCAAAACATGATTATTGAATCCAACATGCTTTGATATAATAAGGCACTGCATGGATTCGACTTTTACAGCTTAACACCCTGTTGTATTTACTAGGAAATCCAACAAAGGACTCTGAGAGCAAACAGTCTTGATGGGCTGAATGGCTTCTTCTATGTCAAAAGATAATAATAATATGGGCTCCAATACTGACTGGCCCCCTTCTCATTATTTCTTCCTAAATTTTACCGTAATCTGTGTTTATTTGTTCTGCTAGGTAAAATATCATAACGCCTAGGGCAATATTTCTTCCTCAATATGTGGCATCAAAAACTAATAAAAAGGTTACACAAACTGCAATGTACAGTTGGATCTTGCCATGATGACTAGTTGTGTTTAATTATGTAGCAGCAGTTTTGACATTTCAAAGTATTTCACTGTATGCATTTTTCTGAGAAGGCACAATGTAAAAACAATCCTTTTTCTTCTCCTGACTAAAAATAGTCTCTGCAATGAAGAGGTTAGGTTCTTGTTGAAGTGCATGCTTAGGAATTATGAAAAAAAAACATGATTGGAGATGTATCAAGCGCTGTCACCCTCAGCATGATACCTAGTTGTGTTCCATTTAATTATCCTTTCACCAAATTCTTTCTGCTTTGCTGAAGAAAACTGTCGTGTGTGGTGGATGGGATCAGAGATCTGAAGAAAGCTGCACTTTAATTTTCCTGCATCGTTGCCTTGCTCTGTTGCACAATTGGCTGGATTTCTCTGGTCTTGAGCAGAGCAGTCCAGGGAAAACCATTGTTTGTGGGGTGGGAGTGGTCCTTATTCTGACAGGCAGCAAGATCCCACAACAACTAACACATTATTGAAATGTGCTGTAATTTCTGAACACATAGCTCTGAGATCAGTGAAACTGGTGGTACCGGAATGAATGTGTCGAAGAGTCAGAGAGAGATACAGCACAGACACAGGCCCTTCAGCCCACTGAATTCGAGCTGATCATCAAACACCCATTTACACTAACTCTACACTAATCCCAATTTATTCTCCCCACATTCTCATCTATTCCCCCAGATTCTACCCCTCACCTACAAACCACGGGCAATTTACAGTGGCCTATTAACCTCCCAACTGGCATGTAAACAGAACACTGAAAGAGCTCAGCGGGTCAAGCAACATCTGTGGAGGCAGACGTGAATGCCGACGTTCTGTGTCGAGACCCCGCAGCAGTCTTGAGAAACGTCAACCTACATCTTCTGTCTCCACAGATGCTGCTCGACCTACTGAGTTCTACCAGCGTTCTGATTTTTGTTCCAGATTCCAGCGTCTGCGGTCTCTTTTGCCTTTTACCAACTGGCACACCTTTGGGATGTGGGAATGGCAGAAATCTGGGAATGATATGCACTTGTATACATATGCCAGGGCGGGAAGCTAATTAGTGGAGGAGATTCACCAAGGGAGAGAATGTAAGAGCAATGATCTGAATGAAAGAGAGCTGACACACACACGCACACTCTGACAAGGGAAATGGACACACAAGGCATTCCGCAGATGCTGGAATCTGGATTAATACCCAAAAAATGCTGGAGGAACTCAGCAGGTCAGGCAGCATCTATAGAGGGAAATAAACAGTCGATGTTTGGGGCCGAG
Source organism: Pristis pectinata (assembly GCF_009764475.1). Lineage (NCBI taxonomy): Eukaryota > Metazoa > Chordata > Chondrichthyes > Rhinopristiformes > Pristidae > Pristis > Pristis pectinata. Next base: position 4,803,034 of record NC_067430.1, read on the forward strand.
ACCCTTCATCAGGACTGGAAGGGAAGAGGGCAGAAGCCAGAATAAGAAGGTGGGGGGAGGGGGAGGAGCACACTCAGGCAGGGGAGAGGTGAGTCCAGGTGAGAGGGAGAAGGTAGTGGGTGGGGGAGAGGGGGAAGATGTAATAAGCTGAGAGGTGATGGGTAGAAGTGGCCAAGGGCTGAAGAAGAAGGAATCCGGTAGGAGAGGGCAGTGGACCATGGAATAAAGGATGGGGGAGGGGAGGAGAGGAGATGGGCAGGTCATCAAGGTGGGGGAAGGGAGTCACAGGAATAAGGGAAGATAAAGGAGTGGGTAGGGGGGAGTAAAAGAAGGGGAGGGGTTACTGGAAGTCAGAGAAATCGATGTTAAGGCCATCAGGTTGGAGACTCCCAAGGCAGGATATGAGATGTTGTTCCTCCAACCAGTGTCTGGCCTCAACATGGCAGTAGACAACATGGCAACGGGGAAATGGATAGCCAGGAAGCTTTGACAATTTTTTCTTGGCCTGTGCAGGGATGCTGTGCCTGGCTACAGCACAGTTTACTGGCTAACTACCACATGTGATATCACATTTGACCACTCTGCACTACAATGGACTTGGTTTTTATTTTGTTCTAATTGTGTTCTTTCTTGTAAAATTTCTGTATAATTTATATGTTTCTTGTGAATGATGCTGTGTGCCTGTGATGCTGCTGCAAGTAACTTTTTCATTGCACCTGTGCATACATGTACTTGTGCACATGGCAATAAACTCAACTTTAACTTTGACATGTTATAAGCTCTGCTTTAACATCAGTGAAAGTTCAGTTATAGTGGGAATATAATCATTGACCTGCTAAAGAAGTAAATCTGGCTTAAAAACAGGAAATGCAGGTAACACTCAGCAGATCTTGCAGCATCTGTAGCAGCTGTCTTCGACCAGAAGTGCTAACCTTGTTTCTATTTCAACAGATGCTGCCCGACCTGCTGAGTGTTTCCAGAATTTTCTGGTTTTATTTCAGGTTTCCAGCATTTGTAGTTTCTTTGTTTGATTTTCAAGTAAACCTGACTCAGATTTCCTTAGACCAAAGTCAAGAGAAGAGGGTGGGATGAACAGATACAGTCAGCCGCTCCATAAAAGGATGGAGAGGATGCTTCCTTCAGTGGGAGAGCCCAGGATCCGAGGGCGCAGCCTCAGAATAAAGGGACGTCCCTTTAAAACTGAGATGAGGAGGAATTTCTTCAGCCAGAGGGTGGTGAATCTGTGGAATTCATTCCCACAGAGGGCTGTGGAAACCAAGCCATTGGGTGTACTTAAGGCAGAGATTGATAGGTTCTTGATTGGCTAAGGGGGTTAAGGGTTACAGGGAGAAGGCTGGAGAATGGGGTCGAAAAAAAATCAACCATGCTTGAATGGTGGAGCAGACTCGATGGGCCAAATGGCCTAATTCTGTTCCTATACCTTATGGTCTCGTGGAATATTATGGCTAGACAGGGTAGTGGTCCAATGCTACTGTACCTGTGCTGGGGATGAAGATCACCCTGGAATTTAATGCCATATGATATCATTACCACTCGAAAACATGGCGTTTTGAATGATGTATACACAGTACTTTCTGGAAGAACATAAGATTATTTCCTGCATAAACTCACTGCAAAGCACTCATCTCAAAAGCAACCCACTTTTTGATGAAACACTCTTGGACATTTCAACAATGCAATCGGGCACCAATAAATTTCTTTATATTTTTTCTTTTAATGCTTACAGACTCAAAGGCCATTGAGATCCATTGAACTCTGCCATCCTTCACTCCAACAGCGCCGTGAGACAGCTGTCCAGGAAGCAGGTTGGGCTCCGGAATGCTCTTGCACTCGGGATGTAACATTTGCAAGAAGGTAGAAACGCTGTAACCTACGGCACAAGAAGAACTCGATATTACCTACGAGCAAGCCTTCACAAACCGACACAAAAATTACACTTTAAGGTCTGCAGCAGGCAAGACATTTTGCTGGCTCATCACTTTGATTTCAGAGAAAGAGGCTGGCTGTCTGGTGCCTCAGTGGCAATCCTTGTATGATCCAGCTGTTGATTCTTGGATTGTTCCAGCATACCCTGTGCAAAATTTGGGAGGCAGGGCAGCTAAAAGGATGCCAGGTTGTAAACTTATGAAGAACATATTCTGGTTCATTCAGCATATCACATAAAATTAGGGTAGACCAAGGGCAGCACGGTGGCACAGCTGGTAGAGATGCTGCCTCACAGCGCCAGAGACCTGGGTTCAATCCTGACCTCTGGTGCTCTCTGTGTGGAGTTTGCACGTTCTCCCTGTGACCTCATGGGTTTCCTCCAGGAGCTCTGGTTTCCTCCCACATCCCAAAGATGCGTGGGTTGGTAGGTTGATTGGCCGCTGTAAGTTATGTGTAGGTGAGCGGTAGCATCTGGGGAGTTGATGAGAATGTGGGGAGAATAAAATGGGATTAGTGTAAATGGTTGGTGTGGACTCAATGGGCCGAAGGGCCTGTTTTTGTGCTATCTCTCTCCATGACAGTCTGTATCACAATATTTATATTCTCCTGGGAGAGATTAAAAAAAGAGAACCTCCAAGACACATTTGAGGGAAGAACTCTCAGGAGTTTTACTTGATCTCACCATTCCCAGAATAGAGATTTCTTTTAGGAAATCTCTCTAGCCTACTTTCTGCAAAAAATGAGAGCTAACACAACTAAGATTGAGGCTAACTCACTCCTCATTACCTATTAACTTGAGTGTCAAGAATCATCCAAACGTCCTTCATCCATCTCTAATATTTTCATAACAAATATGTTTTGAAATAAAGTGAAGTAAGACATTTATTTTCTGTATTAAACTTCCCCAACTTGTCTGCAGTGGTGACCAGGAGGTTAATCTTTAATTCTGGTACAATTTGCGAGGGGTGGTGATCCTCCTTGGTATCGGCTGACAGGGGGAAACCTGTCAAACAGGCACTTCGACTAAAAAGGCTGTCTTTGTACCACAGGTGCAACAAACACAAAATACTGGAGGAACCCAGCAGGTCAGGCAGCATCTATGGAGGGAAATGAACAGTCGATGTTTCGGGCCGAGATCCTTCATCAGGACAGGAAAAGAAGAGGGCAGAAGCCAGAATAAAAGGGGAGGAGGGGGAGTACAAGCTGACAGGTGACAGGTGAGGCCAGGTGAGAGGGGGAAGGTGGGTGGGTGGGGGGGGGGGAAGTGGGAATGGTGTGAGAAGCTGGGAGGGGATAGATGGAAGAGGGAAAGGGCTGAAGAAGAAGGAATTTGATAGGGGAGGACAGTGGACCATGGAATAAAGGGAAGGAGATGGGCAGGTCGTGAGTCCGGGGGAGGGGAAAGAGAAGGGGTAAAGGAGCCACAGGAATGAGGGAAGACAAAGGGGACGGGTTACAGGAAATTAGAGAGATCGATGTCGTCATGTTGGGGACTTTTTTTAAATTCCAAAATAAACTTTATTCATCATAAAAACAAACTATATACAACAATAAAACAGTGCAAACCTTTACATTTGTGTTCGGATCAACCACTAGTGTTACCTTCTTAAATAAAAACCACAGCACCGATGCCACTCGTGTGGCTCCCTGGGGGGGGCTACCCAATCCCATATTTACAAGATTTAAGGGGCTTTCTCGCCTGACCCTGCCCTTCCCTCTCCTGTGGCAGAAGAACCCCAAACTGTCGTCCTTCCCCGCCGAGCCCTTGCGTTGGGTGCACCCAGCTTCAGTGCGTCCCTCAGCACGTACTCCGGCAGCCTGGAATGTACCAGTCGGCAGCATTCCCCTACGGACGTCTCGCAGTGCTGGGAGACCAACAAGTTTCGGGCAGACCAAAGGGCGTCTTTCACCAAGTTGATGACCTTCCAGCAGCAGTTGATGTCCGTCTCTGTGTGCGTCCCCGGGAACAGCCCGTAGATCAGAGAATCCTCTGCTACACAGCTGCTGGGGCTCCTCCTCGCAAACCCACAGCCTGCAAAGAGTTGGGCGACTGTCTCGTCCCCACTTGGGGACGTTTGTTTTATTCAAAATAAACTTTATTCATAATAGAAGACAAACTATATACAATTACAAAACAGTGCAAACCTTTACATTCTTGTACAGATCATTCATTAGTGTTACCTTTTTATATATATAAACTACCAAGACGGAATATGAGGTGTCACTCCTCCAATTGTGTTTCCTTTGTACCACTGAGCTGCATTTTATAGAACTATCCCAATGCACTATTTCAAAGAAGGGCAGTGACATTCTTACGATGTCATGGTAAATACTTATTCTTCAACCAACTTCACTAAAAGCAGGCCATCATGTCACTAACATGACTATTTATCACCTCCGTCTGCGCACAAATATGCTGCTGTGTTTCCTACTTTTGAATGCACACTTCAAATACACTTCTCTGTCTGTAAAGCACTTTTGGATGACCTAAGATTGTGAAAGGTGCAATTGAAATTTGTCTTTCTTTTCGGATAAAAAAGATCTATACATCACATGGAGCCTATATTCTTGTTAAAAATGACTGCAAAGTGAATGCCTATTTTACTCAAAGATTTGCAGTGATTGAATCTGAGCAATTAAAGTGAATGCATTGCTGCCGGTGAAGGAAAATGTATGAAGCAATTACAAGGATATTGGTGAATAGGTGACCTCTGTTCATAGCTCATTCGACCCATCATTAATGTGAATACTGCCTGAAACTGCTGTTTATCCTGAGGCATTTATTCAAAGCAGCTGTCAAATGCTTTGAAAATCTACTTTGGGCTTTTATGCAGTCAGGATGCTTAAAGATTTTTATTTTAGAAGAAAAGTTCACTCACCACATCCTGACTAAATACTCCCAGTGAAACTGATTCTGGGAAGTTGTCTAAGTGACCTTGTTAAAACGCCTAGGAATCAATCAATTTTAATGCTGACAGAAGCGTGAAACTCCAGCAGCCTCCAATCAATACAGCTACGTGCCAAACAGCAATTTATTGCTTGTGCATTTTATTCCAGTTCGAGGATGTAATAAACTTGTTTGCTGCTAAGGCTGATGCCCTATCATACAATAATCCAATTATTAACGATGAAAACAAATGGTCAATCACAGCTTCCAAAATGGATCTGCACTTTAAACATCAATGGGAACCAAGGAAAGAGTTTGCAATAAAAAAATTGCATTCCATGCACTGGATGCAGCCATGTGGGATGAGTAGGGTGCTGGAGGGGAGGAGGTGCAGAGTGAGAGCCATCTGCTGGCCATGTGCGTGCAAGTGAAGTTCATGCAATTGGAGTCCAGCCATGTCCACCATACACATGGCGAGAACTTCATGCAGATGCGACAAGCATTAGGGCAAAGCCAGTTCTGTGGTTGGTTTTTCGATGAAAAAGCATCACATAGCGCACACAAAGTCTGCAATAAACCTTCTAGGTTATTAAGTAAGAAATTAATAATGTTTCCATTCCAAACTTTTGTAGAAAAAATAAAATTCCTCTCTTAGTTTGTTGTAAGTTTCATTGTAAAATGTAAAGGATGTAAGTTCATGATGATCTCCATGCCAATTCACCTTGCTCTCTGTTCCATTGAGCTCACTGCCTTCTGGTCTTCAGAATTATTATCACTGACATATGACGTGAAATTTGTTGTTTTGCGGCACCAGTACAGTGCAAAGACATAAAAATATATAAATTACAAAAATAAATAAATAGTGAAAAAAATAAAGGAATAATGAGGCAATGTTCATGGGTCATTCAGAAATCCGATGGTGGAGATCTCCCTCTTGTAACCACATTCTTGGCCACCATGCTGACCCCGTGGCTTCCCTGCTTCTGTCTCTATCAGACAGGCCCATCTCTCATCACTTCTGTGTCTCACTCTCTACCCACATCCCTCTCTCAACCTTACCACACTTCCTTACGACATAGAAGGAAGCTACTTTGGCTCATTGAGCCCATCAATACCAGCTCACACGGCAATCCCATTCACCACTAATTTTCCCAATAATCTATTCTCCAACATTCCCATCAACTCCTCCCCACATTTTGCCCCTGAGCAACACCCTGGTGACAATTGGCAGTGGATAATTAACCTGCCAAGCTGCACACCTTTGGGATGTGGGAAGAAGCTTTAGCACCCGGAGGAAACCCACCAGCTCACAGGAAGAATGTGAAAACTCCATCCAGTCAGTGCCAGAGGTCAGGATTGAACCCAGGTCACCGGAGCTGTGAGGCTGCAGCTCTACTAGCTGTGCCACTGTGCCATCTGAACTTTCCCTCAATTCCTGAAGAAACTTACTCCCATTAATTTGCATCACTCCTTCCAGAATCTCAGCTGTCTGACGTTTGGTTCTCTGTTTGCTGTTTCATTGCACCTATCGATCTGCTCAAACAAGTTCTTGTTTCCACCTTTAACACCGTGGTCCTCATTCAAACCATTACTCACATGCAACATGAGTACTCAAACCAGTACTCACAACAGGTACAGTAGTGCAGTGGTTAACGTAACGCTTTACAGCGCCAGCGACCCGGGTTCAATTCCGGCAGCTGTCTGTAAGGAGTTTGTACGTTCTCCCCGTGTCTGCATGGGTTTCCTCCAGGTGCTCCAGTTTCCTCCCACTTTCCAAAGACGTACGGGTTAGGAAGTACGGGTTAGGAAGTTGTGGGCATTCTATGTTGGTGCCGGAAGCGTGGCGACACTTGTGGGCTGCCCGCAGAACACTCTACGCAAAAAGATGTATTTCACTGTGTGTTTTGATGTACATGTGACTAAAAAAGATACCTTATTTGCTGCTCCCTTAACTCCAAGGGACATTGATTTTAATTGATTCGCTTGACAGCCGCTTCAGTCTTTAACCATGAAGTCTGCTGGACCATGTGAATCACTACTGTCCATTAATACTGGTTACCACTCCAGGGTCATCCTCATAGATCTGTCAACCCAATGACAGCACTAATGCCCAGAGCTTTTCCGGCTATCTCTGAGGAAGTCCCGGCTTCTAGCGCTAGATTGCTTTTCATCGGCAGTGGATGCCCCAGGAGTAGTTTGATCTTTGGAGATACAAGAGACTGCAGATGCTGGAATCTGGAGCAAGAAATGAGCTGCTGGAGGAACTCAGGAGGTCAGGCAGCGTCTGTGGAGGGAAACGGACGTTCGACATTTTGGGTTGAGGCACTCGGTCCAGATGAAGGGTCCTGACCTGAAATGTCGACTGTCTACAGATGCTGCCTGACCCACTGCGTTCCTCCAGCAGCTTGTAGCTTGATTCTCCACAGGCTTCCCATCCCTCAGGTTGGAAAGCCTGCCTGTTGGTCTAAATCTGTTGCAAGTACAGCCCCATTTTAATGAACGGGAGGAATTGGCCGCTGGGAGAAAGGCAAGTAATTACTTTTTTATTATTTAACTGATTTTTAATTATCTAAATTGACTTTTAGTGTACCCTTTCAGTGTTTGAAATGAAAAATAAATTTTTAAAACGATATTTTTATTTTTAATGTGTGTCTGATGTTATTCAACATTTGCCAGTATCAGAGATATGAGCCTGGGGTAGGGCCTTAATGATTGCCAAAGCCACTCGGAGGTGGCAGGAGCTGGGCTCCCAGCGGAAGACTGCCCGGGGCCACACTAGAACAAATGACACGGCCAAAGGACAGGAGGCCAATAATCTGGAGCAAAGCAAGACCTAATCAATTGCAAACTCTTGGCTCTTTTTGAACCTCTCTCCCAGTGTCCGCTCCACATCCACCTCCAGAAATGAGCATTCCAGGACTTCTTTGTTACTAAGGTCAGCCTCTTCCCTTAGCTTAGAGTGCAAAACTTCCAGTATCTTTTCTACCCTCAGCTCCATTTCTCCATGCAGTTTCTCTTCTATCACCTCTCACGCCCTCCAAACTCATCTTGCCCTGCACCTTCAGACCTATCCACACTCAGCTTCCCTCCTAATCCCTTCGGCAGCTGTCTGCTCAGAAATTTAGATGGAGAAAATTCAGTTGCACTAAGTTTTTTGGGTGAATAGTGCATAAAGTGAGGCTTTGTGCATGGTTTGCAATGTTTGCTCATTTCCTGGTGATATACTGATTTCTGAAAAATTGTACCATGCACTTCCCGCCGTGATTCACCCTTTGCTGATGTCACTTCCCTAATAATATGCAACTTTTCCTTACCTCTCCCTTCCTGATCCCTTCCGCACATTTTTCCGCATCGTAGGTGTTCATCTAGACACTGTGTATTGAATGGACAAAAATATTTCTTCAAACAAACCCATTGATCACCAGTTCCCTTCCCTGGTCACTTTCCCTTGCATAAGTCTGGCACTCAATTGAACTATTTGTAATATATCATTGAGATCATCGTTGATCACAATTGGACCACACAGTCCTGCCGTCACTAGGACCATCTCCACGACTATAATCTCTCCTGACACAGCACCTGCCTCAGCTCATCTGCAGCTGAAAACGTCATTCACATGCTTTTGCCGGGTTCAGTCCTGACTTCAGGTGCTGTCTGTGTGGAGTTTGCACATTCTCTCTGTGACACTGTGGCTTTTCCCAGGTGCTCTGGTTTCCTCCCACATTCCAAAGACAAGTGAGTTGGCAGGTTAACTGGTCACTGTAACTTGCTCCCGATGCGTATCTGAGTGGTACAATGTGGGAGGAATTGATGGGAATGTGAGGAAAATAAAATGGGATCAGAGAAAATGGGTGGTTGATGGTTTGCACAGACTCAGTGGGCCGAATGGTCTGTGTTGCATGACTCGATGTCTCCATAACATTTAGTCTTGGTCATTCCAATGCTGGAGTGGCTAGCCTCCCTTTTCCTACTCATGGAGAACTCAAGGTCATCCAACCTCTGTTTCCTATTTACATGGTGTGAGACAGGGGTCTCAAACTTTTCACAAACAGAAATGCAAATTTCAATGGCTTAACCTCTCTCCACTTTGAACTAGAATTTTAAATTGATAGCTCAAACACCCACTGCAAAAAATGGTCTGGTTTCATCACCAAACCCTTCAGAATTGTAAAAATTTCTACTGAATCTTTGCCTGCCTCACATCCTATAGATTCCCATTCCAGGGAAACCTGTGGCTCACAATCTCTATGGCTTTAACCCCATCTCAAAGGAGTATCAAAACTCAGTAGTTCAGACTGTGTCCTGATTATTGAACTGTACAAAGTTATTACCTCTACAATTCATATTCTTCATTGGATGAATTTGCTTAATTGAAAAACTACACGAAACTGTGCATTCAATGTGTTTTGCATGATTACAGTTTCAGGGCATACATATTAAGATCGATATAGTAGCAAACTGGTTGTAAAGTTGTGACAAATTGCTGAAAATAACTTGGCCGCAGGTTCTCTCTGCTGCTCTCAGTTTCTGGGTTTCACTGACAGAAAAACAGAGGAAGGAGCGATACAAAAGAGAAATAGATGGGGTAGGAAGGGATGAACAGATTATGAACATGTCAAATCAGCAACAAGCAAGCTACTGGAGGAACTCAGTGGGTCAGGCAGCATCTATGGAGGGAAATTGACAGTCGGCGTTTCGGGTCGAAACCTTTTATCTGCTCCAGATGAAGGGTCTCGACCCAAAACGTCAACTGTCCATTTCCCTCCACAGATGTTGTCTGACCCGCTGAGTTTCTCCAGCATTTTGCTTGTTGCTCCAGATTCCAACATCTACAGTCTCTTGTGTCCCTATCAAATCAGCATGCAGAAAGAAGGTGAGCTGGTTCATCGAGACTGCCCCAACCATAGCTGCCATGATATCCTGATCAGATCCGTTCTCTATTATTGGGGCTCCCCATTTTCCATGTCCACAGGTCCATTAATCTCCTGCACTGTTCAGTTATTTTATAGACTGGTTGTGTGCTGCACCAATAAGCTGCCCCAGCTGAGTCATACACAGGGTAGCGATTGGCTGTGAATGCATTCTTCTCTTACCAGAAGGTAAACATTGAGCTCCTCCTGGCTTCACCAGCTCTGGGTTACTGCCAATGGCCTTGCAAATCTTACACAGATTCCCAATTTCTTGGAACAGGTCGAAGCTCTCATCATAGATGACACTGCCCTTTCAGGAGAGAAAGAGAGAGAAACAGGTGAAAAAGAAACCTGTCTCATTGCAAAATTAAGCCATAGAGATAAAAAAGAGATAGAAGACTACAACGCACACTGAATAGAAGTGACAGAAAGGCAGTTATGTACCATATCTCCTATCACATGGTTATCCTGTTTCCGTGTGCGATTCACTCCCAGAATCCCAAAGACAACGAAGACCATGGCTCCCGTGTCCACCAAAGGGCGGACAGCTGGTTTTCCGCAACCGTCATTCATGCAGGGGTTGAAGTCAAAAGTTGGGGTCTCTTCAACATTGGATACAGAGAAAGCTAAGTAAGAACACATTGTTAAATGTGGACATGGAAAATTTTGTATTAATGAAACAAATATTCTACAGACGTTAAACATCATTTTGTGTGAAGTACAAGAACACAAGTACACAGGAACAGGAAAAGGCCATTGGGGCCATCAAGTCTGCCTCATAATCAAAGACCCCACCCACCCGGGTCATTCTCTCTTCTCTCCTCTCCCATCAGGTTGAAGGTACAGGAGCCTGAGGGCACGTACCACCAGGCTTAAGGACAGCTTCTACCCCACTATGATAAGACTATTGAATGGTTCCTTATACGATGAGATGGACTCTGACCTCACAATCTACCTTGTTGTGACCTTGCACCTTATTGCACTGCACTTTCTTTGTAGCTGTGACACTTTACTCTGTACTGTTATTGTTTTTACCTGTACTACCTCAATGTAACTGCACTGTGTAATGAATTGACCTGTACGATCAGTATGCAAGACAAGTTTTTCACTGTACCTTTGTACAAGTGACAATAATAAACCAATACCAACCAATACCAATAACAATTCAATATGATCATGCTGGTCTCAGCTCCTCCAGTTCCAGTTCAACTGTGCCATTTCCCTATAACCATGAATTCCTTGATCTTTCACATATTTATCTATCTCCACCTTAACTATATTTAATGAGCTGCCCTCTACCACCCTTGGGGACAGAGAATTCCAGAGGTTCAACACTTCAACACCCTCTGAGAGAAGAACCATAGAACCATACAGCACAAAACAGGCCCTTCGGCCCACCATGTTGTGCCGTCCATGAAGATTGCCTCTTCTTATTTGTTAAGAAAGGAATTTTCTTTCATTTGATTTTCCTTCACGCTACTGGTCCTTGGGCAATAGACTTGTCTCCAAGTAGTCATAGCAAGCTTACTGCAATATTCTCAGGCATACCTCCAGACCTTCTGCACTAATGATGGTCCACAGACGTAATTCAAAAGTGTTTTACGTGTCACTCTTAATCCCCATGTCTGTTTCTCACTATTCTCCATCCTCAATATTTAATCTACTCCTCTGTAGTCAAGTCGTATTGGGATTACAGAAACCTAAACAATTGTCTCTCGTCTCCTTCAGGGAATTCCCAGCTTGTTCAATGTACTCTTAGATTGGAAGAGGAACCAAGAATATTAGTGGCAGTGAGTAATGGCAGGGGGTAGCTCCAGCCATTTATTCATTTCTGGGAATCAGGGCCATTGTTACTGAGGCCAGCATTTATTGCCTATCCCTAATTGCCATTGAGACTGGCGGTGAACAGTCTTATGAACTGCAGCAGTCCTTTGAATGAAAGTATTCCCACAGTGATATTGAGGAGGAAGTTCCAGGATTTAGACCCAGTGATGATGAAGCAATGTGGCTTGAGGGGAACCAACCTTTGAGGGCGATGGTGTTCCCATGTGCCCGAAGCACTTGTCCATTTAGTGACAGGATTGGGAGCTGCTTTGGTGAGCAGCTGCAGGGCACCTTGTGTGACGGTGGGGAAGGGAGCAAATAGTTAGGGTGGCGGATGAGGTACCAATTGTATGGGCTGCTTTATCTTGGATGGTGACAGGTTTCTTGAGAGTTGTTAGAGCTGTACTCATTCAGGCAGGTGGGGAATGGTGTTTTGTGCCATGTTGAAAAGCTTTTGGGGCGTTGAAAGACGATTCACTCTTCGGTCCCTTGGGGTCAGTAAATGAGGTGGAATAGGGAATCATCACCTTTCATGTGGAAGCTGCCAAGGGGCCGAAGCATGTTGAGAATTCGAAGGGAACAAGGCTGGATGGAAAGGTAAGGATGTTATAATCTTGATCTTGCCTGAGAATTCCTCACGGATACTCAGGAAATTCTCCCCCTGTTTATAATATTAGATCGATGCCCCCTTCTGTATTTTTCCCCTTTTCAAAGTTCCAGTTTTAAGCACATTTACAAAATTCCCTGTATATTTTGCTTCTTTTCTTAAAGTATTGCAAGTATTTCCTCAGAACCCATGGTTTAATTTGGCTCATTGTTTGTAACTCAAACCAGTGTAGGACTTATACTGTGAATAGTAGGCTACTAGGGAGTGTAATGGAACAGAGGGACCTAGGAGTACAAGTGCGTAGTTCGTTGAAAGCGGCATCACAGGTAGACAGGATGGTGAAAAAAGCGTTTAGTAGGCTGGCCTTCGTCAGCCAGGGCACCGAGTATAGGAGTTGGGACATTATGTTGCAGTTGTACAAGTCATTGGTGAGGCCGCACTTGGAGCACCGCGTACAGTTTTGGTCACCCTGTTACAGGAAAGATGTGGTTAAACTGGAAAGAGTGCGGAAAAGATTTATGAGGACGTTGCCAGGACTAGAAGGCCTGAGTTATAGGGAGAGGTTGGCCAGGCTGGGTCTTTATTCCTCAGAACTTAGGAGAATGAGGGGTGACCTTAGAGAAAGGTTTAAAATTATGAGAGGCATAGATAAGGTGGACGGTAACAGTCTTTTCCCCAGGGTAGGGGAGCCCAAAACTAGGGGGCATAGGTTTAGGGTGTGAGGGGAAAGATTTAAAAGGGACCTGAGGGGCAACTTTTTCACACATGGAAAGAGCTGCCAGTGGAAGTGGGTGAGGCAGGTACATTTAAGAAGCACTTGGATAGGTACATGGAGGGGTGGAGCTTAGAAGGATATGGGCTGAACACAGGAAATTGGGACTAGCGTGGACGAGTCAGCATGGACTCATTGGGCTGAAGGGCCTGTATCCATGCTATATTGTTCTATGACTATATAAATTTCTTAACATTACACAGTGAGTTCATGTCACTGTACCTGACCCTGACATGTCAGGGATTGCTCTTTGCTCATTCTGATGATTGGAGCTATGGGCAGGGAGATCCATTATCTGACTGGTAGTTCCCTTTACCAACCAATCTGTGACCTTTACCACCCAATCCCTGCATCAATTTTTCAATTGATAATGAAGGCAGCAAATGTAAGCTATTCAAGAATAGGAGCTGTGCCAGATCAGGTTGCTCATCTAACACACATTTTGGCTAAAAATGGTCATTGAAATGTTGTCAGAAATGAGAATCTTGACCTTTTTTGCTCCTGTCTGCATCATGCTTACAGAGATTGTTGACACAACTCAGAAACTACAATTACTGAGATTATCGAAATGGCACACTCTGGGTGTCAAACAGACAATCTCTGGAACAGCAAAATGCACCAGAGACAATCTCTGGTGTCTGAGGAGTGACAGGGCTGCGGACAAACAGAGATTGTGGAGTATTTCTACATTTCCAGCATCTGCAGTTTTTAAAAACATTTCATTTATTGACTGATTGCCACTTCTCTTCCACGAATGCTAACCTTGAAGTAATTATGCTTCCCTTTCTGACAGCATCTTTGCCTGTCCTGTTTTGCCTTATTCACCTGCAGTGGCTTCTGTATCCCTTCTTGTCTTCAATAAAGAGCTGATGTTCTTTCTCTTAAACTGCCCTCATTTCGCAACTTGTACATTCTCCCACTCGCTCTCTCTCTCTAACTCCCCTCATCATATTATTGACCAAATGACTTCATCTACAGCTTATCCCAAACCAATCCTGGATTTACCCTCGAAGGAATATTCCCTGTGTCCAGTCTATTCCTCCCCCACCTCTGCAGTTAAAACTAACTTATTGTTTTCTCTTTCTCAGTTCTGACAAGGGATCTTCAACCTGAAGTATTTTTTCACAGATGCTGCCTGACTTGCTGAGGATATCTAGCATTTTCTGATTTTATTTCAGATTTCCAGCATCTGCAGTTTTTTGATTCTAATTTAATAGTGAAATATATACTTTTAAGTCTGGCTTCAGTACTTCAAATACAAGCATCTTGGACCTTCCTTTAATCCAATACTTCATCCGTCCTGCTGAAAAGGCAAGGTACTCCTCTACCTGATGTTCAACCTACCTTTCTTGTAGGGGACGTAGAAATACCCTTGATTGGGGCCATTGGGTCCTCCACTAAGAATACAGCCAGGAGGTGCCAGGCAGATCCGACTGTGATAGGGAGCCTTCCTCAGCTGGGCATAGTACAGCTTCCTACAGGAATCAGAAGTTAAACTGAGAGACTAACTTGGAATCTATTCAAATATTTAATTTCAGGAGATGAAATGACTGCTTTGTACTGCAATTATCTTGTTTAACTCTTCAATAAGGCACCAATAGACTTGGTCAAAACAGAGAATTCCTGTGGTGCAACAAAGGAAATATTCTCTTCTATCTTTTTTAATTAGATAATAGCTCTTTCACCACACTGTTGATTGGTGTGGATATATTTGTATTTTCGCTAGAAGAAATGCAGATGTTGAAGTTGGTTGTTGATTTGATCTCACGTTGGCTTAAGCTTTCAGCGACTGTGAAGTATAATGCCCATTTGGTAGTGTCCATTAAGCCATTTGGGCTCATCCTATCATGGACATCCCCTTTCTTTGACATGTCCCTCCCCCGCTTTCTCTCCTACTGAAAACTAATTTGTATCTCTCTCTTTCTCAGTTCAGACACAGACTGTCCACTGTGTCTCTTTCCGTTGATGCTGCCTAATCTGCTGAGATTTTCCAGCATTTTCTGTTTTATCAGAAACTTCCAATATCTCTGAGCCTCTTTGCTGAGTCACACAGATCAAGAGTTCTAGATGATTATTCCCCTGTTGGTAGTTAGTCACTTTCGGTCAGGGTGTGATGGCATCTGCCAGTGTTTGGGAGCAGGCTACAAATGAAGGCAGAGTCACTGGGTTGAAGTTGAGAACAAATAGCCACTATGGCCACCTCAGTGTCCTTTATTTGCAAGGATTATTGTGGGGTCATTGAGGAGAAAGATAGGATTGAGCTGAACTGTGATGCCACACATTGCTTGGGCTCTTGAATGGTTATCTTCAGAGTGCGACTCTGTGGAATCAGTTCTAGTGGAAAAATACCAGATAAAATTATAAATTGCCTTGAGACTGTTAATACATGGGAAGTGGATACTTTAGTAGAATACAACACTGCCCTGCCAGAAAGAGAATTCATCTTCAAATCCATTTTTTATGCATAGGCAGAATGTTGTTAGTTGTAATCTTTGTCCAGTCTTGATTCCAAGTCTTTGTGGATGGTTTCCAGAACAAAACTGTCTGAAACTCAATGTTGAACTCAATGGCCCATTTCTTCCACAGAGGTCATAAGCATGGTTCGGTCAAGTAGAGGCAACATTCCTAATCCATGCTGGACTTCAGTGGATGTAAAAAGTGGCAGAGGCTCTGTTATCACTGATTTTCCTTACTTTATATACAGCACTTCTTCACAGAACAAAAAACAAACTGCTGAAGGAACTCAGCGGGTTGAGCAGCATCTGTGAGGGGAAAGGAATTGTTGATGTTTCAGATGGAGACCCTGCACCCGGACTGTCCTGATGCAGGACTTCGACCTGAAGTGTCGACAATTCCTTTCCCTCCACAAATGCTGCCTGACCTGCTGAGTTCCTCCAGCAGTTTTTTTTTGCTCCAGATTCCAGCATCTGCAATCTCTTGTGTCTTCATTTTACTTCTTCAGAGGCTTTACTTCTCCAGATGCTTTGCAAATAACAGCAGGAACATGGGAACAACTGTGGGCATGTTTTGTCATTTGATTAAACCATGTTTGTTCTGAAGCCCAACTCCATCCACTCAGCCCCGTCTGAAAACTCAATTCTCTTTCTCGCTCCACACTGATGAATATTTCCGGCGTCTTCTGTTTTTATTCCATCCACTCAGCTCAGTTCCATATCCCTTTGTATCCCTGCTCAGTAAAAACCCATTCATCTCAGTTTTGAAATTTTCACGACCCATTGTGTGAAGAAGTGCTTCCTAACTATGACACTCCAGTGTTAAGAACTATGCTGACTTCTTTCTAATTTAAATTCTTTCTAATCAAATCTTTCAATCACCTTAAAATATCTCACACAAAGGAACAGAAGTACACTGGTACCCTGCATAATGTTATACTGCAGAGCACTGATTCATTGTAACACCCTGGGTCCTCCAGTCCGAACCCTCACAGTTATATCCCCTGCTGCACTCTCAAAAAGCCATCTGCTCCGGCTGCACACTAGTGCTGGGAACCTGGAGTGAATCCTGCTCTCTGCTTGGGCGCCCACAGCAATGAATCACCCCATGGATCGCTTTGGAGAGGTTGGCCGTGAGGTAGCCTGATGTTGGAGGAGCTGAACAAGCAGTGTGGCCACTCAGTGTTGAGTGTGTGCTGTTGCTGGGGACTGGTCTGTGCATTGATGAAACAGCTGGATCCTACGGTCTCCCTTATCATCTCCTGTTGGAAGTGATGGACGTCGCTTTGGGCTGGGAAGAGCTACGCAACTAAGAGAGGGACACAGCAGATTCCATCATACCCAACAGAGTACAGGTCTTCCCCAGGTAACGGACGCCCAACCTATGTACAGCTATACGTACGAAGGAGCTTTTGGGAATCTGATGGGATGGATTTTCTGGCTGCTGCGGGCACCTTCTGTGGGTGGGAACGGGGGATTTCTGTGTGCCTTCTCTCCCACCCACCACCCACCCCAACTGGAACAGCAATAATCGGGATGGGGTTAAACCAAGGGAGCTGCGAGCACCGAGCAGCTCACTCCGTGAGTCAGTGAGGCCAGTGGTGGCTACACTTCCCACGTCTGCTCGCTCTCCCGTCACTGCTGATCCTCTCCCAAACACCGTTGTTGTTTGTTCCTGACTGACAAACGGTTCTCAGGAACAAACCCTGTAAGCGATTCAGTCCCTTAAACCAGAAAGTTCAGGGCTGATCTATATTTTAATTATTAACCTTCCTGGGTTCCATAACTCTGTTGGGGAATTCAATTGGACAAATTAAGTTAAGATGCAGATATTAATCTTCAAGGCTTCAAGTAATAAATGAGGCTTTTGCCTGATCTTTCAACTTACTGAGTGTGATGTTGCTCTGTTGCTGATGCATAGAAATGGAAATCGAACTTCCAGCCTTTCCTAACATTGCAGGATAATGATGTGATCATCCACTTCCTTGGACACTTGGGGCTTGGCAACCCAACAGTTGAGGAGCACACAGTCAGCTTCTTTGTGAAGTTGCCGTAGGGCACTGTGTAAACCTTGGAAGTGGAGAGAGGGCTCAACAGTTAACAATAACATGAAAAAAATTGCATTAATTTAGGATGCTTTGCAGAAGAGAGCAATCAAACAAAATGGAGAATGAGCCATCGTGGTGGGTCTTAAGATCACAAGATCACAAGACAATCACAAGATCTTAAAGGAAAAGGGTGAGACAGAAAGAAAGGAAGGTGTAAAGAAAGAATTCAGGACAGAATTAACCTTATCAGAAACCAGTCAAAAAGAGGACAAGATGTATTGAAATTCAGCAACAAAATTTCTACTTTCCCATCCTCAGTTACTGGTTTATACTGGGCCAGGCCTCCATAACTGCCAGCTAAACTGAGGTAACCTATTCCAGTGACATAGTTCATGCCACTGAGGGAAATGGCAGGCTATTTTACCATGAGAGGCCATTCCTAATCAATGTCTATGTCTACGTACCTTCCAACTTAAGTCACATGACTGCTGTTGAGAATTTGAGACCAATTGTGGAATCAACTGTCAGCAGACTGTAGTCTGAACTTGGGGCCTGCCTGCTCAGTAATACCCAGTTCTGCATGAGACTGTGTGCTAACCTGCTGACTTATAATTCATTGGGAAAATCATATTGATGATGTAACTGCATAGAATTTACAGCACAGGAACAGACCATTCGGCCCATCTGGTTCATGTTTACATCAATTTGAGCATTGGCTATGCTCTCTAACTCTGTCAGCATATCTTCTGCCCCTTTCACATGAACTTGTTCTGCTTCTCATCAAATGTATGTTATTTATTATCATTGCTCCTTGTAATAATGAAGGTGGCACAATGGCACGGTAGGTTCTGGGTTTCCACTGGGTGCTCTGGTTACCTCCCACCTCCCAAAGATGTGCTGGTTGCTTAATTAGCCCTGTAAATTACCCTTTAGTACAGAAAAAGAATCAAAGGGAGTTGATTGCGCATGTGAGAGAGACACTAAGTTGCAGGGCTACGAGGAAATGAGGGGGAATTGGGACTGATGGGATTGCTCTTCTGGCACCGACATATACTTGATGGGCTGAATAGCCTCCTTCTGTGCTGTGACATGTAAATAAATTCCACATTCCAACCAACCTTAGAGTAAAAAGCTTCTCTTGAATTCCATATTGTATTTACTAATGACTGTCATATTTACAACCCCACATTATGGTCTCTCCAATAAGCTTCTGTATATCTACCCTGTCTCCAGGAAGTCATCCCCCTCTTTTCATGAAATCATTTCCAGTTGAAGACATGGTCTGAGGTAGGCTTGTCCTCTTGCAGTCATTGCCAAGAAATAATTTTAGTGAATTCAGAATCCCTTTGGCAGGAACTTACTTTGAATGATGGGATCTCTCCATTCCTCATAGACAGGAGGTGCCATGGCGATGGAACAGAGGGATCCAGAGAAAATCTGTAAATTGTGGGTTGCACATCATCTTCATACTTTGTGATATACACGGTCCACAGACCATCTGAGGAAAATAACAAGCATAATGAGGGTTAAAGGCAATGAATCAAAATTCAACATGTATCTCCAATTTCCCTGCTTGTCCTGCTATCATAGATCTTCCTTGCCGTTTGAAGTGTTTGGAGATGAATTTCTATAAGGGGCAGTGATAGAATCATTGTGTGACTCAGTTGGTAGAATGAAGAGAGAAAGCTTACCCGCCAAGAGGGAGCTTCCCCATGTCTGTGCACATGAGGAGCACCTGCCTACATATGGAGGGTTTGCCCGGTGATGAAGGTCTGCCCTCAGAAGGAAGAGTTTGCCTGACGGAAGTGTGACTGCCCATCCGTGCAATTTCTATGTCAGGCACACATCAAGATACATTGTTCCCTATGTAGGGCTCCTTTTCGACCACTGGGGTGAAAATTAGACCACTTTATCCTGGGAGCATCCAATACTCCTTAGACAACTAGACCAATGTAGTACAGTACCAGACTGAGAGCCCAGTATGAGCAGTTCTATTTGCCCCCCTATCCTCCGCACTCCATTCCATGGTATTCCCGATCTCGAGACCTCCCTATCTTGTCACTTCTGCATGGCCAAGTTAGATTCCAACTCCTCAACCTCCTGGCTGGCTAATCCCTGACCCTCTCACACATCAATCTCCTACAGCTTAACCAGCAGTACCTGAGAGCTCTGATCATCACCATACAACATGGAGCCCATTGAGTCCATGCTAGCTTTCAGAGGAACCCCATAAATCTGATCCCCTCACTTATTTCCCCATAACCTATCCTCTCTCATATGCCCATCAACTGGTTCTCTTTCATCCACCCACTATAACTTACAGCGGCTGATTGACCTATCTCTCCGGGCAGTGGGAGGAAACTGGAGCACCTGGAGGAAGCTGAAGCGGTCGCAGGGAGAATGTGAAAACTCTGCACAGGCAGCACCCGAGGTCAGGATCAAACCCAGGTCACTGGAGTTATAAGGCAGCAGTTCTACTAGCTGTGCTACTATGCTGCCCTCAACATGTTTTCCCCACCCCCAGCAACTGGCCATGGACACAATTGCTAACCCTAGCTCCAACTAAGTTTACAACTTTTGACAACCCTCCCTTCCCCCCCCCCCCCACTAACCCCACGCCTCCCTGAAAAGGTTCAATGCCCATTCATAGAGTCATAATACAGCAGAGAAACAGACCCTTTGGCCCAACTGGTCCATGCTGACAAAGATGCCCAGCTAGTTCCATTTGCTCGTGTTTGCCCCATAACCTTCTAAACCTTTCCTATCCATGTACCTGTCCAACTGTCTTTTAAAAGTTGTTATTGTACCTGCCTCAACCAATTTTTCTGGCAGCTGATTCCACATATGTACCATCCTCTGTGTAAAAAAGTTACCTCTCAAGTTCCTACTAAATCTTTCCCCTCTCACCTTAAACCTATGCCCTCCAGTTCTTGATTCCCCAACCCTATGTATCACTCTATGTATTTCCCTCTTGATTTTATACACCTCTGTAAGATCACCCCACAGTCTCCCGTGCTCCAAGGAAAAAAGTCTTTGCCTGTCAAATCTCTCCTTATAACTCAGTCCTTCAAGTCCTGGCAACAACTTTTCTGCACTCTTTCCAATTTAATAACATCTTTCCTATAACAGGGTGACCATAAAGGAACACAATAGTCCAAGTGTGGCCTCACCAATGTCTTGTACAATTGTACATATATTTAATGTCCTGACTGATGAAGGCCAGCGTGCCAAATGTCTTCTTCACGACCCTGTCTAGCTGTGACTGCTCTTTCAGGGAACCATGTACCTGAACTCCAAGGTCCCTCTTTTCTACAATTCAGCTGGGTAACAGGCTGGTTCATGACCAAGCCCACACTATTGTGATTAGATTGCAGACCCATTAGAACGGAGTACAATATATAGGCCTCAAACTTTTCAGGCCAATTTTTACTGACAGTTAGTCTGATACCCTCACAGTGCAGGCTGACAGAAGGGAAGGTGCAAATATGCAGATAACAAAATAAAAATGACAGGGGTGCCTGATCCGTGTTCATACTTTGGGCTGCATTTGCTTCATTCCATGGGAGTCTCTGTCCTCGCTTCTTCTTATCTGAGGAGGTTCGGATATTATTCAGCAGAGGCTGGGGTTTCTCCTGAAACAGACCTAATGTAGAGGAGTGCAGCATTAGAAAACCAAAAATGCACTAAGAATTGTGAAATTAAATATCGACAGATTTTCACAGTGACCATTCACCCGCCATTAGGAAATGAACTGAGCAGCACAGCATCGTCCAAATTCCAGGTATCTGACACAGGTACCTAATCTTCAGACCAACCTCCTCAAAGAAAAGTCAAAAATAGCCTTATCGTTACACAGACCCTTCGATGAAGGATGTGACAGGAATAACTTTGCAGCTTTTGTAACTCCAGGGCAAAACTCTCCACTGCAATCTTCTATGTGTTGGCGTCAACAAATTCATAACAGAAAGGGAGGTCCTGCTTAATGCTCTAACAGAGCTCACTTCCCAGTCTGTTCCCAGCATTATTTCATTTTCAAGTATTTACCCATTCTCCTTTTTAGAAGCTGTTATGAGTTTTGCTTGCACTCCTATCACCAGCTGAGCAAGCCTTCACATGAAAGAATTTCTCTGAACTTCTTTCATTTGTTTGGTCATAATTTAAAACCTTGGACTCATGTCTTTGACCATTAGAAATGGATATATCAGTCTTATTTGATCTCTAGAGTCAACGAGTCTGTCCAAAACATCCAGGAACAGGGACATTAAAGCTAATAAAACATCCATCTGCAAATAATAAAACTTACAAATTTATACAGGAAAACTGACTGCTACACTGCACAGTCATTATACTGTAATTTTGATAGCATTAAAATTGATTTGACTGAAGCAGCATGAGAGGGAAAATAATGATCACAGTTGTTCAATATTGTTCCTTTGCACAAAGATGTAACTCTCGGAACAGCAGTGAAACAATGCCCTGATTATAATAAAACTAGAGCAGTTTCTTTCAGACAACTTTTGTCCCACAGCTGGAAAAGGTAAAGAAAGGGATCGCCCTGCTATGTGTGTGAGGTTGCTGGTACATTATAGCCAAACAAAATTTCCTCTTGTGGAATCTAAATCAGTTACCTAACCCTGGTATAAAAAGTACTGAGCAGTATCACCATATATATTAGCCTGCATGATAATAACATATCATTGTAACAAGCATCTCTTTTTCACAGCATGTCAATATAATAGATACAGTCCATCACAATCCATGCTTGTTTTCTTTGTAATGGTTCAACCAATTTAACTTCTTTAAGTAGCAGTCACTGGCAAAGATGCCAATTTCAGTATTACATAGTTTTTTTCATTCTTTGTCAACTGCACTGATAAAATAGTCAGACTTTCCTTCTGCAGAGAATTCCACAGCACAGGGGCTGGCCATTCAGCCCAGCTGCAGACACTGGAAGACAAAAATACAGCCTGACGCTCTTTTGCAGTATTGATGCAGTGTGCTGGTGCTGTTTTCTGGATAAAGCCCCAAACTGAGGCCCTGCCTCTTCTCTCTGGTTGCCGTTGGAAAGACCCCAATGGTACAATGTTGCAGAAGAACACCAGGCTGAGCCCCAAAATTCTCCCCAGTATTTATCCTTCAAATGGTATCACTGGGCAACAGATTATCTCCTACTTATGCAACTGTGGTGTATGGGAATTTGCTAAGCCTGGTGTGTGTGTTTTCTACATTAAAAATCAAAGGTAACTCACTAACTACAGAATATCTTGTAGATTTTCGTGATCATAAAAGGTACTGTAGGTTTTCTTTTGGTTGCTGCTTGTGTTTACATGGAATTACCATACGGTACAAGGCACAGAGACAGGCCATCCAGCCCAATCATTACGTGCTGTAATTTACGCTTCACCCGAGACCCTTCCCATTTCTCCTCATCTAAATCCATCAGTGTAATCGTCCATTCCTTTCTCCGGCATATACAGTGCCAGATGCATAGAAAATAAAACGAAGTTGGCCATCAGCCCTTTGAGCTTCTCCACCATTTGATATGATCATGGCTGATGATCCAAATTCAGGAACCTGTTTCTCCATTCTCCCCATTTCTCTTGATCTCTTTAGCCTTCAGAACTTCATATAATTCCTTCTTCAATGAATTTAATGATTTGGCTTCAATTACCTTTTGGGTGCCACTCACTGGGTGAAGAAATGTCTCTTTCTCCCACTCTTAAGAGGCCTATCCTGTATCCTTTTGCTGTGACTCCTGGTTCTGGACTTCCCCACCATTGCTAATATCCCTCCTGCATCTAGTCTGTCCAGTCCCATCAGGATTTTATCAGTTTCTTCTAAATTCCAGCAAATGGTTAGCACAACACTATTACAGCACCAGTGACCTGGGTTCAATTCCGGCCGCTGTCTGCAAGGAGTTTGTACGTTCTTCCCGTGTCTGCGTGGGTTTCCTCCGGGTGCTCCGGTTTCCTCCCACATTCCAAAGACGTACGGGTTAGGAAGTTGTGGGCATGCTATGCTGGCACCGGAAGCGTGGCGACACTTGCGGGCTGCCCCCAGAACACTATGCAAAAGATGCATTTCACTATGTGTTTCGATGTACTGTACATGTAACTAATAAAGATATCTTATCTTAAAAGCCTTATGCTCCTGACCTCTCTTTACACATCAGCCCTGTCATCCCAGGAATCAGTCTGATGAATCCTCACTGTACTCCTTCCACATCAAAAACATCTTTTCTCGGATAAGGAGATCAAACTTGCACACAATATTCAAGGTGTGGCCTCACCTTGTGCAACTGCACTGAGGCATCCCTGCTTCTATACACAATTCCTGTACCATCTGTTTTCTTAGTTGCCTGCTGCATCCGCACACTTATTTTCATTGACTGGTATGCGAGGACACCAAGTCCCATGGCACTTTCCCCTTTCCTAATCTATTGTCATTTGGACAATAATCGGCCTTCTTGTTTTTGTCATCAAAATGGATAACCTCACATTAAGCCACATTATACATCATCTGCCATGCGTTTGCCCACTCACTCAATGTGTCCAAATCAACCCGGAGCCTCTCTGCATTTTGCTCATAGTTCACACTCCTACCCAGCCTTGTGCCAGGGTGTTGAACATGTTTTTTTTGCCTGTAATTTCTCCATTTCCATTCCCAGTTTCCTTGAGAACTGCCTGTGAAATGCACAGGAGTGTAACCTTGTTGAGATTGTGTACATAGGAGGGAGGAGCAGGAAGGGATCACATGGTCCATCAAATGTATTAAGTCATTCAATAAAATCAAGGCTGATTTAATCTGGCATCAGCTCCACTCTCTGGTTTGGTTCCGGTAACTATCAAATCCCTAGAACTTTATGAGTACATTAGAATTTGCTATAGGATTTAGAATTGGTCATTAAATTGGAGCTAGCCTTACAGTACGGATCTATATAAAATCTATGAAATAGTCCATTTGCCATCAAGAGTTACCCAGTGCTTGTAACAATACTGCTTCTGTTGTAGCTTGAGGCATCCTAAACAACATTTTTATGGATCAACACAATTTTTCAGCTGACAAAAGTTTTACTTTGAGGTATGAGGCCCTGTAAGAGTTGTTGCATTTGTGAAAATTGCGATACAGCCCCACATACACTGCTTCCTTGTGGGCCAGGAGAAGAAGGATTTTCATCTGGTCTCAAAAATGTAACCTTGGTCAATCCCCACCCCAGATTTTTGCAGACACAGCCAGGTTCTACTGACTGCAATGAAATAATGACCAGCTAATCTGTTCTAGTGATTATGTTGACTGGTGCCTTAGGAAGAATTTACTTGCTCTTCTTTAAACTAGTGTCATGGGATCATTAATACCCATTCTACATGGTACACAGGACATTGGCTCATACCAATGACATTATCTTTGTCAATGCAGCATTCCCTTAGTGCGCCACTGATTGGCAGGGTAGATACTGTGTTCTAGTGTGCGAATATCTCAGCCTGCCTTACAGGCAAAATGCATAAGTCCTTCAAGAACTGCTCTCAAATTTAACACTTAGGCTGCAATGTAAGCTTTCCTTAAGTGATGAAATACAGCTCATTCTGAAGTTAAATCTGAAGTCATAATCCTGTGATGTTATTTGTTCATTGTTTGTGAAATCCAAATACTTCCATTGTACCCAAATCACAGACAAACCCAAGGTAGGCACAGTGCGACTAAACTTTTAGCAGTCTACTATGCATCAGTGGTTTTCAAATAGCAACGTTTCACACCCACCTAATAACTATAATGCAGTGAAAGATCATGGGATGTTTCAAAGGAGCAACATTTCATGAAGTGCATAATAAGTACTAAGGCAGTCAGCTAGAGATAGGATTTAACATTTCCATTTGCTTGTTACTATGATCGTGCAGGATTTGTAGTTTTCCTCCCACATTGAGCAAAAAGATATTTTTAAGAATTCATTCTTGGGATGTCAGCATCACTGGTATTTATCACCATTCCTGGCCACCAGCCCGTGCTGGTGGTAATTTGATGGGCCATTTCAGAGGGAGTTAAGGGTCAACTACCTTGATGCGGAATTGCATCAGGGAAAGATTACAGGCTTCCTTCCACAAAAGACAATGCAAACTAATTGGAACCTTACAACAATTTTATTGTCACTTTACTGAAATTAGCCTTTCATTTCCAGATGTTTAATATACTAAATTCAAATTCTCAAAATGCAACTTTTAAAGCCAACTGACCCCCTATTTGCACCTGTGATACTGTGATATTGGCGCCGGAGGCGTGGCGACACTTGCGGGCTGCCCCCAGAACACTATGCAAAAAGATGTATTTGTTTCGATGTACATGTGACTAATAAAGTAGTCTTATCTTGAATGCTTCGCTTTTTGAGCTAGGAGTTGATCCAGCCCAGATGGACGGGGTAAGTCTACTTCAGCAGTACGTAATGGGAACAAAAAGAGCTTCTGTGTTTCTCTGGTGTGTGAGCAAAGCTCAGCTGGTGTAGTATTAAATCGTGGAATAGAATGAGAGTGTGCAGGAGTGTCATAGGCTGGCACAGTGACTCAGGTTCATTCTTGACCTATGATGCTGTCTGTGTGGCGTTTTCATGTTCTCCCCGTGACCATGTGGGTTTCCTCTGGGTGCTCTGGTTTCCTCCCACATTGCAAAAATGTGTGGGTTGGTAGGTTAATTGGCCACTGTGAATTGCCCCTAGTATGTAGGGGAGAATTGATAGGAATGTGGGAAGGATAAAGTGGCTCTGGGTAGGATTAGTTTAAAAATGGGTGCTTAATAGTCAGTGTGATTCGGTGGGCCAAAGGGACTGTTTCCATGCTGTATCTATGACTCCATGAGTGTCCATAGCAACTTGTTGCCAGGAAGAATACCAGTCATTTGAGAATGATTGAACACTGAAAATTCACAAGCCCAGTCATAGTCAGTCCAAAAAGAGACCACAGGTTGCCTTCAAAAGGATCAGCCAGTCCACTGTAACCCGTTACAGACCATGAGTTGACCAAAGACAGTCTTTGAGGAGTGTGCAGGCAGTCCACTTGACTTATTTAGGACAGTTCACAAGAAGATGGCAGGCATTCCACTTGACCAATCACAGCCAATTTCCAAGAAGGTGGTAGACAAGGGAGAGTGCAGACTGTCCATTAGACCAATCCAGATAGTCCACAGAGGAACACAAAACGACAAAAACACCATGTTGGATGCGAGTAGGTAACTAATCCCAGTCTCCTATCACTTAAGAATTGGCCATGTTGAGGTTTGAGTTGTACTTCTAATTAAAGTTTAATGGATGGCTATCGGAAAATATTGTTGTATTTCAACATCAATAAGACTAATTGTTAGTAAAGTTCCTTGGTTGTTCTTACCTCTGCTGAACATTATAGTTTTATGGAAACATAAGGACTGCAGAATATTGATCTGTTGGTTGAGAGATTGCTTAGCTCTGTCTGTTGCATGCTTTTCTTGCATATAACCCTGTGTTGTAGCTTCACCAGGTGGGCACATGTCGCTGGTGCTGTTCCACACTCATAGAACCACGTACTAATGGTGGAGTGAGGGGTATGCTGGGCCTTAAGGTTACAGATGTACAGGTGGACATTTCTGCAGTTGCTGCTGGTCCACAGTGCCTCATGGATACTCAGTTATCAGCTGCCAGGTCTGTTCTGAGTCTGCCCCATTTGGCATGAATGCAGTGCCACACAAGACAATGGAGGGTGTCCTTGGCATCTGAATGGAACTGCCTCTTGAAAACAGTGCTCTGGTCACTTCTACCATTGTTCCTGTGGACAGGTGCATCTCTCACAGGTAGACTGGTGACATATGAAGCCAGGTGAGTTTTATCCCTTGGACTCACTACCTGCTGCAGAGACAGTCTGGCAGCTCGATCCCTCGGGACTGGCTTGTCACCATCACTGATATGTGTTACACAGTGAAATGAACGAAACTAGTCCACATGAGCGTTTAAGTTTAACCAATGGATCCAAATAGAATCTATTTCTGGCCAGATCCTCGTGGGATTTTGACTAATGGATTGTAAGGTTTCCATGAGGCCAGCTCAACAAACTATAGATAACAACCAAGTGAAGCATTTATGTGACACTTCAATATAAGTATTTGAAGGCTTTTCACAAATGCATGGAAGACAATGAACTCGTATGGGTTAGGAAGTTGTAGGCATGCTTTGTTGGCGCCGGAAGTGTGGCGACACTTGCGGGCTGCCCCCGGAACATTCTACACAAAAGATGCATTTCACTGTTTGCTTCGATGTACATGTGACTAATAAAGATATCTACAAACCTAAGTAGGGAGATTCAGGCACGGTAGTGTAGCGGTTAGCGTAACGCTATTACAGCGCCAGCAACCCCTGGTTCAATTCTCGTCGTTGTCTGTAAGAAGTTTGTACATTCTGCCCGTGTCTGCGTGGGTTTCCTCCGGATGCTCCAGTTTCCTCCCACATTCCAAAGACCTACAGGTTAGGAATTCATGGACATGCTATGTTGGCGCCGGAAGCGTGGCGACACTTGCAGGCTGCCCCCAGAACACTCTACGCAAAAGATGCATTTCACTGTGTGTTTTGATGTACATGTGACTAATAAAGGTATCTTAAATTGGAAGCTTCAGTTGTGGCAAGGATTTTGTGAACAGAATCTAAATCAGTTCTGGCACAAAATGCGGAGAAGTTGGAGGATTGGGTAGGTAGCTGGCTGTGAGTGCTGTAGGAACAGTGCACACTTCCTGGGACCCTCAGATAACCTAGGCGCACTCCTGAGCAACCCACAATATGGACATATACTGTATGTCCTTACTGCAATCCATGCAAATACTGGCACGCTCCTTGGGATACAAGCAAATAGTAAAGTGCTTCTGCCAATACATATAACTGGTGACATATTCCAATGACCCAAGCTTGAGTGACAGGAGTTTTCTTGATGCCTTGTACTAAGTGAGAGAAACCGACAACTTGTCATTACAAAAAAGTAAAAAACTTGTTTCCAGCTCCAGAAATAAGCTGTCAGTACATCATCAAAATGACAAAGAAATAGAATGGAGAAATCCTGAGACTCAGTGTAGCACAGGGTACCTGACAAGAAATCTGATGACTCCTGGGGTTTAGAGACTCCAGTCTACAAACCTATGACTTATATTATGCCAGCTGCCTGCATACTGCAACCCTCCCTGATTCACTAAATCCGTTATCTGTCGCTGCAAATTTGCACAATTACTTTGCTGGGACATTATTGGCAGACAGCAAAGTATAAAACTGCGCGGCAGGTGATGGATGTTGGCAAATTCCTCTGTGGCACTCCAGACAAAACACCAGAAAATTTATGGCTCAGGGCTGCTGCATTAATATCATGTAACAGTTTCCTTCCGAAGCCCCCTTTTCAATACCAGCAGGGAGCCTTCACACTGCAGCTGTTGAACTTCACAATGTTATTTTGTTTTAAACATGAATAAAAAGAAAACAATAAAAAGTCCAATATCTCCAGCTGTGTTCAGGAAAATCAGTTTCTTGCGTGCTTAACCAAATGACAAAATTTGGGCTGGTTCAATCATTGCCCCTGAAGCAAGGTCCCCAAGGAGATGCTTCAGTGACTGAGAGAGATGTGCTTTGATTTGTTTTATTTAGCACATTTTTTATTCTATTTCTACTCTCTCTCAGGTGCTTTCCACTGGATATACTGTATGCTGCAAGATGCTTGGACAAAATAATTGAAAAATGTGAGGTGAAATATTACCATATGCTGCTCATTGCTCAATCTCCGCTGTGGCTTTATTATGTATAAATTCTACGTTGCTATGAGTCAGGAAGACAGTGCAGTTAAAAAAAGCTAACTTCAATGATGAACTGAAAGCAATAGAGTGACATTCACCTAAAAATCGCACTTGCAGTCCCATTCACATCAAAAACATACACACATACACAAAAACACGTACTTGTATATGCACATGGATGCATGCACCCACACAAGTTCACACACACTCAAACACACACATGCGCATACATACACACAAAGAATATTGTAGAAAATCAAATGGATAGCACAGCTCATGACAATATTAATGCTAGGTCAGAACACATGCTTTGAAACTGTGTTGCCGTAACCAATGTAATGGGCTGAGCCATGCTTACCTGCAGCCAGTGTTTATGCAGTCAACCATCAGCCAAGCTGATACCATTACTGGGCCAGATTGTTCTAAGGTGAACCTGCGGTTTAAGGCAGCTGCTCGCTTGGAGCTTTTCCAGATATGGAAGTCAACTGAGCTGATGCTCTGCATCTGGGAGGGGTCCCACGAGGAGGAGTGGGCTCTGAGTGCCGAGATTCTGAGGCCCCACCTATGGAACACCCCGACAGGCTCTTCAGCACAGACTGGATTTCCACGTGTTCATGTTGAAACAGGGAAGCCTGAGCTGGGCCGGAGTACAGATGACAGCACATCTGACCTTCCACTCCACTGTTGGAATCACCAATGCCTCCAGGGCAGAGCACAGACATGCTGAACAGAGGTTCTGAATTCACTTTTCATCCGTCCTTCAGCTTTAGAAGATGTGGAGAGATACAGCAAGGAAACAGGCCATTCGGCTCACGGAATCAGTGCCAGCCATCAAGCACCCATTTGCACTAATCCCAGTTTATTCTTCCCACATTCCCATCAACTGCCCCAGATTCCAGCACTCACCTACACACTAGGAGCAACTTACTTGGCCGATTAACCCACCAAGCCTAATATCTTTGGGATGTGGGAGGAGATTGAAGCATCCAAAGGAAACCCACGCAGTCACAGAGAGAATGTGTAAACTGCATGAAAAACACGATGATGCTGGAGGAACTCAGCAGGCCAGGCAGCATTCATGGAGAAAAGCAGGCGGTCAACGTTTCGGGTCAGGACCCTTCTTCAGGATTGAACATAGGAAAAGGGGAGGCCCAATATATAGGAGGGAAAAGCAGAGCAGTGATAGGTGGACAAAAGAGGGGAAGCAGGATGGGCACAAGGTGGTGATAGGTAGATGCAGGTCAGAGATAGTGATAGGCAGGTGCGGGGGAGGAGGGGAGAGCAGATCCACTGGGGGAGGGTTAAGGTAAGGAGGAAAAAAGGGGAGGGGTAAAGAAAGAGAGAGAGGCTAGGAAAGGGAAGAAGAAACATGGTTGGGGGGGTAGTTGTAGGGAAGTGGGGGGGATTACTTAAAGGAAGATACTTCCTATCTTCAGTCCTGAAGAAGGGTCCTGACACGAAACGTTGACTGCCTGCTTTTCTCCACGGATGCTGCCTGAGCCTGCTGAGTTCCTCCAGCATCATTGTGTTTTTCATCCAGATTCCAGCATCTGGAGTCCTTTGCTTCTCAGGTATAAACTGCACATGGGCAGCATTGAGGCCAGGATTGAATTCAGGCTGCTGAAGCTGTGTGGCAGCGGCCCTACCAGCTGTGTCACCGTGGCGGATGCCAGAACAAGACACAGACCTCGTAGAGAATGGTAAATAGCAGATCACATCTCCAAATGTTTTCTAGTGAAATTTATCATGTGAATCTTATACTACATAATTCTACATCTATGCCTCCAGGATTGTTATTTTTAAATGATCATTTTAACATTAGCACGCAATAAGAAACAGCATTGTGGGCAGGCACAGTAGTGTAGTGGTTAGCATAATGCTTTACAGCGCCAGCGACCCGGGTTCAATTCCTGCCGCTGTCTGTAAAGAGTTTGTATGTTCTGCTCGTGTCTGCGTGGGTTTCCTCCGGGTGCTCCGGTTTCCTCCCACATTCCAAAGACGTACAGGTTAGGAAGTTGTGGGCATGCTATGTTGGCGCCGGAAACGTGGCGACACTTGCGGGCTGCCCCCCAAAACTACGCAAAATATGCATTTCACTGTGTGTTTCGATGTACATGTGACTAATAAAGATCTTATCTTTATTTAGAGGATCTTGTGGCTCACTCAACAGCCACACAGACACAGTTTCAGGAGGCACAGTTGCTGTCCTCTGAAATGACCTGTATTCATGGATCAACTCACTCAAGGGTGACAAGGTACTGACCACTCCTGGCTGAGCAATGCATTCACAGACTCATGCAAAGAAATCTCTTGTGGGTAGAACTTTCAACAAATCGCCCATAATGAATTAGGAGTCATATTGAAAAAATAACTTCTGGTAAAGCACTTATCATTTGTAGGTGGAAGCTCCTTTTTCATTATTACAAGCTACTTTCTCTTATTTAATTCAATGTAATCAGAATCAGGTTTATAATCACTGACTTATATGTCATGAAATTTGTTGGTTTGCGGCAGCAGTACAGTGCAAAGACATAAAATTACAAAATAAATGAATAATTCTCCAGATCAGACAAAACACAGAAAGGCAGACTTGCTGTGGTAAAGTGCCTTTCATTTCAGTGATCATTTGACATTAATTATGGAAGAACTGACAAGGTCACAAGATCACAAGACAAGGGAGCAGAAGCAGGCCATTCGGCCCATCGAGTCCGCTCCAAGGAAAAGGGAAAAAAAGAAATGAGAAATGGGGAATGGGGGGGGGGGCGGGGAACAAAAAAAAACCTATTCTAATCCCAATTTCTGGCCTTATCCCCATATCCCTTGATACCCTGACTATTTAGATATCTATCTATCTCCTCCTTGAACACCCCCACTGATTTGGCCTCCACTGCTGTACGTGGCAAGGAGTTCCACAAATTCACCACCCTCTGACTAAAGAAATTTCTCCTCATCTCTGTTTTGAAACTGTACCCTCTAATTCTAAGATTGTGCCCTCTGGTCCTGGACTCACCCACCAAGGGAAACAGCCTAGCCACATCTACTCTGTCCTTTCCTATCAACATTTTAAATGTCGCTATGAGGTCCCCTCTCATTCTTCTGTACTCCAGTGAGTACAGTCCAAGAGCCGACAAACGCTCATCATGCGTAAGCCCTTTCATTCCTGGAATCATCCTCGTTAATCTCCTCTGAACCCTCTCCAACGTCAGCACATCCTTCCTAAGATGGGGGGCCCAAAACTGCACACAATATTCCAAATGAGGCCTCACTAGTGCCCCGTAGAGCTTCATCAACACTTCCTTACTTTTATACACTATACCTCTTGAAATGAATGCCAACATAGCATTCGCTTTCTTTACCACTGATCCGACCTGGTGGTTAACCTTTAAGGTATCCTGCACGAGTACCCCCAAGTCCCTTTGTACTTCCGTACTTTGAATTTTCTCTCCTTCTAGGTAATAATCTGCCCGCTTATTTCTGCTTCCAAAGTGTACAACTGCACATTTCCCTACATTGAATCTCATCTGCCATTTCCTTGCCCATTCTCCTTAACTGTCTAGGTCTCTCTGCAACCTTCCTATCTCCTCAATACTCTCTACTCCTCCACCTATCTTGGTGTCATCCGCAAACTTAGCCACAAAACCATTTACTCCATCATCCAAATCTTTAATGTACAAGGTAAAAAGGAGCGGCCCCAACACCGACCCCTGTGGCACACCACTAGTAACCGGTAGCCAACCAGAACTAGATCCTTTTATTTCCACTCTTTGCTTCCTGCCAACCAGCCAATGCTCCACCCATTCTGTTATCCTACTCGTAATTCCATGACCTCTCATCTTATTAATCAGTCTCTTGTGAGGCACCTTATCGAAGGCCTTTTGAAAGTCTAAATACACAACATCTACCGCCTCTCCTTTATCCACCTTACCTGTGATTTCTTCAAAAAAACTCCAATAGGTTGGTCAGGCAGGATCTTCCCTTCACAAAACCATGTTGGCT
The DNA here is from genome assembly GCF_009764475.1 of Pristis pectinata. NCBI lineage: Eukaryota > Metazoa > Chordata > Chondrichthyes > Rhinopristiformes > Pristidae > Pristis > Pristis pectinata. The sequence goes on from NC_067430.1 coordinate 4,836,256, forward strand.
AGGACCTATCTTGCCTTGCACCTCTAGGTATTCCGTAACACCATCCTTGAGGATAGATTCCAATAACTTCCCCACCACTGACATCAGGACTAATATGTCTGTAATTCCTTTATGCTGCCTCCCTCCTTTCTTATACAGTGGAACTACATTTGCGACCCTCCAGTCCTCTGGAACCATGCCGGAATCTATCGATTCCTGGAAAATTATCACCAATGTCTCCGCTATCTCTAAAGCCACCTCCTTCAGAACCCGGGGATGCACCTCATCCAGTCCGGGAGACTTATCAGTCTTTAGCCCATTTAGTTCTCCTAGCACCTTCTCCCTAGTAATCTTAACTGAACTCAGTTCCATTTCGTGAGACTCCTGACTAACCAACACATTGCTGATGTCCTCCACGGTGAAGACTGATACAAAATATTCATTCAATTCCTCTGCCATCTCTCTATCGTCCATTATAATATCTCCTGCTCCGTTATCAATTGGTCCTATATCAACCCGTGTCTCTCTTTTACTCCTTATGTATTTAAAAAAACTCTTAGTATCCTTTCGAATGTTATCCGCCAACTTCCTTTCATAATTCATCTTTTCCTTCCTAATGACCTTCTTAGTTTCCCTCTGCAGGTTTTTAAAAGCTTCCCAGTCTTCTGTTTTCCCACTAATTTTTGCTTCTTTGTACGCTGCCCCTTTTGCTTTTATTTTAGCCTTCACCTCTCTCGTTATCCACATCTGTGCCTTTTTTCCATTCAAAACCTTTTTTCTTGGAATATATCTATCCTGCAATTTCCTTATTTCCTGTAGAAATTCCTTCCATTTCTCCTCCGCCGTCCCTCCAGCTAGCTTACTCTTCCAATCAATTTGGGCCAGCTCCTCTCTCATGCCACTGTAATTTCCTTTGTTCCACTGAAATATCGATACACCAGTTATCAGCTTCTCTTCAAACTTGAAACTGAACTCAATCATATTGTGATCACTCGTTCCCAGTGGTTCCTTTACCTTTAGTTCCCTAATCACCTCCGGTTCATTACACAGCACCCAATCCAAAACAGCCGATCCCCTGGTGGGCTCATCAACAAGTTGCTCCGGAAAAACGTCCCTTAGACATTCCACAAACTCACTCTCTTGAGATCTACTGCCTTGCTGGATTTCCCAGTCCGCCTTCATGTTAAAATCCCCCATAATTATCTTCACATTGTCACTCTGGCACGCTTTTTCTATCTCAAACTGCAACTTATCGTCCATTTCCTGACTGCTATTAGGGGGCCTATATATAACTGCTACCATTGTCATTTTACCCTTGCTATTTCTTAGCTCCACCCATAAGGATTCCACCAACTGACTGTGAATGTTCAGCTTGTTATCTGCGAGAGATCGGGGCACAAACTTCCCACACATAACAAAACATGGATAACATTAAGGCCCTCTCCTCTGTAGTCAACACACTCCCCAAATCAATATAAATATGCCCTATAATGCTCTAAAAGCGTAAACATGCACTAAAAACTACATCAATAGGAAATGTTATTACCTAACAAACTACTTCCAGTGAAAATTATAAGCAATGATTGGTTCTGAAAGCACAAGGTGCAGCTATGTAAACAAAGACTGCTCTCTATTTGAACAGTGCACAGCAGGGAGCCATTTGACACAAGTGTCTGGGAACTGATCATATACAGACAATGGGTGGTTCCTCAAAGTGTACATGTATATAGATACATTTGTTAGAAACAATTCAAGATGTAGCTTGGGGCTAACCTCGCAAGTACGGAGATCCGAACGTAACAAATCTGCGGAAAATGAGTACTGAGTTTAATGTGTGAGAAGATTACTTCATTTGGCATGAACGAGCGGTGTGATGTGATTGGTGTGTGGATCCTTGTCACGCACTATCTGCTCCACTTCTGCAGGTCTCGTACAGGACACTTCAGCCACTTCAGAACCCACAGGACTGGAGGGAAAGCAAGTCATCCTCAACTCAAAGGCATGCATTTGGAAAATCTATTCCGAGGTTCTGTTCAAGTTTGTGAGATTATCAGCAATGTGTGTGCATTTGATGTGAACCAGAGTTAATCAGACCAAAGCAATTGGTGATAACTTTGTTCCCTCCTTCCCGATTCCCTGATTACAATAATACATTTACTATTATTTAGCCATGTATTAATATTACTGCAGATGACACGTTTGGTAATGCATTGTCATGTATCATCTTTCCCATACAAGTTCAAATGGCAGTTTCTGAATTTCAGGGTGAGATCCAATTTCACGGCTGGGTGGCTTTGACTTGTGCCACTTTGGTACAATGACTGCAATTGTGTTCTGAGGTTAAAAGCTCAGTTTGGGGTTAGCAACAAAGACTTTGGAAGATTTTAAAATGGGCCTGTCCATGCAAAACAATCAGGAGCAGCAGAAAAAGCAGGGCCTGTATTTTTCAAATCTATTCCTTCCTTTATTAACCTGTCTTTTGTTTTGGGATATGGGAGGTCTATGGGGAAACCAGGTCGAGCATATTTCTTTCTGAAACAGTGTTGCAAAATGAACCGATATTGTTAAGTCCTCCTGTGGTTTCTCAATCTTTTGCCCCTGCCTTAGGTACAGAAGGCTTAATTACTGGTGGAAATGACTACATATCCTGTGGCTAAAAATTTGGTAAATTGGTTTATTATTGTCACATGTACCGAGGTACAGTGAAAAACTTGTCTTGCATACCATCCATACAGATGATTTCATTACAACAGTGCATTGAGGTAGTACAAGGTAAAACAATAACTTCTCAAATGCCCACTTCAAAAAATTCTCAACCTGGACCACCTTAAGGAGACCATGCTCTAGTCAATGCATGGGATAGGGTCTTGTTATGGTGTAGAACCAGATGGATTTGCTATCCCAAGGCACAGGTGGGCTCCTCTGCCATTCCCGTCATTCTCAATGCCACTTAACATTAGTTGAGGGATCTGATGTGGTGCTACTAATATGTCACCACAAAAGGTGGCCTGCTCACTGCTGATTTCTTGCAGATCTCGTAGAATTTCATGATGCCTCTTCATTCTGGAGAGATTATTCCAAAATTCTGGGAGAATGGATTAAATCTCCAACTTGAAATTTACCCCTCTGTTGATCTTTGATTTCACTGAAATCTTACAAACTTCTGCAAACTTTACAGGAAGATAAAATAATTTCTTAATTTATGCCAAAAATAAATTTTACCTATACCTCCCACCATATCCCAAACACAGCACAGAAGCAGACAACACCAGAAGACTGCAAATTAATTTAATTGTATCATTCCTTTACAAAAGCATTAAGTACATGGATATCTCTAAATAGACTCCTGGGTCTGTGTTGCAAAATCCTTGGATTGGTCATTGGTGTAATGGGAGGCCTCACTCACGGATTGTTGGAAGAAGCTGAGCAGTGAGGATGACCTTATTCGAAAACCTCTGGATAGGATGAGCATAGAGCAAGAGCTTACTCAAAGACGTCTGCAGGGGTTTAGCACAGAGGAAGATCTTACTCAATGATGAAAGGTTGAGCCCGCTGGGGCTTTTCTTTTTGAAGCGACACAGGATGAGAGGCGACTTGATAGAGGTGTTTAGGATTATGAAAGCTGTAGATAGGGTGGACCACCAACACCTTTTCCCCAGGGCGGCAATGGCCAATACCACATTAAGGTCAAAGGAGGAAAGTTTAGGGGGGATGTCAGAGGTAGGTTTTTTACACAGAGAGTGGTGGGTGTCTGGAACAATAGGGATATTTAACAGATTCTTAGATAGGCACATGGATGTAAGAAAAATGGAGAGTTATGGGCTGTGTAGGAGGGAAGGGTTAGATTGATCATAGGGTAGGTTTAGATAGGTTGGCACATCACCATGGGCCGAAGGGTCCATACTGTGCTGTATTGTTCTACGTTCTATGATATCTAAAGAGGCCTAGCAAAAAGGAAGGCCTTACATTCAAAAAGAAAAATCTTGGGAAAAGCCAGTGGTTTTCCTAAATGCATGCTTTCCATGGGTTAGATTACACGAAGTTGATCCCAATACTATCCCAAATGCATCAGGCCATGAACCATTAGGCAGTGCCTCTGATTGTCTTCAGTCTGAACTCCAGAAAGATAGTGGTATCTTTAGTTTTAAAAAGGAGAATTAAAATTTCTGCAACTAGAGATTTAAAGGCTCCTCTATTATCTTTACATCAGCTATGTGTGTGACCCATAATAGTCTTTTCATTGGACTACTGAACTTTGGTGAAAATGTCTTCATAAGAAGGCAGAAAAGTGGCGCATTAGTGTATTCATCATCACAATGGAAGTGCCGGAAGAGTTTTGTATCTTTTAAAACGTATCCATGTATACATAGAAAAACATGAGTGGGAGAAATGTCATACTGATTGAAAAGAGTAACTGTACAAGTTTGGATTCAGGACAGCACTGCTCTGACCTGCAATAAATTCAAACCAAATACAAAGGAGCATTCAAACCAAATGATACTTGGTGCAGGTGTGGCCTGTTCCTCGCTCCTCCGGCTTGGAAATCACCCGTGCCGTTTTCCGGTTCGTCTGGGGATCCAAGATAGAGCGGGTCCGACAGGTCACCATGCACAAGTCCCTGGACAATGGGGGTAAAGGTGTCCCCAGTGTCGCCCTCATCCTGATGACCACCTTCATCTGTGGCTGCATCAGGCTGTGCGTGGAACCCAAGTACGTGGGCACCGAGTGTCACTACGTACCGAGGTTCTACCTGTCCCGGCTGATGCGAAGGATGGGCCTGGCCCCGTGGCCACACGGCGTCCCAGTCAGCTGGACGTTGCCGCGCTACCTGTCCTTCGTGGAAAAGTTCTTCTGGACCAATCCCTTGGACCATAAGTCCATCAGGAAGTGGTCAGCATGGAACATCCTGCAGACACTGCAGGAGAAGGACTCGATGGACACCGTGGGGTGGTTCCCTGAGCAGACTGTCCAGACCATCTGGCAGAATGTCTCATCGCCAGAACTCACCAACAAGCGCCAAGACCTCGCTTGGCTGGAGGTGAGAGGGGACCTCCCCAGTCAGATCGTCCTGCATGGTTGGGGCATCACCCCCAGCGCGCGCTGCCCCCGGGAGGACTGCGCTGGGGACGAGACAGTCGCCCACCTCTTTGCGGGCTGTGGGTTTGCGAGGAGGGTGTGGCGAAAGATGCAGGGGTCCTTGTTATGTTTCATCCCCAGCAGCAGCGTAACAGAGGATTCTCTGATCTACGGGCTGTTCCCGGGGAGACACGCAGAGATGGACATCAACTGCTGCTGGAAGGTTATCAACTCGGTGAAAGACGCCCTTTGGTCTGCCCGAAAATTGTTGGTCTGCCAGCACTGCAAGATGTCCGTAGGGGAATGCTGCCGACTAGCACATTCCAGGCTGCAGGAGTACGTGCTGAGGGGCGCACTGAAGCTGGGTGCAGCCAACGCAAGGGCTCGGTGGGGAAGGACTACAGTTTAGGGTTCTTCTGCCACAGGAGAGGGAGGGGCGGGGTCAGGCGAGGAAGCTGCTCGAATGTTGTAAATATGGGATTGGGGTATCACCCCAGGGAGCCACACGTGTGGCATCGGTGCTGTATTTTTTATATATAAAAAGGTAACACTAAGAATTGAACTGTACACGAATGTAAAGGTTTGAACTGTTTTATTATTGCATATAGTTTCTTTTATTATGAATAAAATTTATTTTGAATAAAAAAAAATGATACCCCTCCCATCAATGACCCAGGAGACAAGCTGTCTCCATCCTCAGGGAAGGGTGGCGTTCTGGAATAAATTTCATTGCTTTTCAAAAGAGCCAGTGCCATCTTAATTGGTTCAATGGCCTTCTTTCTTGCTGTATAGAGTCACGGAGAAATATAGCATGGAAACAGGATCTTTTGCCCACTGAGTTCCAATAACCATCAAGCACCTACTTCTGCATTAATCCTACCCTAACCCACCTTATTCTCCCATCCTTCCCCCCAGATTCTACCACTCATCTACACACTAGGGGCAATTTACACTGTCCAATTAAGATATCTTTATTAGTCACATGTACATCGAAACACACAGTGAAATACATCTTTTGCATAGTGTTCTGGGGGCAGCCCGCAAGTGTCGCCACATTTCCAGTGCCAGCACAGCATGCCCACAACTTCCTAACCCGTACGCCTTTGGAATGTGGGAGGAAATCGGAGCACCCGGAGGAAACCAACGCAGACACGGGGAGAACGTACAAACTCCTTACAGACAGCAGCCGGAATTGAACCCGGGCCGCTGGCGCTGTAATAGCGTTACACTAACTGCTACACTACTGTGCCTGCCTACCAACCTACCAACACATTTTTGGGTTGTGTGTAGAATCCAGAGCACCTGAAGCAAACCCATGCAGCCACAGGGAGATCATAGAAATTCCAAACAGGCAGCACTGGAGGTCAGGATTGAACCTGAGTCACTGAAGATGGCAGGCAGCTGCTCTACTAACTGTGGCACTGTCCATTAGTCGATTTTAATTTATTTAGAGATTCCAAAGTCTCTGCAATGGCTGTCATTCCCATACAAATCCATGATAAAAGTAAAACTGTTTGAAGCAACTTGAGTTATGACCAAATACTGGGGTTCCCCGACTTACAGTTGAGCTGACTTACAGAAATCTGACTTTATGCAAATTCTCCCATACATTTTTAAAGCATTTTTCAAGCTAGGAATAATAATAAAATGTTTCATGTATTCATTAACAACTGGATGCAGTGTATATTCCATATGGGTAGTGTTAGGGTAACTATTCAATGAAATGAAAGAATTATAGTAAGTACAAGCAGAGGGATACAGTATGGGTTGCTATAGAAAATGGACATTTCTGACTTACGGAGTGATCAGCTTACGGATGGCTCTCCCTTTCTGTAACCTGGGGACTAACTGTACCTGCTGCCAGTTCTGCATCACTTTCCAGCCTGTAAACAGAGCTGTTAGCACATGTTTGGCTTTATAAAATGACTGCAAAATGGTTGCAATATTCCCATCTGCAGGCTGCATTATTGGGACTGATTTTATTCAAATAGTTGGTATTATGTAAAAATGTTCTACTCACTTCATTTTGCTTTGAAATAATCCTGCTGTACTCCAGAGACTCTGCTGTGCTTCCAGTCATGATTACATAGACTCGGCAAATTAAAACCTGCTTCCAACTTACTGGCTGAAACAGCAATGTTAATAATCCTTCTGTACAAAGATTGTTACTTGGTATATAGAAATGTGAATTTTGCTTCTCCTAAGTATTGTACAGGCATTCTTGCAGTGTGTTCTCATATTGAGTTAGAACATGTTTGGTTTCACAAAGATGGGAGAGATTTCACATATAATAGACAGGTATCATCACACATTCAGGGTGGCGTTTAAGGACATAGGATTTTGTTGCTGCAAGATGGCTCATATTTATGGATAATTGCAGAATAAATTCTCCAACTCACATCTGCCATCTTTGGATAATGATAGCTAACAGCGAATGCTTGCCATCTCCCGAAGGCCAGGAAAGTGAAGACAAAATGACCAGTTTTTCCTTTGGTTGACATCCATGTGAAGTATGACTAACGGATGCCAGAAATTGCCGTTCAGCCTTACTTTGTCCCCTTAAATGGTGCTGCATTTAGTGCCTGATTGTGGACTTGCAATGAAATTGCAGAAAATTTGGCCTGATTGCAGCATTATAATGTAAGTTGCATGGTTCCCAATGGCAGCTGCTGCAGAGAACACAACTGCCACATCTTTGCTGGTTGGGATCATGGGAAGCCTTATGCAACTTTCTCCATTGCAACCACAAACAGCAGGACAGAATGTGAAGGAATGAAGGGGAGGGGGCACATGTGTTCTCACTGTGTGTCCCTGTGGCCCCCACCATGACTGACGGTGTACTTTGCGTCCTATGCTGTGAGATGCTCAAGGCCACTCTGTGGCACGGATCACCTCTCTGCAGAGATCGCAGCCTGTAGCTCTGCTGTGTGAGGCAGCAATAAGTACTGTGAGGGCAACAATGATGTGTGAAGTATGAGTCATACAACACAGAAGCAGGCCCTTCAGCCCACAGTGCCCATGCTGACCCTTTAAGTATCCATCTATACTGATTCCATTTACCCAATATAGAAATAAGTTCTCCTCTAAACCTTTTACCCTCTTACATCAAACCTATGCCCTTTAGTCTTATGCAGCTCTGCCACATGGAAACATTTCTTAATATCTACCCGATCTATGCCTCTCGTAATTCTGTACACCTCAATTAGGTCTCCCCTCAGCCTCCTCTGCTCCAAGGAAAACAAACCCAGCCTATCCAGTCTCTCCTCATAACTGAAGCATTCCATCCTGGGTTACATACTGTATTCTCTCCATCGCAAACACATCCTTCCGATAGTGTGGCGACCAGAACTGCACACAACATTTCTGCTGGCCTAACCAATGGTTTAAAAATTAGTAAGATAAGCTCCCTACTCTTATATTGTATACAAAACATTAAGACCCAGGCAGGTAGATGCAGACAGCAACACATCAATGTCCTGGTGGGTATCCTTTAATGCACTCGTTCTAGCTGATTGGCTATAGGGATAGTTCTTTCTATTATTGGGAGCTACAACTAGTCAAGATCAATGTTGACTAGATCAGTCAACATTTTGGTCCTGTTTCTGTTGGTAAGCAGTAACAAGTGTCACATATGATGTTGATGTCATTATTAGCACAAATTATGCTGGAAAAATGTTGCACAAGATTCCAATAAAAATAAGAACAGAAAACACTGGAAACACTCAGCAGGTCAGGCAGCATCTGCGCAAAGAGAACCAGAGTTAACTTTTCAATCGAAGATCCTTGCAGCATTTTCTGTCTTTATTTCAGATTTTCAGCATCTACAGCTTTTGATTTTTAAGATTCCAAAGGAAATAGTCCTCAATCAATAAACCATTTAAGACATTTTATATGCAACTCTTGCATAAAACAGTTACAAATGGGTCTAATTTTTAGGTTAGAATTTCATGAGCCCACAGGAGAGAAGGAGATCACAGTATATTAGATTACAAGGATTATGTCACTACTTAGTTCAATTTTGATTCCTCAGCTCTTTATGCAAACGAAAGAGATGGTATCAAACAGTACATTCAGGAACTGAGTAATTCACACATCTCCACCATTGTGCCTGTTCTCCTCGTGGTAACTGAAAGTTCATAATGGTTCAATGATCTCACCTGAGCAGGTAACGCACGAAATGCCCTCTGCACTGAGGTTATACTTGAGGTCGAGAAGCACCTGAATGTTGGTGTCCGGGCTGAAGAGTAAAGGGGCTCGGCTGGCAGGGCGCAGTTGTGTTGTGAATCCAATGGACATCACCAGGGTAATAATGTAAAGAGCTGGAAGGATGAAACACAAGCAGATCAATAAAACATGTATCTCTCTCATGAGATAGGATCACTTGTTTTTTAGACAGTTATTTGGTTTCCTTTGGAGGAACTGGGATCCAAGAGGACCCAAGTTTGTGGGGGAGTGGGGGGTATAAGTTAAGATGTACAACAAATATCTCTACCTTTAAGGCACAAACCTCACGATCTACCTTGTCGTGACTTTGCACCTTATTGCACTGCACTTTCTCTGTAGCTATGACACTTTACTCTGTACTGTTATTGTTTTTATCTGTACTACCTCAATGTAACTGCACTGTGCAATGAATAGACCTGTACGATCGGTATGCAAGACAAGTTTTTCACTGTACCTCGGTACAAGTGACAATAATAAACAAATACCAATACCAATACCAATACCAAAGTGGTCATGGTCAGCTGTGGCTAGCAATTGAATTCAATGGTAGTATTAATAAAAACTCCCACAGGGCTCGGCAGTATAGTGGCAAATTGGTGGAGCTGTTGTCTCCCGGCTCCAGTGACCCAGGTTCGATCCGGACCTCTGGTACTGCCTGTGTGGAGTTTGCACGTTTTTCCCTATGACCGCATGGGTTTCCCCAGGTGCTCCAGTTTCCTCCCACTTCCCAAAGACGTGCAGCTTGGTGGGTTAATCGGCCACTGTAAGCTGCCCTTGGTGCATAAGTGAGTGATTGAATCTGGGGGGGTTTAATGGAAATGGGTGCTTGACACAGACTTCGTGGCCAAAGGGTCTGCCTCCATGCCATGTGGTTCTATAACGATTCGGACGCAGGGAGAATTTTTCCCTGGCTGGTGGGGGTGTCTCTGGGCATGCTATGTCGGCGCCGGAAGCGTGGCGACACTTGCGGGCTGCCTCCAGAACACTCTACGCAAAAGATGTATTTCACTGCGTTTCGATGTACATGTGGCTAATGAAGATGAAGAAGAAGAAGGAAGAAGAGGTAGAAATTTAGGTCTGAGACGAGGAGAGATTTCTTCACTCAAGAGGGTGGTAAAGTTGTTTAATTCTCTACCACAGAGTTTGGGGGAGGCCAAATCACTGAATATATCCGTGAAGGAGATAAACAGATTTTGAGACACAAGGAGTCTGTGGAGGAAACGGGAGTATTATATTGAGGGAGAGGATTGGCCATGATTGTATTGAATGGCGGAGCCGGCTTGAGGGGCCAAATGGCCCCCCCTTTTGCTTCTGTCAAAGAAAATGTTGCCAATAAGAGCAGTAAGCTTGAGGACGGGAAATATTTTGGAATTCAGCAGAGGAGGAGCCAGAAACTGATAAGGAAAGGGGAAGCAGAATACGAGAGTAACCTAACAAGAAACAACAGTGGGCTCTAAGTGTTTCCATGAATAATTAAAATGGAAAAGGTTAGTGAAGGTTAATGTGAGTATTTTATAAACTGAGACAGGAGAAATTATATTGGTGATTAAGAGGCAGAGAAGTTAAACAAATATTTTGTCCCTATCTTCACAAAAGAAAATGGAAGATCTCCTGAATGTAGTTGGGAATGATAAGGATCTGAAAGAGATCAGCATGAATGAAAAATGACCAGGGAAATTAAAGGGATTGAAAGGTAATAAATCCCCAAGACCTGATGATCTTCATCCTGAGCTTCTGAAAAAGTGACATAGGTTGACTGGTTGTCATCTTCCAAAGTTCCATAGAGCCGAGTATGAATCTACCCAACTGTTTCAGAGAGGAGAGAGAGGGAAAACAAGCAACTATAGGCCATCAGTAGGACAGAAAACGTTAATATCCATCATTAAGGAAGTGAAAACAAGGCAAAGAAAACAATAACAGCATCGGGTGGAATCAACATGGATTTATAAGAGGGAAATCATGTCTGACAAATATGTTGGAGGTTTTTTGAGGTCACAATTAGCAGCATAGTTAAAGGGGATCCAGTGGGTGTCGTGTATTTGGAATTTCTGAAGAGCTTCATTGAGGTACCACACAAGAGATTATTAAACAAAATTAGAGTGTGCTGCATTGTGATACCACTGCTGTTGGTAGAATCTCAGATGGCGGCAAGGAGGCGTACAGGAATGAGATAGATCGGCTGGTTGAGTGGTGTCGCAACAACAACCTCACACTCAATGTCAGCAAGACCAAGGAACTGATTGTGGACTTCGGGAAGGGGAAGTCAGGAGAACATAGACCTGTCCTCATTGAGGGGTCAGCGTTGGAAAGGGTAAGCAGCTTCAAGTTCCTGGGTGTCAACATCTCAGAGGATCTATCCTGGGCCCAACGCATTGATGCAATCATGAAGAAGGCACACCAGTGGTTCCACCTTGTTAGGAGTTTGAGGAGATGTGGTATGTCACCGAAGACTCTTGCAAATTTCTATAGATCTACCATGGAGAGCATTCTGACCTGTTTCGTCACTGCCTGATATAGATGCTCCAATGCACAAGTTCGCAAGAAGCTGCAGAGGGCTGTAGACTCAGCCAGCTCCATTATGGACACAACCCTCCCCACCATTGAGGACATCTTCAAAAGGCGGTGTCTCAAGAAGGTGGCATCCATCACGAAGGACCCTCACCACTCGGGACATGCCCACTTCTTGTTACTACCATTGGGGAGGAGGTACAGCAGCTTGAAGATCCACACTCAACGATTTAGCTTCTTCCCTCCTGCCATCAGATTTCTGAATGGCCCATGAACCCATGAACGCTACTTCATAATTCCTTCATTTGGACTATTTATTTCTTCTGTAATTTATAGTAATTTTATGTCTTTGCTCTGTACTGCTGCCGTAAAACAACAAATTTCATGACATATAAGTCAGTGATAATAAACCTGATTCTGATTTTGAGTATTACGCTGGCATGCACTGAGGATTGTAAGAAGTAAACGGAGAATGGAAATAAACGGATCATTTAGTGTGGGGAAGCTGTGACCATGAGGTGTCACAGGGATGAGTGCTGCAGCCCCAGTTCACAATATACCAATGACATATATTGTGAACTGGATCATAGTATATCCAGGTGTGCTGTTGATACAAAGCTGAGTGGCAGTGTGGGCTGTGAAGAGGATGAAGAGAGGTTTCCAGGGAATACTAACAGGTTAAATTAATGGCAAGAACATGACAGATGGGATATAATGTGGACATCTTGACTTACAGTATGTAGAAAAGTCAGAGTCTGCAAGGTGATGGTATTCAGAGGTGTCCTTATGCATATATCACTGAAACTCAACATGTAGGTTCAACAGTAAGTGGAAGTCAAATGGTATGTTGACCTTTATTGCAAGAGGATTGGAGCATAAAAGTAAATACGTTTTGCTGAAATTATATTGGTCCCTGCTGAGACAACACCCTGTAACAATGTGTACAGGACTGGTCTCCCTCCCTAAGGAAGTATATAATTGTGGCAGAGGGAGTGCAGTGAAGATTTGCCAGATGGGGGATTGTCCAATGAGAAAAGAATTAGGCAGACTTGGCCTATACTCTCTAGTGTTTAGAAAAAATAAGAAGTGATCTGATCGAAATATATAATAATTTTTCAGGAAGTAAATGCAGGGATGATGTTTCCCCTCGCTGGGGTGCCTAGAATCAGGAGTTACAGTCTCAAAATAAGAGGTTGGTTATTCAGGACTGGAATGAGTAGAAATTTCTTCATTCAGAGAGTAGTGAAATTTTGGAATTCTCTACCCAAGAAGGCTGTGGAAGCTCAGTCACTGACTACGTTCAAGATAATGCTGGAGATACTCAGGTCAGGCAGCTTTGTGCAGAGAGAAACAGAGATGACTCTTCACTGCAACTGAAACCCTGAGAAAACACACCCGTTTAAAGTAGCATAGAGAAGGAGGGGTGGAAGGGATAGGAAAACCGTCTATAACAGGTTGAGACCAAGGCTGTCCAGGTGAGACAAACACTTTTGGTAGCCATTCCCGGAGAGGGAAATAACTGTAAATCATAGCTGATCTCTCTGGAGGCAGAAGATTGAGAGAAAAATATATGTTGCTGGGACTGTGGAATATAGAAGACAGCAGTTTGCTGAAACCCAAAATAAAAAAAACCGATGGAAATACTCAGCAAATCGACAAAATCTATGGAAAGAGATAAACTGAGTAATGTTACAGATTGATGACCTTTCACAAAGTTCTGACATAAACAGGTTATCTGAAATTGTTGAACTCAGTATTGAATCCTGAGACCCCCAATGCACCTAGATGGAAGATTAGATGCTGTTCCTTGGGCTGTTGAAACAGCATAAGACAGCTAAAGACAGATAGGTCAGCATGGGAGTGGGGTGCAGAATTATTGTGACAAGCAACTGGAAGCTCAGAATCACTCTTGCAGATGGAATGGAGGTGTCCTGCAAAGCAGTCACCCAGTCTATGGGTTCTCCAATGTTGAGGAGACTGCATCATCAACTTTGAATGCAATGTACTCATGTGGAACATACTGTATATAAGTGAATTGGAAAGACTATTTAGGTCTCTGGATTGTGGGAAGGGACAAGGTAAAAGGACAGGTGTGCATCTTCTCCTATTGTATGTGGGAGTGCTGCGGGAAGGGAAGTGTTAGTGGAGATTGAAGAGCAATCCTGGGAGTTGTGGAGGGAATGGGAACTTGTGTCTTGTGAAATACTGTGAAAAGTGGATAAATGGATAAACTTATAGGAGATGATTCATTGAATGTGGAGGAAGATGGGGTGGAAGATCAGGACAAGAGGAACACTACCTTGGCTCTGCCTGGGAGCAGAGGGGGTGACTGCAGAAGTGCGGGAAATAGAAGAGATGAGAGCCCTTTCAAACATAGTATCGGGTTGGCCAGGGTTAAGGAGAAAGGAAGGCATCTCAGAAGCTAGTGTGGGAAGTCACATTATCAAAATGGACATGACAGAGATGGAAAAACTGGGTGAATGGGGAGGAGCTGTGGTGATATAGCTCTGGTGGTCTGTGGCCTTGAACTGGATATTGGTTACTAGCCCACCCCTGCGAATGGAGATGAAGAAGCTAACAAAGGGAAAGTTCAAATATGGACCGCTCAAGTTGGGAGCAGGGTGCAATTGACAGCAAAGCTAATGAAATTTGTGAGCTCTGTACGAGAGCAGGGACCAGCATTAATGAAATTGGTGAGCTCTGTACGAGAGCAGGAACTAGCATTAATGAAATTTGTGAGCTCTGTACGAGAGCAGGGACCAGCATTAATGAAATTGGTGAGCTCTGTACGAGAGCAGGAACTAGCATTAATGAAATCTGTGAGCTCTGTACGAGAGCAGGAACTAGCATTAATGAAATTTGTGAGCTCTGTACGAGAGCAGGGACTAGCATTAATGAAATTGGTGAGCTCTGTACGAGAGCAGGGACTAGCATTAATGAAATTGGTGAGCTCTGTACGAGAGCAGGAACTAGCATTAATGAAATTGGTGAGCTCTGTATGAGAGCAGGGACTAGCATTAATGAAATTTGTGAGCTCTGTACGAGAGCAGGGACCAGCATTAATGAAATTGGTGAGCTCTGTACGAGAACAGGAACTAGCATTAATGAAATTTGTGAGCTCTGTACGAGAGCAGGGACCAGCATTAATGAAATTTGTGAGCTCTGTACAAGAGCAGGAACTAGCATTAATGAAATTTGTGAGCTCTGTACGAGAGCAGGAACCAGCATTAATGAAATTTGTGAGCTCTGTACGAGAGCAGGAACTAGCATTAATGAAATTTGTGAGCTCTGTACGAGAGCAGGGACTAGCATTAATGAAATTTGTGAGCTCTGTACGAGAGCAGGGACTAGCATTAATGAAATTGGTGAGCTCTGTACGAGAGCAGGGACCAGCATTAATGAAATTTGTGAGCTCTGTACAAGAGCAGGAACCAGCATTAATGAAATTTGTGAGCTCTGTACGAGAGCAGGAACTAGCATTAATGAAATTTGTGAGCTCTGTACGAGAGCAGGGACTAGCATTAATGAAATTGGTGAGCTCTGTATGAGAGCAGGGACTAGCATTAATGAAATTTGTGAGCTCTGTACGAGAGCAGGGACCAGCATTAATGAAATTTGTGAGCTCTGTACGAGAGCAGGAACTAGCATTAATGAAATTGGTGAGCTCTGTACGAGAGCAGGAACTAGCATTAATGAAATTTGTGAGCTCTGTACGAGAGCAGGGACCAGCATTAATGAAATTTGTGAGCTCTGTACGAGAGCAGGGACCAGCATTAATGAAATTTGTGAGCTCTGTACGAGAGCAGGGACTAGCATTAATGAAATTGGTGAGCTCTGTACGAGAGCAGGAACTAGCATTAATGAAATTTGTGAGCTCTGTACGAGAGCAGGAACTAGCATTAATGAAATTTGTGAGCTCTGTACGAGAGCAGGGACTAGCATTAATGAAATTGGTGAGCTCTGTACGAGAGCAGGGACCAACATTAATGAAATTGGTGAGCTCTGTACGAGAGCAGGGACTAGCATTAATGAAATTGGTGAGCTCTGTACGAGAGCAGGAACTAGCATTAATGAAATTTGTGAGCTCTGTACGAGAGCAGGAACTAGCATTAATGAAATTTGTGAGCTCTGTACGAGAGCAGGGACTAGCATTAATGAAATTGGTGAGCTCTGTACGAGAGCAGGAACTAGCATTAATGAAATTTGTGAGCTCTGTACGAGAGCAGGGACCAACATTAATGAAATTTGTGAGCTCTGTACGAGAGCAGGGACTAGCATTAATGAAATTGGTGAGCTCTGTACGAGAGCAGGGACTAGCATTAATGAAATTGGTGAGCTCTGTACGAGAGCAGGAACTAGCATTAATGAAATTTGTGAGCTCTGTACGAGAGCAGGAACTAGCATTAATGAAATTTGTGAGCTCTGTACGAGAGCAGGGACTAGCATTAATGAAATTGGTGAGCTCTGTATGAGAGCAGGGACTAGCATTAATGAAATTTGTGAGCTCTGTACGAGAGCAGGGACCAGCATTAATGAAATTGGTGAGCTCTGTACGAGAGCAGGGACCAGCATTAATGAAATTTGTGAGCTCTGTACGAGAGCAGGGACTAGCATTAATGAAATTTGTGAGCTCTGTATGAGAGCAGGGACCAACATTAATGAAATTTGTGAGCTATGTACGAGAGCAGGGACTAGCATTAATTAAATTTGTGAGCTCTGTACGAGAGCAGGGACCAGCATTAATGAAATTTGTGAGCTCTGTACGAGAGCAGGGACTAGCATTAATGAAAATTGTGAGCTCTGTACGAGAGCAGGGACCAGCATTAATGAAATTTGTGAGCTCTGTACGAGAGCAGGGACTAGCATTAATGAAATTTGTGAGCTCTGTACGAGAGCAGGGACTAGCATTAATGAAATTTGTGAACTCTGTACGAGAGCAGGGACTAGCATTAATGAAATTTGTGAGCTCTGTATGAGAGCAGGGACTAGCATTAATGAAATTTGTGAGCTCTGTACGAGAGCAGGGACTAGCATTAATTAAATTTGTGAGCTCTGTATGAGAGCAGGAACTAGCATTAATGCAGTCATCAATGTAACGAAAAATGCCTGACCACAGGAGTCAGCAAGCCTGAGTCTATCCCACTCAAGAACAGTTGTGGAGTAAGATTGAAATCCAATACACACTTTCAATCAGTTGTTGAACACAGATGTTCTGATGCAGTGTGCAGCATTTAATGAATCTGTTCGAAAATTCAAGAAGCAGATGGATTTTGGCATATGTAATATCAAATATATTAGCTTAAACACTTCTCTTTAACCTGGCAAATTTCATCTTATTCTTGGCCTCATCAACTTTTCAATGACCTTAGGTTTGTTTTACCTTGCATGCTCCCTTGAAATTTGTCATTAACCTTTAATATGAATTGGAGAGGAACTGGAAGGAAAGGCCAGCACACTCCTGGATATCTTGAACAATACGAACAATCGCAGAATTAAGAATCATTTCAGAATAACCTAAGTACCTGAAAGGGCTTTCAATTGAGACATATTTGGCTAACTGAGAGAGCAAAAAGAACAAGGAGCAGAGGTCCATATTGTACCAATTCCTGAGAGGGTCAAATGAGGTTCAAACAAGGGCTTTCCAACCAATGGTCCGATTAGCATTTAATTGCTTTTGGCCATGTGTAAAATCCATTAGAGATGAAAAAGAGAAATTAAGTTCTTTGTACACACAAAATTCAAAGGGAAAGTGACTGATCCACATCCTAGTTACACACAGGTTTGGTGTTGGACTATCTCCAATTTGCACACCCTTCAAGTGTTGCTTCAAGCAGGGAAGGCAGGATAAGTGAATTACCCAAAAGTCACAACACTGAAATGAAATGAAATTCACAAGAAAAACATAAATCAATCAGCTGTGGAGCAGTTGACTGAACAGAAGAATGCAGAAATATGCAAGGATCAACTTCTGCACCTACTGTGCACAGCTAATATGCGTTAAGCTTCACTATATTTATTCTCAGATGATCAAACAGAAATAGTAAAAGAAAAGCCCCAACAAAATGCCATGTACTGAATGTTGTAAAGCTGGAATAGAAACTCAGCTGTTGATATCATTTCCAAGTCCATCATGAAATATTCCTCAGCTTATATCCCTGGCTCCCCTGTACTATCCATTACAGCAACAGCTTGAGAAGGCAAAGCTTAATGATTTATTCTGAGAACCTGTTAACTTAAAACTATATGAAAAACAGGGAAGTGAAGCTATTTACAAGTTGGACGCAAGAAGTAATAAGCATTGCTCCGTGATCGTTGCTGGGCTGTTTGCAATGGTTAGTGATTTCCACTGAAAAATTCCCACTCTTGTCTCTTGGGTAATGTGTTCACCTTTGAATGTCAGCCCTGGGTCAATGGTAGCAATCTTGCCTTTGATCAGTCCCACTCCAGAGACTGAACACAATATCAAGGCTGACACTCCACTGCAACACACTTTGGAGAGAGCAGTACTTTACTTGTAAAGCATTAGGGACATCCTTAGGCTGAGGAAGGCCTTTTAAATGCAAATCTTTTAAGACTTCAATGTTGATAAGTCGCATATCATTTATCCAACTGTGTGAGATAAACATTAAACTTCAAAATCCACCAAAAGTCTTCTACCCAGATTTAGTCTGATAAGATTCCCTCCGCAGATCAACAGTAAACTACATAATTCTTACCTAAAATTATCCATTTACCCTTCACTGCAGAGAGTGCAACAAAATGGTAAAGTGCATCCTGTATCCATGTGATTAGCTGTCCTGGATGGTGTACCCCATCTTCAGGTGGTGGGGCCTCAGGTGCCAGTGAAACCAAGGGTACATCTCCATTGTCCACAGAGGCTTTAGAAAAAAAATATCTATTTAGAGAGATATATCTTGTAAAAGCCGATTTGCCAAATTGTCTTCTTTTTTCACAAACAAATCACTCGTAAGCATGCAAGAATAGTGCAAAGGATCTTGTTGAAGGGAATAATCTTTCCTTTGAGTGATACTTGCAATGTGGCCCTTCAGCAAGGTTGCTCAGTTCACACGGTTTAGTATGCTGTAAAGGTTACACTTATAAATACACCAAAGAGGCCATTTAGCCCATGCTACCTCTCAGGGGTGCAATCCCATCTGTCCCAGTCCCCGTCTCCTTATTCTCCTGTACCCCTGCAACTTGTTCTCTCACACACACACATGCCCATCAACTTCACTTTGATTCTTTTTGCCTGTAACCTGCCAATTAACCTACAAGTACATATTTGGGATGTGACAGAAAACAGTAGCAAGTGGCAGAAACCCACGCAGTCACAGAGAGAACACGCAGGGCCCACACGGACAGCACCCAAGGTCAGGATCGAATCTGGGTCCTTGGAGCCGTGAGGCAGTGGCACCAACTGCTGCATCACCTTGCCACCCTGAAATGATGTACGATTTTCTTAACTCACCAAAATAAATAGGTCTGCCTAATATATTTTCTTTAAGAGGGTGCATTATTAAATATACTTAACACCAAATCAAAATGTTAGTTGGTGCTCTCAGGTTCAGATTTTAAGTGTGGCCGGGAATGAGAAAAATCTACTTTGCTGAAACCTTGCCATTGATCTGGATTCAGAGAGGAGCGAAGGAGTGGCAAATTGACCCTAAAGGCTTAACAAAGGCTTTTGGAAAGTGACAATTGTCTGACATTTTATTTTCCTAAAACATCTCCAGGAATTTACTAATTATTTAAAATGCTGTAATGGAGAAAATCACAGAGGTCTACCAAGCTGAGTGGGGAGTATTTTGATCCTGTTAGTTAAAGATGAAGTGGTTGTCATACTCTCCATCTAGATTAACTAGCCAGTCATGCTACTCACGGCCCGTACTGCCAATGGATAACTGCTGGATCTTCACTGAGTGAAGCACTTGAAGAAGTTTTGCTGTTGGATGATGCCATACTTTAATTACATACACACACATAATGAAAGTTAATATCTCATTAAACATTAGTCTGAAGGATTAAAAGAAACACATTGTCAGCCTTTTCACCTGGTTCTTCCTCAACTGGTTCTTCCTGGTTCTCACCTGGTTCTTCCTCAACTGATAGCAGAGGAATGTCATCATCCAGGTACTGGAGGGTCCCGCCAATCAACACTGAGTCCTGGTATGTGACTAGAAGTGAATCATCACATTCCCCTGAATCTTGCATCGAGTTGCTGTTTTTCCTTTTACATGTATGTTGGCAGCTGAAACAGAAGTAATAAATATATCCCGTTACAACTCCAAGGGACTGTAATTGGTAATTACATTCATATTCCCACTTAAAATGATATGTAAGTCAGCTCACACCAGTAAATGAACTGTTGCATGGATGGATCTTCCACTTTCATCATGATACTTACCTTGAAATGCATTTGCACCATTTAAAGTATGGTGCAGATATGGTGACCCAATGAGCTGATGAACAGCAGCTGGATTTGTCTACAGGACAGTCGTTGGGTCGCTGCATGAAAGTCCAGTTATGCAGTGATAGCCTTTATGGCAAAAATAATTCATAGTTGAATTTCTCATGATTACACTGTTTGCTGTGGAGGAGTTTGCAGCAATGGTTGCTTCGGAGAAGCAGGTAATCACTGACAATAGCGTCTGGAGTTTTGCATTTATCTGTGCATGTGAGTATTGTAGTAGTTGCAGGGATATTTCTTCCATTACAATAGTGAGTACAATTGGCCTCATTGCAAATTCTGGTGCAACTGTTCTCGTATTGTAAGCCCAGGTCTTCATGCCAATGGCCACTGGTCTATCCAGGAGGGTGCCTCTGTATTAGCATATTCCATAACGGGCCAAGATTCAAGAACCAGATTTGTGTTTATTGTTAAAAGAGCAACAGAATAACATGCTAACAAGCACACAAAAAGAAATTGGATTTCTTGCGTGCATCCTGACGAAAGGAGAATGGGAAGCTGACGAGCTAACTCTCTTAGGAACCACTGTCAGATCCCAAAGTCTATAAAGCCTGTTTTGAAAACCCATGTTTTGCTCTGAATCCTATTTAAAGGAACCAATAAAAAGTGGCTTACTGTAGCAGCAGTGTATCTAAGAAAAGATTGCTGCTATGTTGTTTGAAACTATATTCTCACATTAGTATTTTCCTTTAAGAAATGCAGACATCAGTGAAGGAAACTTCTAATTATACACACAATGACTGAAATCCCAGGATGCAGTTATTATTTACGAAGGGTTACAGGAGCGACAGAAAATCAGCCCACTACACTGAAAATAAATGATATTCTGCTTTTTTTCAAACAATTAATGGAGAAAGGAATAAATAATTATTTTAAAAAAACTCGCGATAATTATATTTCAAATTGATTCTCCCATCTACGATCATCTGCTTAGAATATGTGCGTTCCCTTGTCCAATGCCATTACTGATCTGCTGGAATGTCCTATCCTCCTAAGAACAATACAACCATGGACATAAAGGAGAGAGAAAAACTGACGTAACTTAAGCTGCTGTGTAAGCATTAAACCTGTTTCAAGTAAAACAGCTGACTCTCCTGGATTACTAATTTGCCTTCTGTGAAATATTACTGCTGGATTATCACTACACACACACACACACACACACACACACACACACACACACACACACACACACACACACACACACACACACACACACACACACACACAAAGAGGTTTTATATTTCTCGTTGCAGTCACCATGAAGCTTTTATCCTTTTAACACCAATAGATGTAATACTGCTTCCTAAAAAAAACTTACAAATTACTTGTTATATTGATTCTCCACTTTACTTACTTTCTATCATCCATTATTGGTAAGTTTTCAAACTAAAGATTTTTTGAATGTTTATGCATTCTCTAAAATCCGCTTAATAGCAGCTCCAATTTTTCTTGAAACATGGCAGTTTAAATTGTGTGGCAAGGCTAGTGTCTGCAATGTTAACCAGCCTTTTCCCCTCTCAGATGCCACCATAGCTGCTAGCCTTTTACACCTACAGAAATCTAATTTTTTTGTTACTGAGGCAGGTTTGGCCTTGATGCAAGTAATTTCCAGTTAGAGGAAAAGATAACCTGATTGCATTGTAGGACAGGTTAAGATGCAGTTCCATCACTGCTGAAGCTGCAATCAATGAGGGCATATTGATTTAAAGAGTTCTTTATTGGCCGAGATTGGATTCCCTTCTCCATGGCCATTGGACACGATAATGGCAAGGAATTCATTAGCAGGAATTTTATGATCTTAGCAACCAGTGTGAATGTGCAACTTAAACCCACGCTGTTCCTTTTTTACTGACACTTATTCAAAGCACAATGAAAAGCTGTAGTTCTCAATGAAGAAAAGAATGCAGTCAACATGTATATTTTTGAGTTAGAATCTTCAGAAATATTCACCACTTAAGGGCAAAGTAGAATAACTTATTTCAGACAGAACCACTTTGGGCTTTCTTCAAATGGATGACAAGCTGATCTCCTAAGGTATTGATTCCAAGTAATTTGGAGAGTGCCTGTTTTGCTTGGATGTAATCGAGCCTATTACTTTAAAGACTTTGAGCAGATACTTCCTTTTGCAAGTAAACAAATGCTAAACTCACTTAATGAATCCAGTTAATGGATTTATTGCTGTACTGCAGTGCATAATGTAAGTTATTTTAAGAAAGATTTCACCTCTAAATGATTTCTGGGACAATACGTCTTGTATTCTATTGACTCTACAAGGTGTATACCATACAAAGTCTGGTCAAGCCAATACTATCAGTTGTTAGCTGATGTTTGTTTCTGGAGAAACTAATGGCAAGTTCACTCAAGTATTAAGAGGAATTAATGTGTATCACTATCTATTAAGAAATGAAATAGCAGTCAGTTCTGGTCACTGATATCACATTTTCCTCTAAATTGGAAGGCTATAGTAGACACAGCATGTACTGTTGTATTTCAGTGCAATAACAGAAGATTACTGCCTCAACATAGGTCCACTCTTCTGGAGGCCCTGTGCTCAATCAAATTAAGATTCCATGACACAGTTCTGACCTTAATATGAATCTAATTTTTTTCTGGCTGAGCCTTGAAATGGACAGCCCTCTTGGACATCTCAAGTAGTTACAGTCATGTCGATGCTACTCTTCATTGGTTCAAGAGAAGTGCCTTAGTCTTGCAGTCTGAAATACCATTTAGCCTCTGAGAAATGTTTCAGGCGAAGAGGAATTTGACACTTTTGATGCAACATTGAATTTGTTTTGCCCAGCTCAAAGTATGGTATTTGCATTATATATATTTATAACAGCCAACAGAATTGAGCATTTTTAAAAAATACAGGCTTTTATAATAAAAGACAAATAGGCCCAGCAAAAGGCAATGGATTCAGACTGGCATTCATCATGAAGCAAGTGCTATAAACTGTGTGAGTGACTCAGTGGGAACGAGCATTATTTTATAAGCAAGTAATTATTTTTCTTCAAGAACCTTTCAAAATTCCTTCAATTTACCTAATAGCCTTATTTTGTATTTCTGAAGTATCTTTTCTTCTAGAATGGTCTTTCAGAATGGTATGGTCAAATGAAATAAGAAGGGTAAATGTGATTGGCCAAAAGAGACAAAGGAACAAATATGGCTAATTGAGCTATTTGTATTACATAGAATTTGATCCATTGATTCAGTAAATGCTTTGAAGTCTTGCTTGGACAAGGAGTTGTAGAGTCACAGCACAGAAACGGGCCCTTCAGTCCACTTCATTCACGCTGACTGCGATACCCATCTCTGCTAATCCCATTTGCCTGCATTAAACCCATATCCCTCTACTTTCCTAAGTACCTCTCCAAATGCCTTTTCAATATTGGAATTGTATCCACCTCTGTCACCTCCTCAGATCTCCTTTAAATCTCTCACCTTAAACCTATACCTCTAGTTTAAGACTCCCCTATCCTGAGGAAAAAGATTCTGACCATCTCCCCTACCTATGTCCTTCATAATCTTATAAACCTCCATATCGGCACCCCTCAGCCTCCTATGCTCCAATGAGAATAAACTCAGCCTGTCCAATCTCTCCTTGTAACTAATGTCTTCCATTCCAGAAACATCCTGGTGAATCTCTTCTGAACTCTCTCTACTGCTGCCACAACCTTCCTGTATTTTGGTGACCAGAACTGTAAGCAATACTCCAAGTGCAGCACAACCAATGTTTTATATGGCTTCAACATGGCATCCCAACTCTTGTACTCACTGCCTCGACCTTTTTCACTGGCCTATTCACTATTTAGTGCGCCTCTGCACTGCATTTAATTTAAACTTATCTTTCATTGTTTTTTATTGATTGTAAATGTTTTAATGAGCTTTTATTTGACTTTGCATTTAACATACCTTTTAGATATTTTACTATAATTATAATAGTTATTAATGTCCTCAGCTTGGTATGTGAATGGCTATTCTGGGCCTTCCAGGGATCAGGCCTTAGGACTGCTTGCTGCCAGGGCTTCGCCATGCCTGAACAGGAGCCTCTGAGACTTCTGCTCAATTAGCCCTCTGGAAAGTGTGGCGGGTGGGAACCGCGGGTGGTGAGCCAGATACTGTCCAAGGTGCTGAGTGATGTTGCCTCAAAAGCACAAGGATTTAAATCTCTCTGCATTTGGTTAACATTTCTATTTATATATTCGGCCACATAACCCAGCATTAATATTGAAGAGACATATGCATTCTCAGTTTTAGAAGTTTCATTCTTGTGTTAAAAGCTTGACCCTAACCCTGGCACTCTACAGCTCTCTGCGATCTCTGCGTCTTCCAACCCTTCACCACTGCTGGCCTTGCTTTTTCCTACCTAAGCCCCAGGCTCTGGAATTCCCTCTCTACCTCCCACTTTAACATGCTCCTTAAAACTTACTTCTTTCACCAATCTTTTGATAAATGTAATATCTTTCATGTGGTTCAGTGTCAGTGTTTTTCTGACAAATATTAGAGTTATAGAGTCATAGAGTTATACAGCACGGAAACAGGCCCTTCGGCTCAACTCATCCATGATGACCAAGTTGCCTAACTGAGCTAGTCCCATGTGCCTGCATTTGGCTCATATCCCTCTACACCTTTCCTGTCCATGTACCTGTACAAGCGTCATTTAAATGTCGTAATTGTACCCACCTCCTCTGGCAGCTCATTCTATATGCTCACCACTCTATGTATGAAAAGGTTGCCCCTCAGGCCCCTTTTAAATCTATCCCCTCTCACTTTAGATGTTTGCCTTCTAGTTTTAGACTCCACTAACCCAGGGAAAAGACTTTGGCTATTCACCTTATCCATGCTCTTCATGATTTTGTAAATCTCTATATTCTACTGGAGAGATTTTATTACATTAAAGATGTTAAATAAATCAGAGGTAGTGGTGCTGTAAAGGACACAGCCCGTGGACTCTGCTTTCCCATAATTTGAGGAAGTACTGGAGGCAAAAGGCATCAACCTCAATGCGTTAAACAGCATCCTAAACACATAAGTGCATAAACACACAGTAAAAGTGTCAGCTCAATGGATTAGAGAGGCTGCAAACTTAATAGAAAGCTGAGAACAGTGATGATTGAGAGCAAGGGTAGTTATAAAATTACAGGGATTCAGGTTTAGGGGTCTGTTTTCACACTGTTCTTAATGACATTGACAGGACCCAGCAAGCAGAATGCCTAGTCTTATACATACGTGAAACTTCACTCTGTGAAGGGCTAGTTCTGTCAGGTGAAACACTGTTTATAGATATAACATCTACTGATAAGCTATCTTTATTAGTCACATGTACACCAAAACACGCAGTGAAATGCAACTTTTGCGTAGAGTGTTCTGGGGCTGCCCACAAGTGTTGCCACGCTTCCGGCGCCAACATAGCACGCCCATAACTTCTTAACCCGTACGTCTTTGGAATGTGGGAGGAAACTGGAGCACACGGAGGAACCCCACGCAGACACGTGGAGAACATACAGATTCCTTACAGAGAGTGGCCAGAATTGAAGCTGGGTCGCTGGTTCTGTAATAATGTCACGCTAACTGCTACACTACCTTGAATGGTACATGGAGACCCATGCAGCTGATATATGGTACTCCTGAATTTCTAACCACTGACTTCATTGGTTGAAAAATCAACCTTTACACCTCATTAACAGACACATCTCTCATTATGGGATCTGTCATTGTTGGGAGTTAGTGTTGTGGTGGTGGTTTAGAAAGGGCTGAAATTCTTGACAAAACAAATTACAAACCGTGTTTTTCTCTGTTCTTTACAATCTGCTAATAAAGTTGAACTGTCATGAAGTGCATATTTCAAACTACCCTTATTTTGTCAGTTGCTCTTTTACAGAATAGAAAAAATATCCCAAGTTCTCTGTTAAAGAATAACTTCAAAATCAATTTAGGAGACTGTCACATTTGTACAAATGTCATATAAGCCTAATAAATAGGAAGTAATTCACCTCGATGCTAAAAATACTCATTTAGAACAAAGAACATGAAAACTACAGCACAGGAACAGGCCTTTTGGCCCACAATGTTGTGCCAAACTAATTAAGCTAATGATGCCTAATTAAATGAATCCCTTCTGCCTGCACATGGTCTATATCCCTCCATTCTCTACATATTCATGTGCCTATCTAAATGCCTCCATCGTATTTAATTGTCCAGTGATGGATATTAAATAACAGAATGCAGAACATGAACCAATGAAATTTATTGGTTAGTTAAATTAGCTCACCTCTTTTGACATAGTACTGGGATAGCAGAGATCGTCTGGAGTAAGGGCCTGAAAGTCTTCCAGCTCCAAAGTGCTATCCAGTGTTTCAGAGCCAACAGATTATACATCAATTGTAGACATTTTTTTTAGACAGAGAGACAAGGAAAGTGACCCAGGACCTAAACCTTCAAGGAGGATTCATCTATTTTTCATAACTTGTGAAGATAATAGCACTTGTTTGTAAGATATTGTTCGTATTAATACTGGTTTAAAGTCATTATTTTTATATCGGTCGAAGTCTTTGGATAGTAATTGTGATTTGAATCTAATAAATAATCCCTGAATAGATGGGAAAATATGGTAAGTTTTTAAATCTACTTTAGTACTCTCATATTCCATGTTTGACTGCCAATTTTAAATAATTGCACATTTTGTATACTACATTTGATCCAGGGCCTGTGTTAGTTCAGCTGGTGCTGCAGTGGTTCTACGAGTAAGCTTGGTGCACTGAACTTGAGATGGAAATGCTGGAGGACAACATGTCAATAACAGGTGATAGCAGGACAAAATAAAGCTGTGATAGTCTCCAAGTGAGTCCTCAATATTCACCGTCTTGGCTCAGCTACATGGAATGGTTCAGGATAGTGAACTAGATAGGAAAGTGAAATATCTTGAGCAGATAAGAGCTAGGTATGTATTGTGTGAGGAGATGATACGCGACACGACAGTATAGACTGAAAATGCGGTGTATGATATCATTAATTGCCCTTTCACAGGAAAAATTAAAAAGGTGGAATATTTTTTTAAATGTGAGGGATTGAAAGATATCAATGCTCAGAGCTGTCCTTGCACATGAATCACTGAAAGTTAATGTGTGGATACAGCAAGCAATTATGAAGACACACGATATGTTGACCTTTACTGAAAGATGATTTGAGTATAGGATATGTCTTGCTACCACGACGTAAGGCCCTGATGTGACTGCACCTGGAATATTGTGTGCAGGTCTGGTCTCTCGACCTCAGGAAGGATATACCTGCAATAGAGGAAAGGCAGCGAGGCTTCACTAGGTTGACCCCTGAGCCAAGGGCTTGTCAATGAGATAAGATAAATCAAACTGACACTTTAATCTCAAATGTTTAGAAGAATGAGAAAGTATCACATTGAAATTTCAAACATTCTTACATGGCTTGACAAGGTAGATGTTGAATTGATGTTTCCACTGGTGGTGGTGTCTAGAATCAGGGTCACAGTCTCAGAATGAGGAGTTGGCCATTCAAGAGAGATAATTCATCATCCAAAGGATGGTGAATCTTTGAAAGCATCAACAGAGGAGGATTGTAGAGGCTTAGTCACAGGGAGTATTCAAGACAGAGACGGATAGATATTTAGATAATAAGGGAATTAAGGGATAAAGGGCTAGTGCAGAGAGATTGGTGTTAAGGTGAAAGATCAGCTACTATCTGACAAAATGGCGGAGCAGGTACGGGGGGGGGGGAGGGGGGGTCAAATGGCCGACTGCTTCTTTTTCTTCTGTTCTCCACATGTTGCCTCAACTGGTGACTGTTTCAGTTTTAGGTCCAGGTCTCCAGCCTCCCCAGTATTTGCCATCTAGTTTTATTCACTTCACCAGTTTGCTTAGTAAATAGCAACATTAATTCAGATCGATTCAGTTGGAATGAGACATGTCGATTTTGGTTATAAATATGACATCTCTCTGCAAACCATACTTAAAGAAATACCCTGAAATTTACAAATCTGATTTAATTTCTGGCAGTCGTTTTAACTGTCAATGTTACCTCTAACATGTCTCTGATGTTGACCAAATACTGTAGAGTAGATGGTTAAGTGAATTTCCAAAATGTTAATTGAGTTGCCTTTAATAAAAGCTTCCACCTAAAAAGACACCCTGGCTATTGCTCTCTTGATCTGTATGTTCTTCATATTGCTACATATTTACCTCCAAAACAACTGCATTTCAGGAGTAATTCACAGTCAAACACTGTTGAAGATTCATAAGGCAGAAGGAGCTCATTTACAAATACATCTTTGTTTTGCTTACATAAATTGAATGGCTGTTTAACACTATGTTAAGACGTGGCAGGCATTAGTAATCTTAATGTTTTCTGCAACAAACTCCTTTGGACAATGACAAACTAAATGATGTTGTGCAGACAGAAGTTAGCTTAACCCAGAAAAGAGCAACTTTATGTCCATTCCCGTGGGCACTGTTCTTTACCAGCCTGTCCAGGTCTTTCTGATCCCCAGGAGCATGCTCCCACCATCCTCCCGTCATTTCACCTTTCATTAGAACAAAGAACATAGAACATAGAACAATTACAGCACAATTCAGGCCCTTCGGCCCACAAAGCTGTGCCAAACATGTCCCTACCCTAGAAATTACTAGGCTTACCCATAGTCCTCCATTTTACTCAGCTCCATATACTGATCTAACAGTCTCTTGAAAGACCCCATCGTATCAGCCTCCACCACCATTTCTGGCAGCCCATTCCACGCACTCACCACTCTCTGAGTAAAAAAATTACCCCTGACATCTCCTCTATATCTACTCCCCAGCACTGTAAACCTATGTCCTCTTGTGGCCACCAATTCAGCCCTGGGGAAAAGCCTCTGACTATCTACCCTATCAAAAGGCCGAGTTCCCTCAACCTGCTTTCATAAGGCATGCTCCGCATCCCAGGCAGCATCCTTGTAAGTCTCCTCTGCACCCTCTCTATGGCTTCCACATCTTTCCTGTAGTGAGGCGACCAGAACCGAGCACAGTACTCTAAGTGGGGTCTGAGCAGGGACCTATATAGCTTCAACAATACGTCATGTCTCCTAAATTTAACTCCCCAATTGATGAAGGACAATACACCATTCATTAGCAGCAATTCTCACTTGTGGTTGACAGACTGTTAGTTGTCTGTGGTATGTCTATTTAAGAGCTCACTGCAGAATTAGTGAAAATATTAGTGTGTTGGAAATGCTCATTAGGTCAGGCAGCATCTGCGGAGAGAAAAATATAGTTAACATTTCAGGCTAATGATCCTTCATCACAGCACTTTTGATGATGGCTTACTGATATCTGCAACATTTACTCTGTTTCTCTCTTCACAGGTGCTGCCTGAGCTGCTGAGTATTTCCAGTGTGGTCTGTTTTTATTTCAGATTTGCAGGAGCTGCAGCTTCTTGATTTTCAGTTGCAGACACCAACATGTAATGTATCAAAAGAGTACACTGTGCTGAAATTGACAAAGTATGCGGTACATATGGTCCATGTTATTCTGTGGTGTTCGCAAGTGAAGGTCTCGATCTTTATGGAACTTCTGCAACCAGGGCAGGACAAAGTTAAAAAGTTAGACTAGCCAATCATAACCCACTGTAGCTTTAAGGAG
This sequence comes from Pristis pectinata, assembly GCF_009764475.1. Taxonomy (NCBI): domain Eukaryota; kingdom Metazoa; phylum Chordata; class Chondrichthyes; order Rhinopristiformes; family Pristidae; genus Pristis; species Pristis pectinata. Next base: position 4,866,160 of record NC_067430.1, read on the forward strand.
AGGCTTGCAAAATGGGATGGGTTGTCCTTCAATTTGAACAGATGATTCATAAGGAACCACTGCTTGTTCGTCTCAGGTGTTAAACAGATCTCTGATTTTCCTGTCTGTGCATCGCATCACAGAAGCTGGAGAAGCATGGGCTGTCAGACGTCTGGGGCAAGGGGCCAGTTGTACTTTGCATCTTGCTCTTAAGTTCTGTGCCATGGAGAGCTGGGGTAATGGGGTTATCAACGCTCATTAAAAGGGTTGGTTCATGCTTTTTTAAGTTTTAACTTTATGTTTTTCATTATTAGTAAATTTATTTTACTTCTGATCATCTATAAATATTATTTATTTATTTAAATCAACTTGAACTAAATGTCTCTGAACATACAGTGCAAAGACCACCAGGGTTGGCTCGGGGACAGGGCCTCAGGTTCCACCACCTGAGACCCAGTAGACATTTAGAATTAGGTCCAGATTGGGGAAAGGCTGGAGAGTGGAGGTGATGCACCCCATATGATTTCTTTATTAGTCACATGTACATCGAAACACACAGTGCAATGCATCTTTTGCGTAGAGTGTTCTAGGGGCAGCCTGCAAGTATCACCACGCTTCCAGAGGAAACCCATGCAGACATGGGGAGAACATACAAACTCCTTACAGACGGCGGCCAGAATCGAACCCGGGTCGCTGGTGCTGTAACAGCGTCACGCTAACTGCTACACTACCGTACCTGCCTGTGAAAGGACTGGGAAGGGCAAACATTGAGCACAATCTGACCCAATAACTTTCAAACTCAGTGTAGTTTTCATCTTTAAGTCTTTTGTTATGTTGCTACATGAATTTACTTTGGTTAATCGGTACCTTATGGATTTATTCTTTGCCACAAAACTCAATGATAAGGCTAAAGATGAACCTGAAATATTTGCAACCACGTTCAGTTGGAAGTCACTGAAAGGATGACCTGGCCAATAGTTATGTCGCAATCAAGACCACTGAAGGAACAGAGGTAATTATCAGACTGCTGTGTGTGAAAGCTCACCACACACAAACTGGCTGTTGTGTTTCTTGTCTTGTGAAGGCTGGAGAGGCTGGGCTTGTATCTGCTGGAATTTAAGAGTGAGAAATGATGATGAAAACCTGCAAGATGTTGAGGGGTCTTGCCAGGGTGGATATGAAGTTGATGTTTTGTCTTGTGGGAGAGTCTAGAACTAGGGCTCACTGTTTAAACATAAGGAGTCACTCATTTAAGAACAAATGAGGCAAAATCTTTTCTCTCAGGAAGTCATGAGTCTTTAGAACTGTCTTCCAAAAAGCACATATTTTTAAGGCAGAGTTAGAAAGATTCTTGATAAGCAGGGAGGTTAAGGGTTATTGGGAACTGGCAGAGATATGGAATTGAGTTTGCACTCAGATCAAGCATGATCTTATTGAACGGAGGAACAGGCTCTTGCGGCCAAGTATTCTTTACCTGCTGCTAATTCATATGTTTGTATGATGGTACAACACAACTATGACTGCACTGTACTACTGCATCGGTTGCACAGTAGCTTTGGACCTGAGTTGTCTTAAGTGGAGATGCCTAAAGGCCAGTTTAATATTGGTGGTGGGTAAGATTCTAAACAATAAACAGGCAGTTAAGGGGAGCCAGCATGGATTTGTAAATGCTGATCATGTTTGACTGGAAGACTGACGGAGGGAATGAAGACATTGCATTCTGTATGGATTTTAATAAAGTGTTTGACAAAATTCTACATAAACAGCTGGTTGGAAATATCGAGGCTCGTGGCATAGGAAGGTCAGTGTCGGATTGGATAAAACATTGCCACAAGGACAATAAACAGTGAATCATAGTGAATGGTTGTTTTTCATACTGGAGGATGGCAAACTGTGGTGTTCCCCAAGGGGTCCATGCTAGGTCCACTGCTAAATGACTGGGATATTAGGTTCACAGCAAAATTTCAACATTTACTAATGGTACCAAACTTGAATATGTGGCAAGCAATGAAGGTAATTCCAATTGGCTGCAACAGAACACAGAGAGGCTAGAAGAAGGGTCAGATGGTGATAACCTAATACAAAGCAGTGTGAGCTTATGCGTTTTAGCTGAAGAGATAGACCTAGACAATACGGACTTAATGTAGTTTCAAAGAATGTGTGAGAACAGAGCAACCTGGGAACCCACGTTCAATAATCTTTGATAGTGGTGGGACATATTGAGAAGTAATGTATATGGGATCTCGGGCTTCATAAAAAGGAGGGAAGTTTTGCTGAACCTTCATAAAACTTTGGTTAGGCTACAACTGGAGTACTTTATCCAGTTCTGGTCACTACCCTTTAGAGGGTGCAGAGGAGATTTACCAAGGTAGTTCCAGGGATGAAGGATTTTAACAACAACGTTAGCTTGGAGAAGCTGGGGTTGTTCTCCTTGGAGCAAAGATTTGATAGAGGTGTATAACATTAAGGCAGGTTTAGATAAGGCAGACAAAGAAAAGATTTTCCCATCAGTGGGTGGTATGAGAACTAGAAACACAGATTTAAGATTTTGGGGATATGTGTGAGGTATGTCTTTAAACAGCGAGTGGCAATGACCTGGAACTCCCTGCCTTGGAGGTTGGTGGAAGCAGAGATGATCAACGATCTCTCAAGGAACAAACACAGAGCTATGAGGACAGAGTGAAGGAATGGGGTTTAGTGGATTGCTCTACCAAAAGCTGGCATGAACGCAATGGAGCGATTGATCTCCAACTGTGCTGTAAGGACTCTATGATTCAAGATCATGAGAGGCACTAAAGAAATAGCAAGTCCTTTTTCCTTTTCAAAATAACACTTACATAATGTTATCAGGTAAAGTGGAACTGTAGCAGCTTTGCTCCAGAATGGTAAAAGATAACAAGCCTTTCATGTATGCAAATTTCAATGAAATTTTAGTCAGCAGAGAGCACTGTTCTAATGTATAAAAATGGAATATGCAGGAGATGCAGAAGGCCAGCCAGCACAGTTTCCGGTGGAGCACTTATGCTCCAATAATTCCTGTTTAAAGATTTGCCAGTCATTGGGAACAATGCTTTATAGGAGCTGCCTCCAGCACAAGGTCACAGGGAGCAGTGCACATCACAAAGTACATGAGCCCTACTGGAGTCTGACCTTTGGCAACAGCAAGGATTAGGCAAATATCAATGAAGATAAGAAGTCCACCAAGTACTAATCAACAGGTCCTTGCCAATGGAATTGTCCAATTAACACGTCATTTTTAACCATGCCTCTTGGTAGCAAGAATTTGAAGGGGATTTCCCCAACACATTCTAAGAAGCCTCTACTGTGTTAGTTAGTGGAGTACCTAATCACTGAGGATAAATGTAAAATCTGGACACAAATCCAAGTTTTTATGTGTTTAGAATTTTTTCCAAGGCCAATTGCCACATTGAGCCTTTTAGTGATGATGTAGGTAATGACTCTTCTTATAATCGATCAGAAAGCAATCAGTTGTGTATGACCCCTATTATTGGATTATTTACATATGACTGTCTCACTTGTAATCCATTAATGAAGAATTGGGAAGTTATGATTCCTCAGAGCACCAAGTCCCTAGCTGCTGTTAAGAATTCTGCTTCATGTTAATGGTTTTGTGTCAGGTCACTGTAGAATGGGAAAGCATTGGTGTGTGGGATCTGATTCAGCAGAATCATTTTGGCAATCAGTAAAATAATTTAAATAGTGTGCACTTATTACTCACTAACAAAAACAGAAATGTTGGAAGGACTCAGCCAGTTAAGCAGTATCTGCAGAAAGAGAAACCAGCCAATGTTTGGATCATAGACCCTTCCTCCGAATTTTGGGAAGAGTGGAGAGATGTTAGCTCTCACATCTTCATACCTTCCACTGGACCATGATCCCACCAATTAACATCAGGCCACTGTTACCCAGAATGTTACACGTCTCCCTTCATCAGGAGACCTTTCTTCCACAACCTCCAATCTGGCAGTGTCCCAACCCCACATGGCCCACTTCTACCTCCAACCCAAGACCCACAACCAAGGCAGTTCCAGAAGGCCTTTTGCCCAAATTGATACCCTCTCCTCTTCCCTGGTTCTGATGAAAGGTCCCTGACCTGAAATGATAACTACTACTTGACTGGTTGAGCTCTTCCGACATGTTCTGTTTTTGTTTCATATTCCAGCATCTGCAGTCTCGTTTGTTTTCCATCACTAACCATTCCAGCAGCCCAACTTGGGAGTTAAATTTTATTCACCTTGCATTAGCTAAAGTTTGTAAAGGTTGTTGCATGTGCATCATATTTGTGCATATAAAGACAACATTCCTCAAATCCTTCAAGGTATCAGATCCAGCAGGGAAAAGATGCTGAGAGGTGTTTCATAAATGTCAGTATTCAGTTGTTTTTATGTATTTGATCTGGATTTTGAAACCAATTGCACAATTAGCAAACCTTCAAACAGAAACTTTAATTCGGTTTCACCTTCCACAAATGCTGATTGACCTGATGAGTGTTTCCACCATTTTCTGTTTTTTGAATTAAATCATACTAAGAGTGCAGTAAAAACAAACATAAATGGCTTCAGATCAGCAAAGGGGTTTGCATCACTTTGAAAACAGGCGGATAGGTAACAGAAAAATATTAGTAATAGTAAAATATATAATTAACACATCTACAATATAAATTATAAAAAAGAATATTATGGCTCAAAAGGATGAAGGAAGTAACAGAAACAATTCCTTTGGTTGTACCGATTCAGTGTACAGAAAGGACTAAAACAACCAACACACACTGTTGAGGATGTCTAGGGACTTAAGATTCAACGGAAAGTGTTCAACAATAATCTTAATGCTGAAACCAGTCAGGAGGGGATTTTCCATCACTGTGGGTATTTTTACCTCAGCCAGATTACATGGCTCTTGGGACTGTCAGATGGAACAGGATGAGAGATCAATGGGACCTAACCTTCTACAAATCTCCAACCCTTTGAGTTCTATGGATCTACCATTCATTCACCCAACCACTGATGGGTATGCCTTCTGACATCCCAGCTTTCAGCCCCAGAACTCGTTTTTGAGTTTTCTTACACACATGTACAGTCAGACACACACAAACTAAATGCAGCCATAGTGTTATCCTAGCCTAAGTACTTGGTGGCAATTTGTTCTAAATAGAGGATGGCTCCATGCTGCTTCTCCATTGGAGGTGACAGGACTTTTTCCATGAATGAAACTTGCAAACCATTTGAGAAAAAGATCTTTGTCTCAGCAAGAGGTGAAATGGAGTTTTGAAGATGTTGGCTGCATTTTCAATTTGTTTTGATCTTAATGTTTAGGTTGCTAATCTATTTATTGTTAATCTATTAACCAGTGGGGTAATAGATGGGTACAAGCTGCTTAGTGCAATAGGTAACAGCTTCAATTACTGATCTCATTTCAGCAAAGATAATGCTCAATGGGCCATTGATTTTCATGAAAAAGCAACTCTTGCTATGGTCACATCCAGAGCTCTGAGGAGTATCCAACAGAGAACGCAGTTGTTGTGATACAAGTTCCTAAAGATGTTTGATAAGGTGTCAGTTAATAGGCATGGCATTAAAATAGAAGACAATGGAATAAAAAAGGCCGTGGTAGCTTTGACAGAAAACTAGCTAAGTAGCAGGAAACAGCAATAGTGAAAAGATGTTTTTCAGACTTGAGGGAGACATCCAGAGTAGTTCCCCAGACTATTGGGTTTCATAATATACAGTATATTAACAATTTTGATTCAGATATAAAGGGCACAATTTCTAAATCTGCAGATGACACAATGCTTAGAACCATAATAAACTAGGAGAACAGTAATAAACTTCAAGAAAATATACTCAAGCTGGTGGAATGGGCAGATAGGTGGCAGATGAAATTTAATGCTGAGACATTTTGATAGTTAAAAATGAGAAGAGACAAAATAAAGTGGGGGAGATAATTCTAAACGGAGTACAAGAACAGACAAATCTAAATGCATATAGTTCATTGAAAATGGGAGGGCAGGTTGGGAAGGTGGTTAAAAGACATAAGGGATCCTGTGTTTTATAAATAAGGGCAGAGAGTACAAAAGCAAAGAAGTCACAATGAACCTTTACAAAATCTTGGTTTGGCCACCATCAGTTCTAGGTGCCATCTTTTAGAAGATATAAAGGCTTTGGAGAAGGTGCAATAGAGATTTATCAAAATGATTCCAGGATGAGGGACTTTAGTTCTGTGGACAGACTGGAGAAGCTGAGGTTGTTCTCCTTGGAATAGAGGAGGTTCTGAGAGAATATGTTAAAGATATTTAAAATCATGAAGGGAATAAACAGGGTAGATAGAGAGAAATTTTCCCATAGGCGGAGGGGTTAAGAACCAGGGACATAGAATAAAGATGACTGGAAGAATAACCAAAAGTGATGTAGAGCTTGGTCGGGGCCTGGAACGTGTAGCTTGAGGCAGTAGTGGAGGCAGATTCAATTGTTGTGGTCAAAAGGGATCTGGATAATTAGCTGAAAGGAAGGAATTTTCAGGGCTGTGGTGTCAGGGCAGGGGAATGGGATGAGCTGGACTGCTCTTCCATTGAGCAGGTGTAGACCCGACAGACCTTCTTCCCTGCTGTAACAATTCTGTGAAAAAGAGCTGAAAGGAAACTGTTGTTTTAGATTATTACTTGAAGCCTTATTAATTGAAAGATTGTAATTCCTTTAATAAATCAAGAATTGCTCATTTCCAGCTGCAATTAGTGAACCCACAACCTTCCGCTATTCCGGAACTTTGAAAATCACAATTTGTGGAAATATTTGGTTACTGGCAGAAATAGGTGTCAATGACAGAACACCTGGATTAATTACACCATTGTACATTATGAGCAGCTAATGAGCCCTCTCACAAGTATAAATTTTGAAAGCATTGTTTGATTCACGAGGAGAATGTAGAGACCTGAACAAAAGTTTGACAATTACCTACTTCAGTGGAGAAACATGAGCTGGTGGGTGAAGAACAGCCATAAAGCATTTGGAAAGTAATGTGCCTTGGTTAGAGTGAAAGAACATTGAATTGGAGGTTAAAAGAAGCTGCAAAACTTCAAATGAATGTAAAATTCAGACATGAACAACATTCTGAATGTTGCTTTATGTGAGCAGTGAGATTTCATCTGGGCGTGAAGCGGAGAGGCAATTATGCTGTTTCTATAGAATATTTGGAGAGTCACCGTGGAAATTATTGACAAGAAACTCGACCTCAACTGCAGACTGTTTAAAGGGCTGGAGCATCCGACCCATCAGCACACATTAGAGCGATTTGCCAATTGGCTGACTTTCCAATTGCCTGTTTGGCAGTGAGGCTGGTCCCTTGCTAGGCCTCTGGGAGCAAGCAATCTCCTGGCATTTTCACCAGCAGGTGACTTCTGTCAAGATTTTTCAGTGCACTGGGAGCTCTAAGTGGTGGCAACCTGTGGCTGAGTGAGAAGTGGGAAGGAATGTGGTTTCTGGCTCAATCTCAGATGTGTGGGGTATATAGTTAATTATAGCGAATCTCCAAAAAACGAGCAGGCAGAAAATTATATTTCTGACATCGTGCATTTAATGGACTGGCCAGTTCAAACAATCTTCACTTTGGTCATTGTTCTTTCATCAAATCCAGTACAGAGAGAAAAATCAAGACAGGGTGCTCCTAATTCATTAAGTTACTTTACTCAGACTTCCGTCTGCTCACATGGAGATGAAGTTGGAGGATGATTAAATGTGATCCAATGTGACAAGTGCAGAAATAATGGAATGCTTCAATACAATAATTCCAAGCAAACTCATCACCAAGCTCCGACATCCGGGACTCAGCACCTCCCTTTGCAACTGGATCCTCGACTTCCTGACCAACAGACTGCAGAATTAAAGTAATTCTGTCCACAGAATTAAAGTAAGAATAGGCAGCAACACTTCTGGCATGATTATTCTCAACACTGGTGCCCCACAAGGCTGCATCCTCAGCCCCCTACTCTACTCCCTATACACTCATGACTGCATAGCCAGATCCTGCTCTAACTCCATCTACAAGTTTACAGATGATATCACCATGGTGGGCCGTATCTCAACTAATGATGAGCTTAGTAAATTGGTGTCACGACAACAACCTTTCTCTCAATGTCAGCAAAACAAAAGAGCTGGTCATTGACTTCAGGAAAGGGGGGCAGTGCACATGCACCTGTCTACATCAACAGTGCTGAGGTCGAGAGGGTTCAGAGCTTCAAGTTCCCAGGAGTGAACATCAACAACCGCCTGTCCTGGTCCAACCACATAGACGCCACGGCCAAGAAATCTCACCAGGACCTCCACTTCCTCAGGAGGCTAAAGAAATTTGGTATGTCCTCTTTGTCACCAATTTTTATTGATGCACTGTAGAAAGCATCCTATCTGGATGCGTCACGGCTTGGTATGGCAACTGCTCTGCCTGGTACCGCAAGAAACTGCAGAGGGTTGTGGACACAGCTCAGCACATCACAAAAACCAGCCTCCCCTCCATGGACTCTGTCTATACTTCTCACTGCCTTGGTAAAGCAGCCAGCATAATCAAAAACCCCTCCCACCCTGGACATACTCTCTTCTCCCCTCTCCTATCAGTTAGAAGATACAAAAGCCTGAAAGCACGTACCACCAGGCTCAAGGACAGCTTCTATCCTGCTGTTATAAGACTATTGAACAGTTCCCTAGTACGATAAGATGGACTCTTGATCTCACAATCTGCCTCTTTATGACCTTGCACCTATTGTCTACCTGCACTGCACTTTCTCTGTAGCTGTTACACTTTATTCTGCATTCTGTATTGTTTTACCTTATGCTACCTCAATGCACTGTGTAATGAATTGATCTGTAGGAACGGTATGCAAGACAAACACAAGTGACAATAATAAACCAATTCCAATTCCAAATGTGCGCCACGGTCCGCAAATGGGATTAGTGTAGCAAAGACCAAACTGCTGGAGGAACTCAGCAGGCCAGGCTGCACTTTGAGTCAAGACCCTTCATCTGGACTAATTCCTTCTTTGATCTCGTCAATGTAGAGGAGGCCACATAGGGAGCACCAAATGCAGTTGATAAGGTTGGAGGAGGTGTGTGTGAATCTTTGCCTCACATGGAAGGGCTGTTTAGGTCCCTGATAGTAGTGAGGGAGGAGATGTTAGAACGAGTGTTGCACCTCCTGTGCTTGCAAGGGGTCAGAGAGAGATGGGTGGGGAGGAATGAGCGGACCAGTGAGTGACGGAGAGAGTGGTCCCTGCGGAAGGCAGAAAGGGGTGGAGAGAGGAAGATGTGGCTGGTGGTGGGATTATGTTGCAGTTGACAGAAGTGATGAAGCAGAATTCCTGAATCAATTTTGTAATGTAATGTGATGTTGTTCAGTTTCCAAGATCCTGATCGATTATAATAACCTTCTTCTCTTGCTGAACCCTGGTATGTTTGTATCCCCCACTTCTTAATAATAAAGTGAATTCAGGTATCAGGTCTTGCCTGTGAGGTTTAAAATGATATTTGGGGTTGATATCATTAAAGTGTGTGCGTGCGTGCAGATCATGTGACCTCCTGTGTACAGTGAGGGGACAAGCAGAACATGGGATTTGATGGGGTTTGGTAATGTTGCTCAGGGTTTGCTGAGCAGTGCACAGGATGGCTATCAGAATCCAGTAGGAAGGCAGTGAGTAGCAGAGCTGAGGTGCGAGCCCAACAGGACAGTGCTGCATGAAACAAGTAGGTGTTGGTCTTAAGCACTTTAAAAAAGTCTGTCCCTATCTCTAGCCTGGCTTGATGTACCTGAAGAAGCGGTCTTTTACTGGTGGCACTTTACAGAGTATTGAAGGCATGAAGGAGAGAAACCCATCACTGATGCAAAGGTCATCCAGCAATGGGCTTAGGGGAATGGCACTCAGTTACTGGGAAAGATTACATGTGGCTAGCACATACATGCAGTCACAGGGAGCATATGCAAACTGCACGTAGACAACACCAGAGGTCAGGATTGAACCTGAGTAGCTAGAACTGTGAGGCAGCAGTTCTACAAGTTGTGCCACTGTGCCATTGGGGTTTGTTGACTGATTGCCAGCCTCTGTTGCACTTCCACTCTGTTCAGGAACCTTGTCTCTGTGTATGTCTGCAGTTCAATAAGATGTGTTACTCTTTCCTCTGGAGCTAGTTTTCATACCTTTCTGAGGTTCAGCAGATACTGATTTTCAAGTTTCTAGCGGAGAACCTAATTGTGTTATCTTTACCGATTTTCCTTGGAGAAACTAATTTTTCATCAAAAAAAACATAGATGTTTACAAGTTCAATTGAGATTGAATCAATTATAAATCCTTGTCATTAACATTCTGCAATCATCTTGTCAATTTCTCCATTCAAGATGGCATTCTCATTTCAATTTCCCTCAGCTCTGCACTGATATAATGAAATACACACATTTAATGGGATCACAGCAAGTACATGGCAACAGGCTTCATTCAAAAGATATGAAAAATGTAACGTCCATTTTACTGATGTTGGCAGGATTCTTTTTCAAAGAATCTAATTCAGATTGTCCTTTAGAGTCACATTACCAACAGGTCAGTTCACGGCACACTAAGTGTCGAAGCTCATTCTTTCTGAACTTAGATTTCCTGCTCACTAGTTTATTCTCTTTATAGACTTGGAGATGTTGTTCTCAAATTCACTATCAAAATTAGCAGTTACCAAAACTTAATGCAAAAAATAGGCATGTAAAATCATAGAATGCCATGGTGTTGTTAGGAAAAAGTTTGTTGTGATTGTTTGCTCTTGAGCTCTTTCCAGTTATCTTGTTATATGCTTGCTTTGATATTTATCCATTTCTTTTTCAACCCATTTCTATTATCTTGTGGTGCTACGTCTCCATTTCAAAGGAGAGGAAGCAAGCTCTTCCTGAGTATTCTGTTCAATCAATATAATTAAAATAAAGCTCCAGAAGTCTGATAGCGATAGGCTGTGAGGCAGCGACTGTACCAGCTGCATCATTGTGTTAACTCAATTTCTTTCTCCACAGATGCTGCCTGACCTGCTGAGCATTTCCAGCTATTACTGTTTCTATTACTCTACTATGGATGCTGCAAGAACAGCAGAGTGACTGAGTATTCAACAGCTGGGGTCTCAAGTCTCGACTCTGCAAAATCTTTCCACTATCTGCAAGACAAAACTTGGGTTTGTGAGAAAAGTTCTCTGCTTGCCCGGATGTGGTTCCAAAGACACTGAGTTAAGCTCACATCCAAAGAGTGTAACTTATCAAAACTTTAGATTCTTGATATATGCAGTTCCCAAGATAATGTAGGACTTTGAATTCAGTCAGGCCAGATGGAAGCCAACCATTTGCTGCTGCCTGCCAGGAAGCAATTGGCTGCAGTGCATGTCATCTAATACAGGGAACTCTTGAAGGCTTTGTTGTTTGAAAACTGAGAAGGCACGATCTATTCATCTAAATGCACCAAGAAGCAATCTTTGGCTGCCCTAAGAGCTGCAAGGTAGCCTCCACATCACAAATCATCCTGACTTGGAAATATATCATCCCTCTATGGTACCACCTTCATGCTTAGTGGCACTTCCTTCTTCACAAAACACTGCAGCTGGTAAGGAACGGGTGGCTCCTCAGTATCCCCAACGGGAATTACAGGTGGCCCTTAAATGCTGGATGTGCCTAAATTTCATGAGTGCCTACAAATAAAAATGAACCCGAATCCCTGAATGGCACAGTTCCCCATGTTGCCAGTCCTTTGTTGCAGATCAGCTGAGTGTGTGACACAGTGCAAACCTTTGAACACATGAACCAATATGCCAAACAATTTTCTACATGTAATCGATAACAATTGTGTCTTGTTTTTGCACTAAGGTCTCGTTTTTGCACAGTCTTTTTTTCTCACTTTCTTCACTGTCTTGTAAAATTTTAGTATAATTTATATCCTGTGTGTTGTCTGTACCTATGTGCTGTTGACCACCTTTGTGCATTCCTTTGCTGTCCTGTTGTCCATTTGGCTTTGCTCACCTTACTACTTTTAAGTCTTGCAGCTGAGCTGGTGGCCCTCTGCTCATCTTTCGTGGCGAAGAAAGTTTTGAAGGACAATCTCAAACAGCCCTGAGCCTAGGTCACCTGACAACTGCACCACCTCACCACGGATAGTCCCTACCTGGGCTAGATGGCTAGTTAGATTCCAATTGGCCAGTTGGATACAGCGAAGAGAGACCCCAGCAATTACTTCCCATTATTATGTGCTAATGGATAAAACTAGTTGGCATTGTTTAAACACACTTTGTATAAGAGGCATGCACAAATTCCAGATGTGAGTGGCAATGGAGCAAACTGGTGCATGTTTACCAGTTTTTGTGTGATACACAAATTACAACAATAACTACACTTCACAAGTACTTATCAGATGTAAAGCAGTTTGGGACATTCAAGAGCCATGAAATGAACCACTTTAGTGCAAGGCTATATTTCTGATAGTGATGGATCAAACCTAAAACAATGTGCCACTGGTACAACCTGGAGTGGAGGAAGAGGTGGAGGAACTTCTTTCTTTTTTTCATCTATTATTATGAATTCTGCTTTCACCATGGGTTTAAATTTTATATCTGACCCATGAGGCTGCAACCATACTCACTTTAAGTAGATTTAGGCACCCCTGCCTTCAGGCATGCGTCTTTAAACTGCAATCCAGAGCTCCGTGATTAAGGCTCTTGTGAAAAGAACAAACTTATCTCCATCTGGGGTTGCGAATACTTTGCAGCATGAGTGGAATTCTATACTAACTGGTTTCCTCAGAGGCAACTTTCATTCGAAGAAATAGGAGAAGGAGCAGGTCATTCACCCACTCATACTCGCTCTGCCACATTGTAGCTGATCATCATGATCAAAGAGATCATGGCTTTTACCTCAGCACCACTTGCCTGCACAAACTACATGCCCCTTGATTCCCCAAAATACCAAACATCTGTGTATATTTGCCTTGAATATACTCAGTGACTGAGCCTCCATGGCTCCCTTTGCAGAGAATTGCAGGCACGGTAGTGCAGCGGTTAGTGTAAGACTATTACATCGCCAGCGACCCAGGATCAATTCCGCCACTGTCTGTAAGGAGTTTATATGTTTCCCCCGTGTCTGTGTGGGTTTCCTCCAGGTGCTCCAGTTTCCTCCCACATTCCAAAGACGTACGGGTTAGGAAGTTGTGGGCATGCTAATGTTGGCTCTGGAAGTGTGGTGACACTTGCAGGCTGCCCCCAAAATATTCTATGCAAAAAAGATACATTTCACTGTGTGTTTCGATGTATATGTGACTAATAAATAAATCTTATCTTATCTTATTCACTACCCTCCAGGTTCTCATGTTTCTTCTTCTATTGATCCTGTGAATGGCTGATCCCTGGTTCTCGACACTTGGGGAATCGTCACTACTGCCTCTGTCCTGTCAAGCTCTGTAAGAATACTGTATATGTTTCAGTCATAAGGCCATGAGTCCAGGCTGTATGTGACAAAATTATGCTACACTGTTAATTCTCTACTGAGGGTATGCTGCCCTGCCTTCTTTTAGACTGTTAAATTAAAGCGTTGTCAATCCTCTCCTGCAGGTAAAAGATCTACATTGGTAGTTGGAGAATATCACCAAATTTCCCTATATTGTGACAATGACTGTCCTTTAAGGGTACATCATTGGCTCTGAAGGTCTTAAGCATTTTGAAGATGTGCAAGGCACTATACAAACACAAATAAAAATAGAAAATGCTAGAAATACTCAGCAAACTGAGCAGCATCTGTGTAGCAAGAAACAGCTGGTGTTTCAGGTTGAAGATCCTTCATGATAATGAGCTATCATCAATAAATCCAAATTCATTCTTCACTAGAGAACGGTCACATTCCAGAAATCAATTACAAGGAAGTTGTTAAATAAGTTTCATGGATATAACCTTCAAAATATATTCCAAAATGAGGCATCAGAACCGTAAGTTCTTGTCTTATCAAATGGTTTTGCAAATACATTAATTAATATTACTTTTTTTTAAGAAGGTAAGATGGAATTAAAACATTTTGCATAATTAAATGCTGAAGAGAGCATTTTTCTCAGGACTTGAAAAATTTAATGGATTTCAGATATTTCTGGGGGGGGTGGTGGGAGAGATATTGACGAACAATCAAACGATAAAAACTGAGGAAGGAGATTACAGTGACTGCTGACCTGGTCTGATTACACGTACTTAAAATGCTCATACCAAATTCAATACAGCTGTTGTTTTACAAATAACATCTGCTCTGTGCAATTACCTGGTTTAGTTTTGATTGCCTAAGAGGGTTGGAGAGGAATTTTCAATAGTATTTTTTCCCTTACTGTTGGGTTAATTTGTTACTTTTTTGCCTATCTGAGCAGATTGCAAGGTGTAGAATGAGCAGGTGGATGGAGGGAGGGTCAGAAGACATAATAGTCTGGTGATCATGAGTGTAGGGCATGCTTTTAGAAATGGTCTTCACCCTCTGTTGGGGTCACCTCAGAACTGTTATTGATGATGCACGGATCTATTATCTTCCCCATGCTGAGCCCGTGTTCACTCACACCGTTCATATGAGAAGCGATAGGACAGAGAAGCCAGGACTGTGGAGAACAATTTTTCCCACTTGAATAGAGATCCACACAATGTCATCAAGCTGAAGGTTAACTTTGTTTCTCTCTCCATGGATGTTACTTTATCTGCTGAGTATTGCCAGCACTTTCGTTTTATTTCATGTAGCACAGCATCATGAAATACTGACCCAGTGGTTCCAATTGTTGCGGTAGGGGGCTGAAGACACACCACCGCAACAGAATTTGTCATGTTATGTGAGGAGCAATTAGATGGACGATGACTGTAGCAAGAGTATTTCTCACAAAATGAAACGATTGAAGGACAACATTAATAATACAATTGTCTTCTTGTGAAACTTCCAAAATCTCTTCACAGGAACGATAATGAAATAAAATTTCACACCAAGTGATACAATCTTTGTTCCACACTATTTATGCGGATAATGAAGAGCCAGCTCAAATTGTGAGGATTAAAGGAATGACTTTAAAGAGGAGGGCAGCAGAGAGACATGGTGGTTTAGGGAGGGTGTACAGAAGCACAGGACACAGGCAGTTGCAAACAAATCTGACTGCGGTAACCACTGACAATCTCCTTGCTGTCTCTCACTGGGAAAGACATTGCTAGAGTCCTCCTCCTCCTCTTCTCCCAGGAGACGAAGAGTTCTTCCCCAGTTTCTGGGGTGGATTCTATCTACTTCAACGCACAAAGGACATGACCTTCACCGCATGCAAGGGCCAGTCTCACAAAGACCTTCTTGACCTCACAAAAGCCCTAAATCGAGTGGGACTGTGGAGCATCCTTCTCCAACTGGTTGCTGCAGAAAATTCATCTCCACCTCATGTCGGCTACTTGATGGTATGCAGGCTGTGATTTTAACTAACAGGTCCAGCAAGGTCCAGTCTCACTGCACACTGGTGTCAAGTATCTAAACAATTTTCTCGCCACAATGCTGCATCTCAGCTCCAAAAAACTTCCCAGCAGAATGGGGCTAATCTACACAACACATGGGAAACTGTTCAACCTACATCGCTTCCACTCCAGAACCAAGTTCACCCCAACCTCAGTCACTGAGCTGCTTACAGGGACGAGGCTTGCAAAGTGACTCATTTAGAGGCTGAGCTCTGAGGCACAGGGCAGCACAGTGGCACAGATAGTACAGCCGCTGCCTCA
Organism: Pristis pectinata; assembly: GCF_009764475.1. Classification (NCBI taxonomy): domain Eukaryota; kingdom Metazoa; phylum Chordata; class Chondrichthyes; order Rhinopristiformes; family Pristidae; genus Pristis; species Pristis pectinata. The sequence continues at coordinate 4,881,912 of NC_067430.1, forward strand.
CAGCACCAGACACCCAGGTTCAATCCTATCCTTGGGTGCTGCCTGTGTGGAGTTTGCACACTCTCCCTGTGACCACAAGGGTTTCCTCCACGTGTTCCAGTTTCCTCCCACATCCCAAAGATGTGTAGGTTGGTTGGTTAATTGGCCACTGTAAATTGTCTCCAGGGTGTAGGTGAGTGGTAGAATCTGGGGGTGGGGGGTGGGGGGAGGAGTTGATGAGGATGTGGAGAGAATAAGAAATGGGATTTATGTAGGTTAGTGTAAATGGGAGATTTATGGTTGGTCCAGACTTAGTCAGCTGAAGGGCCTGTTTCTGTGCTGTATCTCTCTACAAATCATCGTCAACTTATTCTTGATGCAGATGAGAGAAAAGGCATTGGACTTAACATCCTCAAATCAAAGCTCCTCTACCCACCTGGTCCCTGCTGTACAACATGCTCCCAGAGTACAATACCAACATCCCCCACCCAATCTCCTGAAGATCAGTGTTCCACCTCTCCCCAAAGGCTGAAATTCCACACCCACCAACCCAGCCTCTGGCCATCTGAGGAAAAGAGAGTCTGAAGATCAAGACCTCAAACTTCACAAAAAAGCAGGGGCCTACTGGGCAGTAGTGACCTCAGTCATGTGAGGAACTTAACCTACTGTGTTTTCTGCAGCAGGACAAAATAACGGAGTAGTTTCAGGAGTGTCATGCACCCAGCCGAGAGTATCCTGTGCTAAAAGTAGCCATGCCTCCACTTCTTAAAGGTGGGTGCCCACCAGTTACAACCACTACTGGAGAGCGGTTGACAACCAGGGGAGTTGTCTCCTCTCACAGTGATCACCTTCCTGCTGCTCCCACAGTAAGTTCCAACAGTGGCCTTGGAGATATTCCTTTTGTTTATCCATATCCTATATTAACTTAAAATTAACTAATTTTCTTTCTTTCCCAGTTCTAATGAAGAAGCATCAGTCAAAAACTTTACCTCAGTTTTTTGTTTCTCTCCACAGATGTTGCCTGACCTGCTAAATATTTCTGGCATTTTCTGTCTTTATTCCCTTCAAACAGCATTGGTGTGTTGTTCTTCCTACTGTTCAGATCTGTCTCATGTATGTGATAAATGGAAAAGGCCTAAGAGGGCACAGTGTACATCAGATGGCCATTGATGTCACTGGTGCCTCAGCCATGTTATTTGGATTCCACAATTCATGACCCAGTATTACCAGCATCGTAAGATGTGATGTTCTTGGTATTGGTATTGGTTTATATTGTCACTTGCACTGAGGTACAGGGAAAAACTTGTCTTGCATACTGACCGTACAGGTCAATTACATTCACACAGTGCAGTTACATTGGGTTAGTACAGAGTGCATTGATGTAGTACAGGTAAAAACGACAACAGTACAGAGTAAAGTGTCACAGCTTCAGAGAAAGTGCAGTGCAATAAGGTGCAAGGTCACAACAAGGTAGATCCTGAGGTCAGAGTCCATCTCATCGTATAAGGGAACCGTTCAATAGTCTTATCACAGTGGGGTAGAAGCTGTCCTTAAGTCTGGTGGTACGTGCCCTCAGGCTCCTGTATCTTCTACCCGATGGAAGAGGAGAGAAGAGAGAATGACCCGGGTGGGTGGGTCTTTGATTATGATGGGTGGTCACGACCATGGATCGTGATTAAATGAGGACCCAGAGTAGCTAAAAATACGGCCATCGAATTGCTCGGCTTGTTTCCATTCTTTTCTTGTGTATGCAGGATAACGTTATGGGTCAACGTTAAAGTGAGGCACTGCTACTACCCTCCAGTGGAGTGCAGCAGTAATTAGAGCCTGAGACAGACAGAGTGACTGATGTGCAAGCCAAGTGGGAGGGGCTCAAGCCCCAGTAGAATAAGTGTATGATCATGGGGATATAAAGTTAGGGCATGAATGTTTTGTGTTAATATATTCTTGGTGTAGGACTGGGTATTCATGCGCTGGCATAAGCTCCTTTGAGGATGATCCCACTGAGCCTTGTCAGAGCTCTGCTTTGCCCGGTTGTATTTGAAAAATTATTACCATGGTCCTTATATTACAGCTTGTTAATAAAACTTTTACACTTTGGAACAAAACTTCGCGCAAGGGATCAAATCTTACACAGGCTGCCCACAGGAATGAGGAGTATTAGATGGGATTCTTGAGGCAGATGGGATTGAAAGACATGGTAAGAGGGCCGGCGTTTACTGGGAGAACTGTTTTCGGTTTTGTGATTGTAAGGAAGGAATTGGCCCTGAATATGTGGTGATGTGAGGTCGGGGTGAGGGGAAGGGGTTGGAATGGCAGCCCAGCATTTGTAGAAGGAGGGGATGAGGCTGGGATCGGGTCAGAGGACATGCAGGGGTGTGGACGGGATTGTGAGCCATCAACGGCAGCATGGGTAGGGCAGAATGCAGATTCCAGGGAAACAGAGCTTTGGGGATGGCTGGAGATCAGAGAGTGACGGGGAGCTTGTTTAATGTGGGGCAGATGAGATTTGCCAAGGAATTTCCAATCACTGGAAATCTGTAGTCCAGGTTGTCTGCAGTGCTTCAAAAGAGCTTCACCCAGGAATGATACCATCACAGGGATCTCCTGACACGGAAATTATGTTATGATCACAAGGATGGCTCAAGGCAGAAGTGTCCGTTCTGATTTTCGAAGTTATGTGAAACCTTCTGAAAATCATTGACATCATCTTTGACACATGGAAAAATTAATTTTCAATTGCATAACTTGCATCACTTGCATAACACTGAAAATAAAGATGATCTAACTGAATTTCTAGGCACAGATACTTTCAAAGAGCAGCATGCCTATAACATCGGAATTTTAAATCCAATGGTGGTATCAGAACTAAAAAGACAGTGCAATAAAACCGTCAATGCATGTATGTGGAAGTCTCTGGACAGATCTAAATTCAATGCTTTCCAAACTTTATTCAAGTATTCACAATAACCAGATTAATCAAAGATCAACTTTGTTTTAGGGGTTCCACTATTCATAATTGAGAGTGAAATTACATATTTCTTTGACTTTGATTTTGTTTCAGTAGGAAACAAAAGGGACTCTTTCCTCTCAAAGGGCATTATTAACACAAATGTATTTTAAATAAATAGGAAAGAAAATACAGGTTTGAATGCCATTACCATATCCCTTGGTTTGCTGGCAGTGCCCAGAAAAGTTCAGACTCACTTGTTTTCTCATTAAAAAAAGCAAGCTCTTCGTTCATTCATTTACTGCAACAACAACACTACTATTACACTGATCAAACCAACATAAAGAGTCAATTCGCCACAGGAAAATTATCCCTTAACAGCTATCTTAACCATTTATACTCCTGATCATTAGACCACTTTTTTTTTTATTTTCTATGTTTTTTCTTAAACTGAGCTTAGTTCAAAATATTTAGTAGCAAGTAGAGCTCCATGCCTCACAGCTTCAGAGAGCTGGATTCAATCCTGACCTCCAGAATTGTCTGTGTGGAGCTTGTACATTTCCCCAGGTGCTCCAGTTTCCTCCCACATCCCGAAGAACATGCAAGCTGGTGGGTTAATTTGCCAATGTAAATTGTCTCTAGGATGTGGGTGAGTGGTAGAGTCTGGGGGCAGTTGATGGGAATTGGGGAGAATAAAATGGAATTAATGCAGGATTTAATGGCTTGATGGTTGGCATGGACTCAGTGGGCTGAAGGGCCTGTTTCTGTGATGTATGTCTTTATAAAAAATCTCTCAATAAAGGTAGGTTTCAGTCAAAAATCTGGAATAATAATAGATCCAACCACCAATAAAATTCTTGTGAGAAAAGCAGAGGCTTTAAATTTGTAAAAATACAATGTTGGTGGCTTGGGGAATAGGATAGTTTGGCATCAGCACAATAGTACGATAAACCTTATATTTCGGTCTCAGGAGGGAGATAAGCCATGACCCATTTGAAAATTCAATCCTATGTGAGAATAAGTTACAAACGTTTACTCAGAACATTTTGGCCATTTTAATTCTGCAAAATCTGTTGTTGTAGATTCAACAAAGTTATTTCATGTTTCAGGAATATTATAGATAACATCCACATTGAAATGAGTAATACTCAAAGGAGGCAGCAGCCATCTGGAGTGAAATGCATAAGTAATCTTTTCTAGTCCAGAATTACTCTTGCTGAGAAATGAAAACTAATTATTTTACTCCCACCTTACTTTAGGCTTGCTCTTTAATGTTCTGCTCAGGTTTTGGGCTATTAGAATATGATAATTTTCTTCCAGCTGTTAAGCAATTTAGGTACCGTTAATGAATGTATTCAACAGTCAGATTATTGACTTCCAGTGGTGACAGCAGCTATAGTCAGTGAAAGCACAAGTGCAGCCAACTAAAACAAAATTTTATTTTATTTCTCCTTCAATCCAAAAACTAATTAATCCCTTTGTTTTTTCTTCAATAGTCCTCACTTTGGGTCAGGTATTACTTACTTCCAATCCTCTAATAATAAATACCCATCCAACTGAGGTAGTGGTCAGAATGGACGGCACATGAATTGGCAATTGGTTTGATATTTGTTCCCGAACGATATTTGTTTGACTTGCATTAGTACTGCTGCTCAGATCAATAACAGGATGCATGGGATTGAATTGGATCTCTGACTACCTTTGATTAACAGCCTCACAGGGCGTCAGCCAACACTCACCAGATTCGAAGAACTAACCTTTTTCAGAGTTGATGGAATTTAGCCATTTTAGATTCATATGGCATAAATGGAGGCCATGTAACCATTGTGCTTCTATGACAGCTAGAAAGGAATCAGTAATGAGGAGGAGGCCATTCAGGCCATCAAGGATTTGCCATCTTTTTGAATGAGTAATCCAATTAGTTCCATTCATTGCATTTACTCTGTAGTTTTGGCAATCTTGTTCCTTCAAATATTTATCCAATTCCTTTTTAGAAATTACTATTCAACAGCTTGCTGCATTTGAAAAGTCCCTTTTCAAACTGTCAAGTGGATGAAGAAATGCACCAATCAGCCTGCTGTGAATGAGCAACTCAAGATTGTGTCCAGTTCATTCTAATCCCTGTGGCACAAAGAGCAAAGGGCACCTGGCTTCTTGTTACCCTGACATTCATGCAGGTCCCCGTGTGAATGACAGAATAACAAGAAGCTGGAGGCTCTTTTGAGGTTAGGCCAAATCAAACACCAACTGCATTAATGTATGAATGTGACCCTGCTAAAACTTAATTCAAGGGAACGCTTTGAAGTGAAGTAATTTTGCTATTTAAATGTAGAAAATATTTTGTGCAAAGGTAACAGAAAAAGCAATGAGATGCATGATGATTATTTACTTTGGATGTGTTTGCAGGGGGATTGTGTTATACAGGGCAGTGGGAGAACATTAATCTTGGAATGGTTTACATAGGTAAAAGGTTTCATGCTGAAGAAAATTTTACTAGTCCACAGTTGGGTGGTTTATCAGTCATGAATTTTACATATGACACAGAAAGGATCTCACTGACACTGACTGCTCCTTTGCTACCCCAAGTTCTCTTATACAACAAGAACTTCAATCAATAACTGCAAGAATAACTTTTGATGAAACATGGTGACATTAAAATGCTGTTCAAGGTTCCTTAATTTCACAAATGCTTGGAAATGACTGTTACTGATAACAGCTGATGTACATTTAACAAGCTTATATCACCATTTCATCTGCTACACTGATAAAAGGATTTTTGCCTTTCCTTAAATAATGAAGAGATTAATATCATTGAAGCATGTAAACATTTATCCACAAATGGCACCAACCCTACACAGCATTCTCTTAAACTGAAATGAAACTCATCAGGGTCTGATTTCCGATTAACTGAGGTTAACCCCAAAGGTAACAATACTATTTGACTTTGGCTGCCCATTGCCTGATTCATGAGATTGTGAACTGAAGTCCTGCTCATAAGGCCTGACCAGGTTGGCTGATCCTGGGAGAGTGCTACATGTTCAGAGGTGCCACCTTTCAGAATAGACCTTAAATCATATCACTTCAAAATACTGTTAATACTGGAAATCTAAAATAGAACAGATAAAGACTGGAAATTCTCTGAAAGTCAGTCAGCATCCTTCTGATGAAAGACCACTGACCTGAAACATAAACACTGTTTGCCTCTCTACCCATGCTGCCTGGCCTGCTGAGTATTGCTACCAGTTTTTGTTTTTAAATTATACTCTCCTCTGCCATCAAAATATCTCTTAGCATTATTTGAAAAAGAATGGGGGTGTTCTCCGGTATCCTGGGTAACATTGATCCTACCCAAACATCAATGCTGTAATATGCTGCTCAAACAGTGAAAACACTGTTAAGATTTATTGGGATCATGGAAGTGTTACATATCTGCAAGCTTTTTCTTTATTATTTTCCATTTGTGTTAAATTATTTAGAGTTAAATTATTCATTCTGTTGTGCAGTATCATCCCTTGACCATGGAGAGTTCAACCAAGAAATCGCCAAGTTAGTCAATCAATAATGGCTCATTATTCATTGGTAACTGAACAATCACAAGAGTTTCTCTTTCTGCTAAAGCTGCCCAACCCCCTGAGCATTTCCAGCATTTTTAGGTCAACAAGTGTATGATCAACAACAAAGAACTGCAATCTTGCCCACATGAGCATTGCAAAGAATAGTCCCACATCCATACCCATTCTCACAAAAACGGCTTATGCCATAATTAAAATCAGTAAAACTTATATTTTATGGAATTAAACATTGAGGTGCTAAAAATGCATATCCAATTGACCAGCAAGCTGCATGAATCGAGGGCAGGTGATCATTCCCAAAATCACAAAACCCATCTGCTCCTGTCTACATCAATGGTGCTGAGTTCGAGAGGGTTGAGAACTTCAAGTTCTTGGGAGTGAACATCACCAACAGCCTGTCCTGGTCAAATCATGTAGATGCCACGGCCAAGAAAGCTCACTAGCGCCTCTACTTCCTCAGGAGGCTAAAGAAATTTGGCTTGTCCCCTTTGACTCTCACCAACTTTTATCGATGCACCATAGAAAGCATCCTATCTGGATGCATCACGGCTTGGTACGGCAACTGCTCTGCCCAGGACCGCAAGAAACTGCAGAGAGTTGTTGACACAGCCCAGCGCACCACGGACACCAGTCTCCTCTCCTTGGACTCTGTCTTTACCTCTCGCTGTCTTGGTGAAGCGGCCAGCATAATCAAAGACCCCACCCACCCGGGTCATTCTCTCTTCTCTCCTCTTCCATCAGGTAGAAGATACAAGAGCCTGAGGGCACGTACCAACAGACTTAAGGACAGCTTCTACCCCACTGTGATATGATTATTGAATGGTTCCCTTATACGATGAGATGGACTATGACTTCACGATCTACCTTGTTGTGACCTTGCACCTTATTACATTGCACTTTCTCTGTAGCTGTGACACTTTACTCTGTACTGTTATTGTTTTTACCTGTACTACATCAATGGACTCTGTACTAACCCAATGTAATTGCACTGTGTAATGAATTGATCTGTACGAATGGTATGCAAGACAAGTTTTTCACTGTACCTCGGTACAAGCGACAATAATAAACCAATACCAATACCAAAATGCTGATCAATGTCCAGAATGCACTAAACATCATCTTATCACCTCTGTTTCTCTGCATTCACACTACCTTAGTGATAAGGAAAAGTACATGAAAAAATTCCAGTAACTGGATTTTATTCACATTACTGATACCAAGGTTTTCAATTCAGGTCTAAGCAGAATGGCAATTTGAACAGGCATTTAGCACAGGTCTTCGGAGATTTATAAATACATAATTGAAAAAGATAACACCATTTACAAAAGCTGCTGGGAGAAAAGATGATTCTGCTGTGGAAATTGTTACAATTCTTCTCAATTACATTTTATAGGAGACAGCAGATAAAGGATGTCCACCATCACTTGATCCTCTAAACCTTCAAATATTCTTAAAAAGAAACACAAATATTACTGAATACAAGTCTGATGCCATTAGTTTCAACTATACTGCAATCTTTCAAGTTGTGCTCTGCACAATTCTGCACACCTTATTATAAAAAGGATATTGATGTAAGAAAGAGAGTGCAACACTGACTTATTCAAAGCACACTAGAAGTCATACAATTTAACAATGGACATCTAAACTCAGTCTTTGTTCTCCGGTGTCCTAAAATATATATTTGAATTTAGGAAAGGCATTCATAGAGAGAGTGATTCTATTTGGGGAAGAACAAAACAAGAGGTCAGTATAAGTCAGTCATCAAGAAATCAAATAATTAAAATGAAACTTCTTTATTCCGAATTTAGATCTATCACAGTTACAGGTTGAGGCAGTTGGTTAATATGTAGTAAAGATGAGGTTAGATAAGCAAATGAGGGCATCCAAGGGTTAGCCAATGTGGAAAGACTGAAAGAACCAGATGTGACACATAAGTACCAGTACCAATTGGTTGGCTCATATGGCCTGTCCTGGTGCTGTATATGCTATGGAATTATATGTATAAGTCAAACATTGTGACACCAGATTGTTACTTACAGAAATGGGAGATGTTCAGCAATGCTTCTTTTCTATTCACAACTCTTAAGAAAATGAAGCAGTCTATGTCTGCATACAGCAAGAGTTGGATAACATTCAGGCATGGGCTGAATCTTTACAAATAACAGTTGTGTCACAAAGCAATGATTTTCTTCAAGAGAGTCTAAGCAGGTATCCTTTACATCAAGTGGTGTCACTATTGCTAAGTTCCCCACCGTCAACATCCTAGGGTGATCACCATTGACTAGAAGCTTAAATGAACCAGTGGAGTGTATCCAGTGGTTGCAAGGACGTGTCAGAAAACTTCCCAAAGCTTTTCTACCATCAGACTGTGACAGAGAGACTTCAACCTAAAATGTTAACTTTGTTTCCCTTTTATATACGCTGCCTGACCTGGTGAGAGATTCCAGGATTTTCTGTTTTTATTTCAGATTTTCAGCACGTGCAGTGTTTTGATTTTCCTTTCCAGCACTTACAAGGCAAGAGTCAGGGGTGGAATCCACTCCACTTGCCTGTATTAGTGTAGCTCCAAGAACACTCAAGATGATGAACATTATCCAGATCAAAGCAGTATATTGACTGGTACTCCCGCCCCCTGCTCTGATAAGATATCTTTATTAGTCACATGTACATCGAAACACATAGTGAAATGCATCTTTTGCATGGAGTGTTCTGGGGGGGCAGCCTGCAAGTGTCGCCATGCTTCTGGTGCCAACATAGCATGCCCACAACTTCCTAACCCGTACATCTTTGGAATGTGGGAGGAAACCAGAGCACCCGGAGGAAACCCACGCAGACACGGGGAGAACGTACAAACTCCTTACAGACAGTGGCCGGAATTGAACCCAGGTTGCTGGCGCTGTAACAGCGTTATGCTAACCGCTACACTACCATGCCTGCCCTATGCCTTCACTATATACTGACTACAAAATACACTGCAGTTACTCACGAGGGCTATTTTGACAACATCTTCCAAAACTGCAACTTTTACCACTTCAAAGGACAGGACAGCATCTGCATGGGAACCCCACCACCCACAGGTCACTGTATGTCACATATCAGGTTGACTTGGAAAGATATTGCCCTTCCTTCATTGTCACTGAGCAGCAAATGTCGGCCTTGCTGGCAGTCTCACTTCTGACAAATGATTAATGTACAAAAAACGAACATGCATGCAGCTGAGGTTGTAACTGTGGAGAGAGGCACAGAGTCAACATTTCAGTTCAATGACTCTTCATCAGAATTGAAAAGTGAGCGACCAGATGATTGAAAAGTGAGATGTAGATGTGGAGAGGGGTGGACTGAATAGGGAATGTCTGTCACTGGATGGAAACATACAGAGTGACCTGTGGGTGGTGGGGTTCCCATGCAGATGCTCTCCTGTCCTTCGAAATGGTAAAAGTTGCAGTTTTGGGAGAGGTTGTCACTGCAGGTTATGCAATTGCTTTCAGTGACTGCCTTGGAAAGGGAAATAAATGTGGGTAAGTTGACGGCTGGAGTAGTGTAAATAGAGGAAGATGAGTTAGGGCAGTAGAGAGAGCAAGAGTAAGATAATATGGTGGAACTGAGATGCAAACACAACAGGTGCTGGAAATCTGAAAACAAAAATGCAGGAAATACTTAGCAGGTCCGGCAGCATCTGTGGATTACACCGAGCAATGTCACATGTAGCTGATCTTTTATCAGAACTGTCCAGTTCTGACACAAACAGGAAAGGCTGGTTATCTGAAATTGTTGAATTCAATATTGAGTTCAACACCATCATTCCCTCAGTACTTAATAGCCAAGCTTCAAAACCTCCCTCTGCAACTGGATCCTCGACTTCCTTACAGGGAGATCACAGTCAGCGCGGATCGGTAATAACATCTTCTCCTCACTGACTATCAACACAGGCGCACCTCAAGGATGCGTGCTTAGCCCACTGCTCTACTCTCTCTACACTCAAGCCCAAGCACAGCTCAAGTGCCACCTACACATTCGCCGATGACACCATTGTTGATGGTAGAATCTCAGATGGCGATGAGGAGGCATACAGGAGTGAGATAGATCGGCTGGTTGAGTGGTGTCGCAACAACAATCTCACAGTCAGTGTCAGCAAGACCAAGGAACTGATTGTGGACTTCAGGAAGGGGAAGTCAGCAGAACACACACCAGTCCTCATTGACTGGTCAGCAGTGGAAAGGGTGAGCAGCTTCAAGTTCCTGGGTGTCAACATCTCAGAGGATCTATCCTGGGCCCAACATATTGATGCAATCATGAAGAAAGCACACCAGTAGCTCTAGTTCATTAGGAGTTTGAGGAGATTTGGTATGTCACCATACACTCTTACAAATTTCTATAGGTTATACGGTGGAGAGCAGTCTGACCGGTTGTATCACAGCCTAGTATGGAGCTTCCAATGCACAGGCTCGCAGAAGGCTGCAGAGGGTTGTAGACTCAGCCAGCTCCATTATGGGCACAACCCTCCCCACCATCAAGGACATCTTCAAGAGGCAGGGCCTCAAGGAGGAGGCATAGAACATAGAACACTACAGCACAGTACAGGCCCTTCGACCCACAATGTTGTGCCGACATTTTATCCTGCTCTATTATCTATCTAACCCTTCCCTCCCAAACGTTAACCCTTACCTCCCATTTCTCTATCATTCATATGCCTATCGAAGAGTCTCTTAAATGTCCCTAATGTATCTGCCCCCACAACCTCTGCTGGCAGTGCGTTCCACACACTCACCACTCTCTGTGTAAAAAAACTTACCCCTGACATCCCCCTTATACCTTCCTCCAATCACCTTAAAATTATGCCTCCTTGTGTTAGCCATTGTTGCCCTGGGTAAAAGTCTCTGACTGTCCACTCGATCTATGCCTCATCATTTTGTTCACCTCTATCAAGTCACCTCTCATCCTCCTTCTCTCCAAGGAGAAAAGCCCTAAATCATTCAACCCATCCTCATAAGACATGCTCTCTAATCCAGGCAGCATCTATCATTAAGGACCCTCACCATCCGGGACATGCCCTCTTCTCATTAATACCATCAGGGAGTAGGTACAGGAGCCTGAAGACCCACACTCAACGATTCAAGAACAGCTTCTTCCCCCCTGCCATCAGATTTCTGTATGGTCCATGAACCCATGACCTCATTATTCCTTTCTTTTGCACGATTTATTTATTTTTGTAATTTATAGATTTTTATGTCTTGCACTGTACTGCTGCTGCAAAACAACAAATTTCACGTCATATGTCAGTGATAATAAATCTGATTCTGACTGAGTCTCAAAGGCTGCAATGCACCTGGATGGAAGACAGGGTGTTGTTCCTGTCCTGAAGTGGACTTCACTGGAACAATGTAGGAGGCCAAAAGTAGAAAGGTCAGAGTAGGAGTGGGATGGAGAATGAAAGTGACAGGTGACTGGAAGCTCAGGATTGCTCCCTGCAGACTGAATGCAAGTGCTCTTCAAAGCGATTGTCCAGTCTGTGATTGGTTTCTCCAAAGTAGTGGAAACCACATTGTAGGCACTGAATGCAGTCTTCTAAATAACTGGTTTTCTCACTTTCCCAGTTCTGAAGAAGTCTCTTTGACCTGAAATGTTAATTTTCTCCACAGATGCTGCCTGACCTACTGAGCAGTTAAAACATTTTTAGTTCTCATTTTGGATTTCTAGCCTCTACAGTTTATTTTTCCTTGCCTGGGAACAAAACTTGCCTGACCCCAATAGTGTTGCTGTATAAAAGTTCCATTTATCTCACTTTTACTGTACAGTTTTCACCTATCAGGATGTTTAGTGTCAAAGATAAAAGGCACGTCACTGAGGGTCCTTCCTTCCGTTGGTGGACGTTACAGATTTTATGATGATACTTAAGAAGAGGAAGCTGTTTTCTCAGATCCCTAGCAATAACACTTAAAAAAAGTTATTGCTCATTCATATAATTGCTGATTTTAAGATCCAGCTGTGCGCAAAATGGGAAATGTATTTGCCTATTTAACTGTGCAATTAAAAGCAATTAATTCCATGTGAAGCACTTAGAGATGCTGTAAGTCACCTGGGCTATTTAAATAGCTTCTCTGTTAAATTTAATAGTTTTAAGGAAAGTCTGTAAAATACCATATAGTTCAAGTACCAGCTTTAATATTGGTGGATAAAGAGAACCAATTTCATGGATCTCTATTACAAATATTATTTCAGTAAAAGGTTATGCCGAGGGATGGTTAAGCTCACGGGAGACTAGCACACAAAACACACAGATTTTCTATGTGCCAACCAGCTCTGAAAAAGCATGCTATTTACAAAATGTGAGCTTAGGAATGGGATAAAAATTAGCATCACGTGACTTATATTTGATTAGTCCAGAGTGACTTGCTTATTGGACCAGGCACACCCAGTCTCGAACCAAGCCAGTATGTTTGATGTTCCCTGGCATCAGATGGACATAATGACAACATTATTCACACAGCCCACATTTCCACTCATTCAGACATAAGTCAGAACTCAATGCTCCAAACTAAAATCATCGTGGAACAGTCTCACTAAAACCAGGTGCACATTGGGCCTGTGTGTTGTTTTTCTCTTCATTTAAAGGGACCCTCTGTGGATATCGGGAGACCTGGCTGGGCAGCTTCAGATCTGGTTATGGGGTCCCCAAACACCTCTCAAAGTCTGGGGAATGTGCTGCAGCAAACAGTGACCATTTTCTCCAGCATTTAACTGCTAAAATACTTACACATTACAAGCACTTCCATGGTTACACTGTTGGGTGCACTTCATAACTAGAGGCATCGTTAAGGCCATGGTTGGACATAGGGGTGCTCAGAGACCTTGGGGCAGGAAGTGAAGACACACCCATCACCAAAGACCCAGGTCCCAAAGAGTTTTCAGTAAGTCCCACATCCCATCCAGACCTGTCTGATGAACAATTTATTTGCAGGCTCAGGTTTTCTAAGGCTGGCATGACAGAGGCATGGGAAGTGACGTGGGAAGACTTTCAGCCACTCTCTCAGAACTGGACTGTTCTCTGTGTGGTGGTCAAGGTCACACTGATTCTCAACTTCCTTGCAACAAAATCCCTCCATGTGGCTGCAGCAGATCTCTGCTTCTTTCCCCAGTTTGTTCACTACAGCACCAGAAGGGTCATCGAGGCATGTACTCATGATGGAATGATTTCATCTACTTGGGTTTCATTGAAGAGAACGCTTCAACTTGGGCAATGAGATTTGCGAGTATTGTTGGCTCCTCACAGGTGCTGGCAGATATTGTGCCCACACTGGGTCCCCCTAAATACCCAGACCACATTCACCACTCCTTCAGTGTGAAGGTGGTTGTGGACCACAGGAAGAATTTACTGAACATTAATTTCCAGGAAGCACACATGACTCCTTTATCCCGAGGAAGTTGACATTTTGGATGTTTTCAGTGGTTGGCATTGCTTGGATTGATGGAGAGTGGGAGACTTGGGGCTACTCCCCATTTCCATGGCTACTCACACCAGGCACTCTGTGACTACACCAGCTGAGTGCAGATATAATGAGAACCACCAAAATACCAGGACAGTGGCCAAAAATGCTGTAGGTCTCCTGACGATGAAATTAAATTGCCTACCTCCACTTGGGATGCCTTGCAGTGCATGCCAAGAGAGCATGTTGTCCAACCTTGCAAATTAAGAACACCAACTGGTGCCAGAGGAAGAGAACAGAATTATGGTAAATTTATGATACAGATGGCTATTTGGCCCATCTCATCTGTACCAGTCATACAAAAGCCACCCAGACTAATTCTATCTTCTAGCACTTGGCCAGTGGCACTGCAAGTCACAACCTTCAAAGTTCACATCCAAGTACTGCGTAAATATGACGAGGGTTTCTACCTCCACCACCCTGTCGGGTAGTGAGTTCCAGAACCCTATTGTCCTTTGGAGAAAACCTCTTTCCTCACATCATCTCTAATTCTTCTGTCACTAACTTTAAAGCTATGCTCCCTCTATTGAGAATGATTTTTGACCCCTCTGCTAAGGGAACTAGGTATATCCGACTTACACTCTCTATGCCCCTCACAATTTTCATACACCTCACCTCCCCTCAGTCTCTCCTGTTCCAAAGAAAGCAAGGTTGTCTTTTCCAAATTTCCCTCAAAACTACAATTTTCCAAACCTGGCAACATCCTCATAAATCTCCTCTGCACTATCTCCGTGCAATCATCTCTCTGTCTTTCGTCTCCCACACTGTTCCAACAGCCCAGTGCAAGAAGGAATAGTACCTCATCTTCCGTCCAGGCCTGTCACAGACCTTAGCACTCAATGTTGAATTCAACTATTTCAGATAAGCATGTTGCCTGACCTCCTGGGTATTTCAAACATTCTCTTTTGTTTCAGATTTCCAGCAACTGCACAAAAGAACACATATTCTTTTGAGTCTTGTATTCTTTCCTCTCTCTCCAACTGCATTTATTCATCTGTTTAACCAGAGAGCTCCAAGTGCATTGTGACAAACCTCGGTTTCCACTCCACCACAGACATTCCCTTTATCCTCACTAGCCTGTTCCCACTTTGTAACTTAAACCACACTTGCTTTCTCACTTTCCTGGTTCTTATGAAGGGTATTTGAACTGAAGAATTAACTCTTCTCTCTCCACAGATGTTGACCTGCTGAGTGTTTCCAGCATGTTCTGTTTTTATTTCAGATCCTTGCAAAGGATTTTTTTTTTCATTTTCTATGACTCAGACTTATTTACCCTCAAGTACGTGTTTCCAATTCACTTCTCAGTCTGGTAAAATTGGCCTTGCTCCAGTTTAGAACTTTGACTCCTGCTTTATCCCTATCCACTTCCAAAACCATAGCCCCATGAGGACAGAATAAGCAGACTGAGTTTGAAGAGTGAGAGGCAATCTCATTGAAATGTACAAGATTCTTTTAGAGCTTGAAGGAATAGACATAGGGATGATATTTCCCCTGACTGGGGTGTCATGAATCAGGGGTCAAAGTCTCAGTATAAAGAGTCAGCTGCTCATGACAGAGATGAGAAGAAACTTCTCCAGTGACAGGATAATAACTTTTTGGAATTCTTCCCCCAGGTGGGCTTGGTTGCTGAGTATTTTCAAGAAAGAAACTGACAGATTTTTAGATATCAGTTGAATAAAGGAATATGGGGCTAGCATAGGAAAGTAGCACAGGAGTACGGGATTGAGCATGAGTAATGTTGGAGACTTTGATGGTGTTAAATGGTGTTGCAGACATGAGTGGTTGAATGGCTGACTCCTGCTACTTTCTCTTATGCTAAATCTAACTGAAAAGTGATCATGAGACCATAAGTGCTTTCCCACTGATTCTCCGTCGACCTACCCAGCATCGTTCCCGAAATGTAAATCCAAAATTGTCCCCTACTCTTGTTCTTGGTAGATTTTGCCAAAAATAAGGTTCTCCTGAATGCAATTTAGAATTTCTGTGTCCTCTATATTTTTTTGCATGGACTACCTACCAGTTACTGTTCAGGTAATTGAAATCTCCCACCATTAATGGCCTGGCACTTATCCACATGACAGGAATTTAGCTCCCTCGGCTTGTTAGGAGATGCACAGCATGTGGAACACTCCTGAGAGTGTGACAGCCTATGTTTTCTTACGGCAAGGAGACCTGGAGCCTGAAAAGGAGCGGTGGGAGGAAGCTGGCGGGTTCCAAGAGGAATATCCGGCTCAGTGCAACCACAGCCTCCCAGCTGAGCCAAGGAGGCAGGCACTGTCAGCATGGCTTGTAGGTGACTCTCTTAAGAATGATGCTTCTTGTGTGGAAAACTGCAAAATTATTGTCCCCAATGCAAATCAAGTGATTGTGCTCACACTCCAATCATTGCCAACAGCGTAATACACCAATAATCAGGCAAAACATTCCAGATGATGCATAATTATCCATCACAAGCTGCTTGGCAGCTCCACCTGCATTGATCGTACAGTCATAGAGTCAGAGTCACGCAACACAGAAACTGGCCCTTCGGCTCATCATTTCCATGTCGACCTTTTTTGCCCATCTACACTAATCCCATTTGCCCATAGCCTTTAAGTGCCTGTCTAAATGCCTGTTAAACACTGTAAGTGTATCTGGTTCCACCAGCTCCTCTGGCAGCACATTCTAGACATCAGCCACTGTCTGTGTAAAAGAACTTATCCCTCAGATCCCCTTTAAAACTCTTTCCTCTCACCTTAAACCAAAGCCTCCTCTGTGATTGCTGGACATCAATGTGTTCAGCTGCGTGTGGAGCCGTGAGGAAACATGCAAATCCTGGGGTAAACCCTCTTAATGCTGCCCCAGCGTCGATTTGACCAACAACATGATTTTTTGAAGGGATCCAAATCGACATTAGTGCCAAATGCAACAAAGATTTAGGGCACCCACAAAGGGTCTAATCTGATCCTGGGAAGTGTTTTATTTTGTCTGAGAGTCTCAGACTTTTCTTGTCTCCTTGTTGTTCGGAGTTGGCATTCTGGGGCTGTCCTGAGCTGCTTCTCCCTGCATTTCTGCAGGGTGGTCACTTCTTGTAGCAGCATGCTGAATCATGATCAGCAATGGGAATGCTTCTGACCTTCCCTCTATGTCACACAGGGGCCTTCAGTCTGTTGGCATTGGAGACATTGACATTGGGTACGATTGCTTTTAGACCCCAAATGTGATGGACCTGCTTTTGAAGTCAATGGAATTGTACATGAGGTGGGCAGATGAGTGACCGATAAGATAGTGTCCAATTAGTGTGCTTAAAAGAAATAGTTTCACACCCATTAACTCATCACAGTTTTGAGAAGGAATCCTGGGACAACCTTGTCTGTATGACCCTGTTGAGTTCTTTGGTAAATAGAACTAATAATTGTCATGGATTCAGATGGAAGCTGAGTTTAACCCTAATATTAATGTTGCAACATTTAATGACTTTTGAAAGTATTCCCTGTGTTCTTTAGGACAGTAATTTTTTGCTTTGATAAATGAACAAGAAGCCAAAAACACTTGTTCCTACCTGGAGCAGCAGGATATCTCCAGAGGTGAGATGTACTGACTCCAAATGCAGAGCGCAGCTGGCATAAGAAACAGAACAGCTACCCAGCAGCAAGCCACTATTAAAGACATGAAGAGCCCAAAGTCATGGACAGCTGGGATCTGGTGGGAATAAAACAGGATTGTTACCAACTATCTCAACAGCAAATGGACAGTGAGTCAGTCAACAATTTAGGCATTGATGGGCACAATTTACTTGATTTAATTTCAGCTGGGCTGGTCCCCTATGCTGCTTGCGATGAAGTGAGTTTATATTAATCACGCTGCACGTCCTGAAGAATGCGCTGATCACGAGTTCAGAGTAAATTGCCGGGTTACTCTTTGGAGCCAAAGTGCGACAAGGTATGGGAGTGAGTCACAGCATACCAAAGAAAATGAAGGCACTAAACTGGGAAAACATGGAAGAAGATCTTTCCTGTTCTTTCCTGGTGTGCAACCTGGAATATTAACTCTGTTTTTCCTAACGCAGATGCTGCCTGACTGCTGAGCGTTTCCTGTATTTTCTCTTTTTGTTTCTTTCCTGTATTTAACCATCTTCACAGATATGACATTGATACTGTTGTGTAAATTAGAAACATTCATCTAACACTAAACACTTTCTGTACTCACAATTCTAGAAAAGTTGCTTTCAAACATTCTAAATATGAAACAGAAATAAAAATCAAAGAATCATTGCAAAAGGACACTTGCTATGTGGGCTACTAAGTGAAGAATGGAGACAGTCTAAAGGTAGCTTAAACAAATAGTGAAATGTTTTAAATATGATAAACCTATTTTAAAGTGCTTTTGATGTATCTTAGTGTTTTAATACTATTGCTGTAATTGGGCAGTGTTGTACGGATGATTAAAGCAAATATAATATGCATTATCATGACGTTAAGGTCAAGAACATGATGATTAGCTAAGTCAAAATGATGCTTACTGCAAGATGTGTGCTGAAACTGAATGATGTTTAGAACTGCTTCGAATAGACTGTAAAGGTCAGGGCACTAATTTTGAATGTGGGATTAGGTTGCAAGCAGAGAGCCCTGCACAGGAGAAGTGTATTAAATCTATCAGGAACGTGCTGACAAAATATGGTACTTGAAACGTTCGCTAAAACAGAAGACATTTGTAACAGAATGCGAGACAATTAGTGTGTATCCTGGTTAAGTTGTCGGAGAGAGAGAACAAACAAGGATGCTAAACTCAGCCTGCGAAAGAAGAAGCAGGATTCATAATAAATAAAACATAAAATGTATTTTCAAGATGATGGAGAGTAAGATAGCTCTGGAGACTGTTAGCAGGTAAAACCGAAGAGCAAAAGCAGAGGCTGCACAGTGGCACAGCTGGTAGAGCCGCTGCCTCACAGTCCGTGAGACCCAGGTTCAGTTCTGACCTCGGGTCCTGTCCGAGTGGAGTTTGCACATTCTCTCTGTGACTGTGTGTGTGTGTCCTCTGGTTGCCTCCCACATTCCAGAGATGTGCAGGCTGGGAGGTTAATTAGCCATTGTAAATTGGTCCTCGTTGTGTAGGTGAGCGGTAGAATCTGGGGGGAATTGAAACTGGGGAGAATAAAATATGGGATTAATGTAGGATTAGTGTAATTGGGTGGTCGTTAGTTCATGGACTCAGTGGGCTGAAGGGCCTGATTCCTTGCTGTATCCTTCTCTACAACTCTACAGCATGGGATTAGAGAGGGGTGGGGGTGGGGGGGGGGTGGGAAAGAAGAAGGAAAGAGAAAGATGGCGTGATGAGAAAGAAGAGAAACTGCAGTCAAAAGGACACAGCAGGGAGACAGAGACTGCTCCACAGTCACTCCAGTGATAAACCTCCGCAGTTTTGAGGAACGTGCTCTGAGCCTTTGTTATCTGTTACTTCTTTTTGTGCTACTTCTTTATTAAGCACAACATGCTTAATAAATCTACTCTGCTTATAACCAACATATGTACTCATTCACCACCATTCCCTCACCACCATTCAGGGTCACTTATGCTTGCAACCGCACCAAGTGCTACATCTGTCCCTCCACCTCCTCCCTCACCACCATTCAGGGTCCCAAACAATCCTTCCAGGAGAGGCAGTGCATCACCTGTGAGTCCGAGGGCGTCATTTGTTGCACCCAATGCGGCCTCCTGTACATCAGTGAGACCCAGTGCAGATTGGGTGACCGCTTCGCCGAACACCTTCGCTCCGTCCGCCGCAACAGCCAGGACCTCCCGGCGGCCACCCACTTCAATTCCGCATCCCACTCCCACACTGACATGTCTATCCACGGCCTCCTCTGCTGCCACGTTGAGACCAGGCGCAGGTTGGAGGAACAACCCCTCATATTCCGCCTTGGGAGTCTCCAACCCGAGGGCCTCAACATTAACTTCCGGTAACCCCTCCCCTTCTTTTTCTTTGTCTTCCCTTATTCCTGTGGCTCCCTTCCCCCCTCCTTGATGACCTGCCCATCTCCTCTCCTCCCCTCCCTCATTCTTTATTCCATGGTCCACTGCCCTCTCCTACCGGATTCCTCCTTCTTCAGCCCTCGGCCTCTTCTACCTATCACCTCTCAGCTTATTACATCTTCCCCTCTCCCCCACCCACTACCTTCCCCCCCTCACCTGGACTCACCTGTCCCCTGCCTGCGTGTGCTCCTCCCCCTCCCCCCACCTTCTTATTTTGGCTTCTGCCCTCTTCCTTTCCAGTCCGGATGAAGGGTCTCGGCCCGAAACGTCAACTGTTTATTTCCTTCCACGGATGCTGCCTGACCTGCTGAGTCCCTCCAGCACTTTTTCTGTATTGCTCCAGATACATCCAGTATCTGCAGAATTTCTTGTGTCTACGTACCCATAGTGGCTTGTTGCTGTCACAAATAATCTCTTGAATTAGTTTAAGATAAATCTTGAAAGCAAGACAAACTACAAACTGGCAAATCTTACAACACTGCTGAGAAACTCAATATGAATTATTTCAGTTAATCATTTTTTTGGGAACTGGCTGTTGCTAGCAAGGCCCACCTTATTGCCCAGCCATTCTTAATCGCCCTCGATAAGGTGGTAGTGAGTCACCTTCTTCAGGCCAGCAGTCCTTCTGATGAAGATACTCCCACTGAGCTGGGTTTCAGAATTTTTAGACCCAGTGACATTAGAACCATGGAACACTACAGCACAGAAAAACAGGCCATTCTGCCCTTCTAGTCTGTGCCGAAACAGTATTCCGCTAGTCCCATTTACCTGCACCCAGTACAAAATTGAAGGAACAGAGATATGTTTGTGGAACTTGGAGGGGAACATACAGGTGGTGGTGTTCCTGTGCTCCTGAACCATTGTCCTTTTTGGTGTTAGAGGCTGTGGGTTTGACAGATGCCATCAGTGTATCCTGGGTGAGAAAATGCAGTACATTTTGTTGATAGCACACACTGCAGCCAGTGTGCACTAGTGGTGATTAGGGTGGTGAAAGGGGTCAGTCAAGTGGTTGGTGTTAAGTTTCTTAGAGCTGTTGTGACCTTACTCATTCAGGCAAGTGGAGATATTCCACCACACTGCAGATTTGTGTCTTGTAAACGGTGGAAAGTATTTTCAGCATTAGGAGGGGATTTGCTCATCACAGTGTTTGCAGATTCTGATTCGCTCTTGTAGCCACTGCATTTATGTGGCTGGTCTCAGTGAGGTTCTGGTCAATGGTGACCTTCAGCGTGTTGATATCGGGAGACCCAAGGATGGTAATGGCACTGATTAGGAGGCTAATCTTTCTCATATCAGAGATGGTCATTGTCCAGCACTTGTGTGGCATAAATGTTACTTCCCACTATCAGCATATGCCTACATTTTGTTAAAGGATTCTACTTCTCTGACATAAAATAGGGCAATAATCAAAGGTGCATCAGCAAGTTAAATTATTACAACAAAATGATTTAATTTATTTTTAAATTTAAAGTTGGGATTTAGGGATCACTTTCCAATGGCAACAGTTTTTGTGCATATCAGGTTGACTGGAGTGAACCTTGGTGAACTGATGGCAGTTTTTTTATAACTGGGTGACTTGCTTGGATATCTTAGAGCGTGGTTACCAGCCAACTGGGTAGGAACCACACCCGTCCTGAAGGACATCAAATTTTCTTCCTAAAGGACATCAAATTCGGAAGTCCCTTTGAAATCAAAGTGAGCAGATCAGTCTCTAAAACAGAATGATTCAGTCTCAGCTGGGATATTAATCCGACAAATTCCGAAGGGAACACCGATGTTAAAAATCACTATTGCAAATCAGTCAAATGGGATCACTTGAACAAACATAAGAAATAAAAGGAAGAGTAGGTCACTCAATCCTTCACACCTGCTCTGATCATGGCTGATGTTTTACCTCAGCACCACAGAGTTGAGGAGAAATTTCTTTAGCCAGAGGGTAGTGAATTTATGGAATTTTTTGCCACGTACAGCAGTGGAGGCCCGATCATTGGAGGCATTTAAGGGGAAGATAGATAGTTATCTAATTAGTCAAAGTATCAAGGGATATGGGGATAAGGCCGGAAATTGGGGCTAGAAGGGAATAGTTTTTTTTTGCTCATGGACATTCCCCCATTTCTCATTTCTTTTTCTTTATCCCTTTCTTTTCTTTGGAGCAGACTCGATGGGCTGAATGGCCTACTTCTGCTTCCTTGTCTTGTGATCTTGTGACCACTTTCCTGCACTTACCCCTTATCCCTTGATATCTACATTTATCAATCCTCTGTCTTGAATATACTTAGCAACTGAGTCTCCATAATCTTATTAGGTAGAGAATTCTAAAGTTCCACTACCTTCTGCGTGAAAGAATTTCTTCTAATTTCTGTCCTGGATAGCTGACCTTCACTCCAAGACTGTGACCCTTGGTCCCAAACACCTCAAGCAGGGGGAATCATATCCCTGCATTACCCTGTCAAACCCTGTAAAGATTTTGTCTGCTGCAATGAGACTACTGCTCATTCATTCTTTTAAACTTTCAAGAATGCAGGTCCAATCTTCTTAACTTCTCCCTATAGGACTGTTCCCCCATTCCTGCAGTCAATCCAACTTTCTCGGCAAATAAATGGAACCCAGAGCAACTCTTCATAATAATATCACACAGCACCAAAGGATGTCATGTGGTCTATTCTACCCATATGTGTTCCTTGAAGGAGCTATCCTTTGAGTTGTATGCTCCTGCTGGTTCCCCTCAATCCTGCAATATTTCCCTCAGGTAACTTTCCAATTCACTCTTTGAGAGTTGCTACTGAATCCTGTTCCAGTGCATTCCAAATCATAACAACACGTTCCATAAAAAACTCTCAATTCCTCCAACTTTTTCCCTAATAACCTTAATGTGCTTTCTGTCTACCTGCCTCTCTGCCAGCAGGGACAACTTCTCTCTTTCAAAGGCCTTTATTAATTTGAATGCCTGAGTTAAAGCTCCCTTGAAACCCTCATGCTCTAACCTCCTCCAAGTTTCTGCACTAAACTGATGGCCCCCCATAGCACTTGATATGCACAAAGCATCCTGTGTACCTACTCCCATCTGCACTGTGGCTCTGAATATGGGAGGACTGGCCAGCACCAGCATTCTGCTTCATTTAATTACCATATTTTACAGAACACTTTCTCTGGAGCGTGAATCAGCCAGTGAGATGAACCTTGTGAAAAAAATTATGGTAAAAAAATTCCAACAGAAGAAAATAGGAAAGCATGTCGATCACACAAATGAAATAAATTAGCAGGCTGCACAGCATCAGGTCCTTATAATTAACCAACCTGGGAAAATATATTGGCTGCATAGGCAGCAGCTGTGGTGAATGAGGTAAAGAAGGTTGCTTTCCCCGCTGTTTTGATGGTGTGAATCATCCTCTCCTGTGGGCTGAGAAGGTGGCTTGCTTGTCGAAAAGTGTTAATGAAAACAAAGACATCATCCACGCCTGTAAATAGAAAGTTAATTGCTGAAGAAAGAGATAAATAAACATATGGCATTTTTATCTTAAGAACTGAAGGGTGGAAATCTCATGGCATGTCAACCCATGCCCAGCACTTCAACCAAGGGTTATTTTAAGTGGGTTAATGCTTCCTTTCAAACTTCAGGAAGATATATTTCATACAAATGTACTATTTAATAAAAGAGATTTCAGCCCCTGCCATGGGATTTAAAAGTCCCCAATGCATACCGTAGACACGTGCATGCAAACATAATTTGCCTGCTTTATTCAATGAACTGTATATCCAAGTACTTCTAATTTTGAAGACACAAGATCGATGATCCAAAATCGTGTTAAGAAGTTGAGGGAGCCGGCCTGATTGCTTTTGTTAATAGTACAAACAGCTCCTGCATGATACTAAATGGATCCAAATCAGGCTCTGGTTTTCTTAAATAGGTATCCACACAGATCTTAACTAGCATTTAGTGTTAAAAGGCTGTTTCCAATGTCAGCAGGGGAGTCAGGAAATGTAGGCTCTGTGCAGTTTCAATTAGTTTTTGAAAAAAGATCAAATTGACATCACACCAAGATATCAGTAGTTCTGGAAAATAATTAAGGGTTCTTAAACACAAAATAACAAGGTGCAATACATTTACTGAATTGCATGAAATAGCCAACATGCCTAACGTATTAGTTGAGTTCAATGTTACAGGCAAATGGTTAATTTATTTGCCAGTGTTTTATGTGGCCATTATTAGGATCCTTACTTCATCAGCTTGGGTATCATCAAATTTACAACATCCCAGAAGGACTGTGTACTCAGCCACTCACCTCCCTCATGTCAGTTCTACAAACTGTATAAATATCTAATATTGTTCACTGGTGTAGACCATCCTCATCTTAGGTTCATGGACATTGCTTTTTGCTTGATTTTGTTTTAATTTGAATTCCTGAAGTTTGTGCCCAAGACAACAGTAGACTTGTGGAATCTACCTTAATACAGTCTCAACAAACCGAGTTTAGGAGATCCAAATTTGAAGAACATTAAAGTAAGATTAAAATTCCATTTGCAACTCTTCAGCAAATGAAGCAACCCATGCCTGTAAGGAGCAAAACCTAGACATCATTCAGGCATGAGTTGTTAAGTGCTAAGTAACATCTGTGCCACAAAAGTGTCAGGCAATGATTATCTCTAACAAGAGAGGGTGGAACGAGTTACCAATGGCATTAGTATTGCTGAGTTCTCCATCATCATCATTCCAGGGTTCACCACTGACCAGAAACTCAACTGGATGAGCCAAATAAATAATGACTACAAGAGAAAGGCAAAGACTGGATATCTTCTGGTGAGTGACCTACCTCCTCACAGCCCAAGGCCCTTCCAGCACCGGCAAGGTACAAACTAAGAGCTTAATGGAACATTCCCCTCTTGCCTGGATGAGTGTAGCTCCAGCATTCATGAAGCTCGAGGTCATTTAGGAAAAAGCGGCTCACTTTATCTGCATCCTATCCACCACCCTGAACATTCATTCCTTCCACCACCAGTGCACAGTGGCTGCGGTGTGGACCCTGTGTACAAAATACATTGTACTCTCTCCACTGGTCATTTCACCTACCAAACTCTTGACCTCTACTGCCAAGGAGGACAAGGGCAGCAGAATGTGAGAACATCACCACCTCCATGTTCTTTTCCAAGCTGTACACCAAGCTGACTGGAAACATGCATCATTCATTCATCAGTGCTGGGTCTGAATCCTGGAACTCCCTACTCGATGGTATTTTGGGTGTACCTTCACCAGTAGGACTACAGTGGCTTAACATCACCTTCTCAAGGGCAATCAGGGATAAGCAATAAATGCTGTTCTTGATAGCGCTGCCATTGAGAAAATTGAACTAGTAAAAAAAGTCAAAGATTCCAAAAGTGCAGTAGTGGGATTTAGTGCTTGAATGCATTGAACCAAATATACTTCATTATCCACAAGGAACAGCTAGAATTTCTATTGGTGACCAATCCACAACCGTCCCTTGTTGTACAGTAAGGGGTGGATGTGTCACAGGAACTGACTGTTGATGATGACCAATATAATGACCTGCAGTCCTGTGGTCTCAATAGTTTGTGGGTGGTGCGTTCAGTGGAGCCACTGCCTCACAGTGCCAGAAACCTGGGTTCAATCCTGACCTGACCTGGTGCTGTCTGCGTGGAGTCTGCACATTGCTCCTGTGACCACATGGATTTTCTTTGGGTGCTCTGGATTCCTCCCACATCCCAAAGCCGTGTGAGTTAGTAGGTTAATTAGCCCTACAGTGTAGAGTGGTAGAATCTGGGAGGAGCTGATAGAATTAAGGGAGAATAAAATGGAGGATTAGTGTAAATGGGTGGTTGATGGTTGGCAGGGACTCAGTGGGCTGAAGGGCCTGTTTCTGTGCTGTGTCTCTCTGTTACTCTAAACTAACCATGAATTAATTGTCAGTTCTGTGCATCATGTCATCACTCAAAATGTTAAACTCCCAGCCTGATATCTGCAGCTGAATTTTCAATATTTTTCTCTCTCTCTGCATTGTTTAGTGGTGGGAGTGAATATCCTACAATTTATAGTTAAATGTTAATTGGCACTTACATTTTGAAATGTGACCTTCCATGCCCCATTAAGTTTCAGTCAATTTATGTGAGTTATAAAGTTTAGTAAGGTGCTTCCAGATTGCGTGCTTATCTCAGAGAGAGAGCGAGAGAGAGAGAGAGAGAGAGAGAGAGAGAGAGAGAGAGAGAGAGAGAGAGAGAGAGAGAGAGAGAGAGAGAGAGAGAGAGAGAGAGAGAGAGAGAAACATCAAACTCCACCATGTGTAAAAAACTAAGGTAGCCATTTGGCAGCCCATTGATACACTGATTATCATTTTAGGCACCACATACCATTCCCTTAACATACATTGGCTCCTGTTAAGCAATACTGCACTTGTGGACACAGCTCAGTCCATCATGAAAACCAGCCTCCCCTCCATGGGCTCTGTCTACACTTCTCGCTGCCTCAGAAAACTAGCCAGTATAATCAAAGACCCCTCCCACCCTGCACATTCGCTCTTCCCCCCCTCTCATCGGGCAGAAGATACAAAACCTTGAAAACACGCACCACCAGGCTCAAGGACAGCTTTTCCCCTGCTGTCATAAGAGTCTTGAATGGACCTCTTGCATGTTTAAGATGTACTCTTGACCTCACAATCTACCTCGTCGTGGCCCTTGCACCTTATTGTCTATCTGCACTGCACTTTCTGTAACTGTAACACTCTACTCTGCATTCTGTTACTGCTTTTCCCTTGTTCTACCTTGACGTAGTTGTATGGATGGCTTGCAAAACTAAGTTTTTTACTGTATTTTGGTACATGTGACAATAATAAACCAATACCCTCAGCCTTATTCCTTTCTCATCTCTTTTATCTTCCCCAGCTCTGCAAACCATGAAATCTCTGTGTTCTATGTTTCTCCAATTCTGGCTTCTTGAGCAGAACTGATTTCAGTTGCTCCCCCCAAATCCTTCCCCAAACCTTTCTGCTTGTCTTTCTTTGCTCCGCTGAGACATTTGTCACTTTCTGTAATACCTCCTTATGCAGCTCTGTATCAAATGTTTGAAAAATCAGCTAACTCCTAAACAATTATCCAAAGCCTTCACTCATTCAGTATTGTGAATTGAAAAATCAGATTCTGAGTTGCCATTCTGAAGCTTCTACAATGTAAAAAAAAGCACAAGGGAGGGAAGATTTCTTTGTAAATGTGTCCCTTATGAACGTCTTGCTACACTCTCCACAAAGAGGAGAACAGAAGCTCATGTATCTAACTTAATTGTGGCCTTGTCACCTTATTGTTGATTATCAGTGAATAAAGATTATTCAAGATCATGATCCCTCCATGCCAGCCCTTCCTGTTAATTATCTAGTTTTGGAATTAACAAAGTTTTTTTTATCTCTGAAAGAGCATGAGAAAACCTCCTCACCAACAAAGCATCCTGACCAGGGCGATAAAGTCTATTGCCAGTTTGGTGCCCAAAGCAAGATGATTTTTAGACATGCAGCAATGTACAGATGGCACTTCAAATCAGGGCACCATCAAACCTCAAATGCCACGAGATACAAATCTTTTCCAGTTTTAGTTTATTAAAAAATTATGGTATAAACATGTTTTAGAGATGCAGAGAGAGACAGCACAGAAACAGGTCTTTCAGCCCAGTGGATCCGTGCCAACCGTCAAGCATGCATTTACACTAATCCTAACCAAACCCAACCCGTTTTATTCTCCCCACATTACCAGAAACTCCCCCCTAGATTCTACCACTCACATAAGCACCGGGGGTAATCTGTAATCATCAATTAACTGACCACCCGTTATGTTTTTAGGCTGTGGGAAGAAACTGGAACATCTGGAAAAAAACCCATGCGTTCATCAGGAGAACATGCAAACTCCCTGCAAGCAGTGCCTGAGGTCAGTAATGAACCTGGGTCCCTGGAGCTGTGAGGCAGTGGGTCTACTGGATGCACCATTGTGGTGCTTATCATGTGAATCCACTGATTCAATTAAAACCGGAGCCCTGTCAAATCAGCGACTCGTAACAAGTTTAGTTAAGGAGGAAGAAAATAAGAGGGACATTTTTAGAAGTACTCCATCAGAGTTATTTGGAGGAGCTTAAATCCAGCACAAGTCATTTTTTTTTATTTTTGATGTTTGGATTCTGAGCTAGTTCCCGCATTTTCACTTTTAAATTCAATTTGCGAAAGCTGATTGAATAATTGTACACCAAACCTTATTGTCGATGTACAAAGCTGCAGCTCATCTATTGATTTTACAATATAAACATTGCAGATTTATCTCAGGGAGACTAGAATCCAAAATGAGTGATATGACTGTGTTTAGAACTGAACTACTCTGGTCAGTATATTGAACTCAAAATATAAATAGACGGTAGATTCCCTTCAATGGCCAGCTGTATGTTTGAATATCGGAAAAGAAATATTTGAGAGAGAGACATGGAAAAGAGGGAACAGATACATACACTTTGTTTTACTTTAGCTTGAGTAGTAGTACTTAGCTAATGAAAGTTTAATGCTCAGTTAGATAAGCTGTGCAACTAAGCAGGTGATTGGTTTTCAAATTCAGTGAAGAGCCAGTCAAAGGAACTCGTTGAACTGGAAACCAAAGTCACTGATGTCCTAGTTCATTAGCTCTTTATAACTGAAGCCATTATTGATATTAAAGTGCCTTGTGTTGTAACAATAATTACTTTTTAATGTCTAGAAACAAATTACAAAACAGATAAATCCATATGAGGTGCAAATGTCGCAGAACATTTAATTATCTTAGTAGTAAAATAAAGAAAACTTGATTGCAGGTTTATTAATTCTGCTCTATTGTTAATTTTGGTTTAAACAAAAGGAAATAGCTTAGATGGACAATCTTTCTTTGGACCGGCTGAATTAATAAAAGTGCCATTGGACCTGACCAGCAATAACCGTTCTGATGATAATTGCTCCACACATCAGTTCCTCTGGTGCCTTTGCCTTTTTCCATTTATTCTGCTTCACTTTCACACTTACTAATTTTTTAGCAGAGACTTATTCTCTTTTTATCCCTTTCTTTGGTTCA
Organism: Pristis pectinata; assembly: GCF_009764475.1. Classification (NCBI taxonomy): domain Eukaryota; kingdom Metazoa; phylum Chordata; class Chondrichthyes; order Rhinopristiformes; family Pristidae; genus Pristis; species Pristis pectinata. The sequence continues at coordinate 4,910,986 of NC_067430.1, forward strand.
CCTGCAACCATTTAGTGGTAAGACAATCAGGCGATAAATGACCCTGCTGCTTTTCATCACAGAAGCCTCGGTGTTGCTAATTGTCTGATGCACTATTGAGGAAGTCCAGATTTTCCAGTACTCTCCCTTCCTTGTGCAAGGCTGGTTGGTAACTATCATTAAAAGCTTTCCCTGAGAGCCACTGAAGATCTGACCTTGTACTGTAGCACCCCTCTGTGAAATGTAAAAGGGTTGATGTTCGATCTTGCTCAACATGATATGTTGCAGCAATATAAGGTGATGGAGAAATACGCTCTTTAACTTGATTGACTAAAATTTTCAGTGTACTTTCCTTTTACCTCAGTTATCTACCTTCTAATGTGATATAAATGAAATAGCTCCAGCTGTGAGTAGTTCTTGTAAAATGGGTTGGTTGGTCTGCTACCTTTAGTGTGAATAGATGCACAGCATCCAATTTACAGGGACATCTGACTCAGAAAGGCTATAAATCATCAGCCTGGACTTTTTTTCCCTGGTGCAATGAAGGTTTTCACATGAAGGTGGGCTGCACAGAAGCTCTGAGTTTAACAGCGAGCCTGTGCATGCTTGATGTTGAAACAAGGTACTAGAATGGGAAGTGTTACATGACTCTAGCGTAAGTAGTCTTCACTTTAATGAACATGAAAAAGAAACTGTGAATATATAACTTAAAACCTTATTCTGATTTATGTAGTGGCACACTAAGCAATACTGCTACATCACAGCTCCAGCGACCCGGGTTCGATCCTGACCTCGGGTGCTATCTGTGTGGAGTTTGCACAGTCTCCCTGTAAGCATGTGGGTTTTCTCCTGGTTCTCCAGTTCCCTCCCAGATCCCAAAGATGTGCCAGCTGGTAGGTTATTTGGTCACTGCAAAAATTAACCCCCATGCAAGTGGGTAGTGGGGGAATTGGGAGGGGAAGAGGGGGTGTGGGGAGTAAGTACATGGACATGTGAGAGAGAATAGGAAATAGGTGATGGAATGGATTGCAGGGATCACTCTGAGAGCTACACACTCAGTGGGCTGAATGGCCTCATCCTAAGTGTGTGAATATTCACTGATGCAATAATTTAAAAATTCTTTCTGTGTATTTCACTTACGTTAACTCTTATCTACTTTAAATGAAAACACACATTGCCAGATAGACAGGAAAGTAGATCGTTAAAAGGTTACTCACCAATACCCACAATAACAAAGGCAGCTACTCCGTTTAAGATGCCCAGGTACTGGATACCAAACACCACGTGGTACAGAAACAGGGCAACCAGGCAGCTCAAACCAATACTGACAATTCCAAAGAAGGTCAGAAAAGCTGATGAAATATAAAGTGACAGACAGTTTAGAATGCTTCTTGCACCAAAGTGTGGACGTTAGGAATTCTTCAAAGCAGTAAAAGTAAGTTTTCATTTTCAGAATTTTAAAACTTAAAGCAAGTAGCAAAATCATAGAAACGAACAGAACATGTGATACTAGTTTATGTTGTCGATCTTATTTCAAATTTCCTCTAATAAACAGACATCAGGATCAGATTCACTAACATCTCTTATTCCCATGCAGAATGGAAATTGCGCTCATGATCCTCATAACTGTATGACCATTAATTTAATGCCATTTCCTATTAGGACTGCCTGATGGAAGAGGATCCAGTGAGTGTATAAAACTGTCTGTAATGTTTCAGAGGTGGCAGGCAGGCAATGATGCCAAGTCCTCCATTCAGCTGAATAACAGGAGAGAGGAAACAAAACACATTTCACAAGAACGGGAAGACCATGGAAACAAAAGCAAGTTGTACATTAAAAATTCTCGATAAATGTGAAACTAACATCGGGCAATGTTGTTTGGCTTATTGTTAATGTAAAAAAAGTGGTGCTGAATAGACAGCTCCCTTGCAATAACATCAAAATTCATCAGAAATTCAGGTGGATAGTGGAATGAATGAGTGTCATGTGTAATAAAAACACATTATCAGCAATACTTGCCTCCACCATCACAACCACCCCAAAAAACAAGGATTTCAGATGAATACGTTCAAATACAGAAAGGACAGGACACATAAAAATCAAAGCCAGATATTCATAAACCCAACAGAAATGCTGGATATACACAACAGGAAAGTTATATCCTCAAAGAGAAAGACAAAATACATCAAAAAATCAAAATATTAATCTTTGATTCAACAACCATCAATATTTTAAAAATAAGTAAAGATTAATATTTTGAGTATTAACAGATGTAACGTTTCTGCTGGGAGAGGTCAGCAGCCAGAAGATATGGATTTAAAATGAGGACTACTATTGACAACACTGCATCATTCGATGAGTTGGAGGGGAAAGGGTTGGGGATATGGCACATGGCACACAATTTATTGTATAGCAAGCAATTTACTTGGAAATCGAAGTCTAGAGAGTGAACAGAAGCTATAGCAGCTTCTCATTATAAATGCTGGGCAAAAAAAAATTGAATCACTGTTAGCAACAGCATAGTCACATTGATAGACTGGATGGTTGTCCAATCATCTCTACTCTGGCCAGCTATGGTGATGTCAGCCTCAGGATAATTAAGAAAAGCACCTGAGTTTGAGGGCTTGCACTAGGTGAAGGGGGAGTTTGGGGCTGAGGATGGAAAAGAGAGGAGAAATACTTTTACACAATGTGTTGCTATGATCCAGAACGCACTCTCTGAAAGAGTGGAGAGAAAAATTCAAGAGTAACTTTCACAAGTTAATTGGATAGATGGTTTTAGTAGGTATATTTGTACAGCTGCAGGCAAAATGCAGGGGTTGACACTAATTGAATAGCTCTTTCAAAGAGATGCCAGGGGCACAACAGATCAAATGGCATCCTTCCCTGCAGTGTGGTTTTAGCTTGCTGCGCTTTACCTATTTGGTTGCAAAGTCTGGGAGATTCATGAATTGTGGTAGATTCTGGGACAGAAAGAGTCAGTGAACGCTTTTCATTCTGTGAGGAATGATACAATGGTGTTCCCAAGGTATCAGTATTTACATAAAATTTTAATAACCTGAACTTGGGTTCGCAGGGAGTAAGTTTAAAGACTGACAATCAAATGAAATTCAAAAGGTAGTGAACAACATGGAAGATGACAGGAGGAAATAGAATGGTAAAATGGGCAGACCCACGGGGAGTTGAAATTCTACATTGGGACTGAAAGATGCAAGCAAGCAGATATAGAGCCATGGAGGAAGCATTTTTTAATGAAAAAGGGACTGAAACTGAGCAGTTTTTAAATGTTGAAAGAAAATGTTTTTTTTCAGTTTTGATTTGATAGTATTTGGTGGGTGAATCATTTACTCAAGTATCCAATCAGTGGAAAGTATGGCTGAAAATCCCAGAAGTCATTTTAGGCTATTGAGACAACATTTATATACGTTCTTCAAGTACCTTCTGGTTTCTGAATATTTCCTCTTACTGGTAGGTGGATGGGGTGTTGGGGTTGCAGTCTGTCTACTTACAACAACGTTGTAAGCATACCTAGGTTTGATCCTGAGCTCTGGTGCTGTGTGGAGTTTGCATGTTCTCCCTGTGACTGTGTAGGTCTCCCTCGGGTGCTCTAGTTTCCTCCCACATGTCAAAACTCGTTCTGGTTGTTAAGATTAATTGGCCAATGCAAATTACCACTGGTGTAGATGGGACATAGGGAGCATCAGGGCAGGGACAACTGTTAATGAGCAAATGTGAGAGAATAGGTCACAGGGAAATAAGTGGGGGAATGGGATTGTTCTGAGGACTGGCATAGACTCGATGGACCAAATGGCCTCTTCCATGGCACAAAGAAATATACAAAATATGATTATTTGACTAAATATTGAATAAATTATTTTGAACATCATGCAGAATATTTGATGTGGATACATGAGCCAGTGTTCTTAATACAAAATCACACCAATGAACTTTTGTTCACTGAAAGCAAGATAAGCAGATGTTGATGACTCAACTGCCGACGGATACACTTCAAACCAGGGGATTACAATCTCATGCCCTGGCATATGGTGCTTCACCATAAGCCTGCTTCCAAAGCTGGTAAACAACACAGTATTTTCCTACAGTTTACAATATTTATTCTTTGAACACTTAAACATATTCACAATTTAAGATTTAGAGTCATATTTTGCTGGAAGAAATGAAGTAAGTCTTCAAAACGATTTGTATTCGGTCTGACAGGCTATGTAACTAACCCCTTGCTATTTTAGTGCCCTTACTTGAGAGCACTTGGCTTGTCATGTGTAAAATAGGAACATCTATTCAACTCTGCCTGTGCCATGTTACTATTCTTGTAAAGCGCACAGCAGCATGGATATCCAGCATCTTAGTCATGAAATTCACTTCAGAATCTGACATCCATTGAAGGTCTTGTAACCTGCTGCAACTGATGTGTTAACTGATAGATTTGAGTTCTTGCTGCACTGCTCTGTCATGTTGTCATCTTTTCTCAAAATCCATAATTTCCATCTATATGTTTAACCAGTATGTGGACAATCCTTCCCCAAGACTGACCAGTACATTGGAAAATTATAGGGATCAAAGCCTGCAAGTACAGGTATTTATATTATAATTGCCTCCAGAAGAATAATTTAGTTTGTACTGAGAAAGAGCAAAAGGCCCTATACTTTAATAAATTTCTCCTTGTGTTATCAGAATAAGATAAAAATATTATTTCAATTTAATTTTCCCACCCGGAAGCAAATTGTATATTCAAACCTCACTCCAAAGATGTCTGTACACAATCCAGTCCAATATTGCAGTGTTCTACCCAGCAAGTGCTGCACTAACGGAGGTACATCTCAGATGCAATGCCAAGTTGAGGCTCCACCAACCTTTGCAACTGATCTCACTATCCTATTCAAAGTAGAATGAGAATGCTCTCCCTGCACATTTATCCCTAAACCAACAATCAAAAAAGTTATCTTGTCATAAGTGCTCGTTGGACCTTGTCTCATACAAATCAGCTATAGTCCTTCCTTATATACATCAGTGATTAAGGCTATTCCACAATCATGAAATGTGAAAGGCAACCTATAAATGCAAATCCTTTCCTACTAATTATTTTACACCTTACATCTTTTAGGGCTGGAGGGGGATGTACAACAGAGGCAGCTGCATTCACTACTTGCGCCATGGTCTTTTTCAATGCATTAATGATTTGAACTTGAGTGTACAAAGGAAAGGATTAAAAATTCCATAGCTGAATCTGTCAAACAGTGAGTGGATTGTAATAGGCACGAGAGGGAGTAGACATCTGGAGGACAGTGTGGGCATCTGGAGGAAGGTGTGGGCATTTGGAGGATGAAATTCATTTTGGTAAAGTGTGAAACAGTGGTGGGAAGTGGCGGACCACCCACACTCACCACTTAATTTGGGCAGATCTCCCAACAGGAACTTGCTGGACAAAGCTGTTCTGATCACCATTGATGAAGCCCAATGCCACAAGGCCTTGGGCGATGTAATTTGTTCAGATGGGGGACCTAGAGCAAGCTTAATATTCTTAAACCGCTGAGAAATCTTTGAGTGTGGTTGGACCACACTCCCAATTTCTTTGGTAATTCAGAAACATTGAAAAACATTCAAACGTTATGAAAAACTTCATATTTATATTTCCTTATGACATTGAAGGAGGCTATTCCAGCTCCCAGGGCAATCCTATCCCTCCATTTACTGCTCTGCAACCTATTCGTTTACATTGGTGCGTCAACACCCCTCTAACCTACAATAGGGATAGTTTACAGTACATCTACCACCAGCACATCTGTGGGATGTGGAAGGAAATCAGAGCACCTGGGGGAAACCTGTGTGGTCACAGGGATAATGTGCAAAATCCACACAGGCGGCGCCGGAGTTCAGGATTGAACGTGGGTCGTGGAGATGTGAGACTGCTGCTCTACCTGCAGCACCACTGTGCCAATCAAACTGTCAAACAATTAAACATTTAAGAGATCACTTAAATACACATAAAATATTTAAATAAAGTCAATAAATGTATAAATCATAAATTAACTAACACTTACCTTATTCCCCCATGGCTGTTTTCCATGTCAATGCCAATTTGGCATTGCGTGGTTGAGAGGATTCGCCAGCTAGAGAATGGCTCTGCATTCTCTCTGCAACTTTGCACCTCCTTGCTGGACTCCATGAGGAGTCCAACATTGGAGCACATTTCTACAGACACTGGAGAACAGCTGTCAGCAAACGTGAGACTTACACACCCAAAAAGCAGCAAACACTCAGCAGCATTGATACTTTCTGATCTGCTGGGCACTTCCTTCAGCTATGACCTACACTCCACTGCTTTCACATATTCCTTTGTTTTCTCACTCCAGTGCTCCTCATTAGCCTGTCAGCCAGATGGCTTCATCAACAGCTTACCACCACAGCCTTACACTATCAGAGCGAATTTTCTATTTTTCTATTCGCCCCTCCCCATGTCCTCTGCAACTTAAAACCGTTTTCTCTTTCCCAGTACCTTTGACCTGAAGCATTAACTCTATTTCTGTTTTGCCTGATCTGCTGAGTGTTCTGTTTTCTGTTTCTATTACAGATCTTTAGCACTTGCATTTATTTTAATTTTGATTTGTGCAACAGCAATGGAAGTGCTGAACTTGCTGGCAACGATACAGGGAAGTGGCATTTTCCCCATGCACAATTGCTAGAATTTCCCCTCAAAATCCTGGCCACGATATTTTGGTATAAAGAATAAGAAAGAGCAATGGAGGAGAAACCCATTTTTAACTACTGGTGTTAAATATGTTTGAGAGTGGAAGGTGACGGCTGTGTTCTTTTTCACACGACCAGGTGCCCTGAGGTTGGGAGACAGGTCATCCCCAGCTTACGAACACCCAACTTACACACAGCCTGTACATATGAGTGAGCATTTGGGAGACCGGCGGCTTGGATTTGACGGCTACTGCTGGGTTGTAGACATCTTCTGCCATGCGGGAACTCGGGTTGAGGCTGCATTTCTAACTTACAAATTGCTCAGGTTATGAACGGTTCACAGGAATGGAACCCTGCCGTAACCTGGGGAGGACGTTTAGTGCTTGTGAGCAGGGGAGAAATTTCCCCAAATTAGTGCCAAATAGTACACCTTTAAAGGAAGTGCAACCATGAGATGTTTGTGCTAAAAACTTTGAAGGCAATGGGACAGGTTAACAAAGCTCACAGGGTACTAGGCATTATAAACAGAGGCTTGAGGCAAGCAAGGTAGAACGAGGCTAAGCCTTTAAATTGCACTCATTTGCCACCAGGTGCATGGTGCCCAGTTTGCTTCAGGTATTACTGTCAGGGATGCCTGCCACCCTGGCCACTCCCTTCTCTTTCTTCTATGTTCTGGGAGAAGATACAGGAGCTTGAAAGGCAGGACATCCGGACTTAAGAACAGCTTCTTCCCCACTGCTATCAAACTCCCGAACAAATCACCTCTTTCACATCCCCTTCCTCTTGGGGCTGCCACGTTCTCAGACTCTTAATTCTATCTCTCTTGGTTATTCTGTTATTGTCACTTCAGCATTTGTTTTTCACTACTTCAGACTGCACGATAATCTTTGCACCATTCTGCAGTTTTGCACTCGCTGTTGCATTTATTACCATGTATAATGTTTACTCTGTGAGCTTCATGCAAACAAGGAATTTCATTGTACCCTGGTGTACAGGGCAATATGACAATAAACTAATCTAGAAAGTACTGTGATGGTGGCAGTGAAGAGGTGCTTTGGAGAGGGCACAGGGGAGGTTTATTAGAATAGTACCAGTTATGTAGCTAAACTGGGGTTGTTCTCCTTAGAGCAGTGAAGGCTAAGAGGAAATTTGATGTCTGCAGTCATCAAATGTTTGGGTGGAGTAGATTGTCTAGTAACAGATATGGCAACTAAAGGCAACATGAAAAAATACTTTTCTTCGTAACAATTAGTCAGAAAACGCAAAAAAACTGTCTGGCCCTGAGGTTGGTACAGATTCACTGGTGGCTTCCAAAAGTAAACTTGAAGGAGAAAAGAGTGCAGTGAAATGGGGAAGAACAGGAAAGTGGATAGAAGCAGACTGCACTTCGAACGATTCAGTGCAGGTTTCATGGGCCAAGTGACTACCTCTGTACAATAATATTCTATGCTTAATAGCATCTGATCTTCTGGGTTAAGCAGGAGGGTAAATAACACAGCAGCTCTCAGTGACATTGTGAAAATGTTGGCATCTGGCCTCTATGTAAGGATACGAATAATCTGCTGTTCATTGTCTATGTTCACATGTAATTTTGTAATTACATATGTATTTTATACATGTAAATAAATACGTAATTTTGAAAATGCCATTCATAACTAAATATAACTGTGTAATTAAGTATTTGCTCAGCCTTGCCCAGCCAGTATACAACACAAATGTCAGCTGGGAAAGTGGCCCCCGCAATAATCTGACAATTCAAGAGGGAAGGAAAGAACTGGGAATAAGCAGGAAAAGTAGGCAAGGCTGTGGGGGAGGAAACTATACCAATTTTCTATTAATAATTTAAGTCTTAAATGAAAAGTGTTTCACCATATGTAATTTTGAAAATGCCATTCATAACTAAATATGACTGTATAATTAAATTTTTGCTCAGCCTCACCCAGCCAGTATACAACACCTGGCCAGCATTTTCAGTTCCACCCAAGGATTCAGGTTCAGAGTGACACGATCCCAATAATTGTCTGACATAATTTAATTCTTTAAAAATCCTAAAGCCTGAAAGGAGATATTGAAGAGGAGAAACTTTCATTTCTTGGCGTCTATTCAGAAATCCTCCCTGCAGGTGTACTGCAGTGGCAGATGAGGGCTGCTCTGGACTCACAGTGATTTCCTGTTTTATTCTGGCACATCTCCAGTTGATCCTATGGCCTTTGCTTACTTTCACATACATGGAGCTCAGTGGAAAGTCATGTGGCTTCTAACATCTGCAGTGCATGATTACCCATGAAAAAAACACACTGACTGTTCTCCAGTAGCTGCCACTTTGTCCCTGTTATGGGGGCAGACATGGATTCTGCCGTCAGTTTTGCTAGTAATTTGAAAAGAGTTTCCTCGGTAGAATATAAATGAATACTTCGGCCATCCACTTAGATTCAGAGAATGCTGCAGAAAGCAAGTGGACCATCAAGTCTCTGGTATTATATTTCTGCACGTTGTCTAACCTACCTCTTCTGCTCATTCCTCATGTGTTTGTTAGCAACTTTGAAATCACAAATGGATTCTGCTTCCACTCTGGTGTGTGCCACAGAATTATACAAGCTACACAGTTGTTGTATAGAAGAGGTTTCCTACATTTTAAAAATCCTTTTTGTGATTGTGTTAATTTTTTTGCTGGTCATTAGAACCCATTGGTCACCTAACTGTGACCCTTCATAACCCAGAGTAACTGCGTTTGGTCACTTATCTTAGTTGTAGACATGAAAACCAAGCCCTGCTTCATAAACACAGTGCCCTTATCAATGTTATCACTGTAATGAAAACTAAATTTCACTTTATATCTTTCTTAAGATGGGTCTCACTATAATTTGGGGCACAGGATTTTCTTTGCTTTATAGTCAGGTTAAAGAAAAGACAAGAAGGTCTTGCATTTATATTCCTTTCATGTCATGGGACCCTTGGACTGCCAATGTCCTTTACATCTAAAAATAAGCTTTTGAAGTATGTAATGCTATTGGAGTATGAACATTAGCTGGGACACCAGAGATATATCACATGCTTCTTTGCATTGCATTATGGGATCTTTCACATCTACCCTAAGGCAGCAGGCAGGTTCAGTGCAACAATGGCTAACATGAGGGGACATAATTTTAAGGTGATTGGAGGAAGGTATAAGGGGGATGTTAGGGGTAAGTTTTTTACACAGAGAGTGGTGGGTGCATGGAATGCACTGCCTGCAGAGGTTTTGGGGGCAGATACATTAGGGATATTTAAGAGACACATGAATGATAGAAAAATAGGGGGCTATGTGGGAGGGAAGGGTTAGATAGATCTTAGAGCGGGATAAAATGTCGGCACAACATTGTGGGCCGAAGGGCCTGTACTGTGCTGTAGTGTTCTATGTTCTATATGTTCAGTTTAGTTTCTTTGGTCAAAACGGTAGACCCTCTGACAGTGCAACGCTTGCTCAGTATTTGTCAACCTAAATGTTGTGCTTGTCTTCAACAAGTCAACCCACTACATTCAAACAATGCACCCAAATGAGCTATAAAATGCTTTCATACAAAAGTTAATCTGTGGAAGTTGGAGTCACATGCTTGGCTGCACTGGAATTAGAGCTTGTTAATTTATTCAATGAATTATTCAACTGTCCTGAATTCATTTCTCTTGTAAATTCCAGATGGTATTGGGAGGTAAAACCAGGCCAGTTAAATCCACAGGCACAAGGAAAGAGCTGACAAACTTCCTTGCCTCACCAAATATTTTTAACAGTTAATCTTTTACAGCTTTTTACAGCTAGAAAATCAATTAATAAGTCCAGTGTAAATTTCTGTACTTGTATGTACGTCACAGGGCAACACCAAGGGATAATTTACTGTGGTCAATTAACCAACTAGCACAACTTTGGGAGGAAACTAAAGCACCTGGGAGAAACCCATAGTGTGACAGCGAGGACATGCAAACTCGACGCAGATAGAACCTGAGGTCAGGATCGAACCTGTGTCCCTCAGTACTGTGAGGCAGCAGGACTGATTACCACTCTCTGTCATCGACAAATCCATTAGGTAATTCAAGGGAAACTTTGTTACCCAGAGAGTAGTTAAAAAATGCTGAGGAAGTACCAGCACATGGAGATTAACTTTGGTGCATTTAAAGGAAAACTAGATGAATACATGTTGGAGAGAGAAGTCGAGGATATGCTGGTGAAGTTACATGGAACAAGGAGGAGGAAACTACTGTGGCGAATAAACAATACCATAGATTGGAGGGGAAACAGCTTGCTCCTGTGCTGTAAAACTGGTGTGGGCAAAATATCACAGAATAAGTCATTAATCTCCACATGCCGTTTATATTTTCCTGTGGGTTTCACAGCTTCAGGGCAGAAATTTTCTGCTGTGTGTGTCTTGCTAGCCATGTGTGATGAGAAGACCAAATATATTTTCTGTTTTGGTTGCTATGGGAAGAGTGGATTTAAATGGCCTGTTCTTGTGTAAACATCAGTTGGTAAGGTAGAGCTGTGATATAATCATTCACTGCCTTTCATGATTCAACCACAATCTGTGAGGCTAGAGTTCAGTAAAGTGGGGGATGTCTTGTAATATGGATGAAGAGTGGGCTGGTTCCTTAAGCAAGATATTTGAAGTGATACAGATATAGGGAGAATTGGGGAGTTTAGTACAAGAGGGCACGACTTCAGGATTGAAGGGCGCCCATTCAGAACAGGGATGCGGAGAAATTTCTTCAGCCAGAGAGTGGTAAATCTGTGGAATTTGTTGCCACAGGTGGCTGTGGAGGCAAAGTCATTGGGTGTATTTAAGGCAGAGATTGAAAGGTATCTGAGTAGCCAGGGCATCAAAGGTTATGGTGAGAAGGCAGGGGAGTGGGGCTAATGGGAGAATGGATCAGCTCATGATAGAATGGCGGAGCAGACTCGATGGGCCGAATGGCCGACTTCTGCTCCTTTGTCTTATAGTCTTATGGTATAGAAGCTCCAAAATAAATAGCAGTGAAGGGATTAACGTGTGCAATTCTCTATAGTATCTAAGATCCCACCCAAGATTTCAATAACAACTTGAATTATATAACATCTTCATATAGTAAAAATAGCATTTCAAGGGTGTAAATTAGAACAGGGAACAGAGTGTGAGGTAGAGAGGTTTATGGGGGGAGTTTCAGGGGTTGGGACAAGAAGAGCTCAAAACACAAACACCAAGAACACAAGAACATAGGAGCAGGGTTAGGCCATCAAGTCCTTCAAGCCTGCCCCATCATGTAATATGATCACGGCTGATCTATGTTGGCCTCAGCTACTCTTCTGTGCCATTTCTCCATACCCCTCTATTTCACAACCTATTAAGTATTTATCCACCTCCACTTATCTTGGGGTTATGTTCCTTGTTCCAAGGCTGTCCCACTAGTGAGAACATCCTAACATCTATTCTGTCAAGCCCCCTCAGTATTTTATATGTTTGAATGAGGTCACCCCTCATTCTTCTAAATTCCAAGGAATACAGGCTCAAACTTTGTAGTATCTCTTGGTAGGACAACCCTCTCATCCCAGGAATGACACTGGTGAATCTCCTTTGGACTGCCTCCAACGTTACTCTATCCTTTTTTAGGTAAGTGGACTAAAGCAGTGCACAGTACTCCAGGTGTGGCCACACCAACACCCTGTACGATTACAACAAAGCCTCCCCATTTTTAAAGTCCAACCCCTTTGCAATAAAGGCCATGTTTGCCTTCTTAACTACTAGTTGGACCTGCCTGTCAGCTTTCTGTGATTTATGCACTAGAACACCTAGATCCCTCTGTACTTCACTCACTTTCAGTCTCTCTGTTTAGCTAGTAATCTGCCTTTTTGATTTCCCTTACCTCAGTGCATGACCTCACCCTTCCCCACATTAAAGTCTATTTGTTAATCTTTTACCCACTCAATCTATCTATATCCTGTTGCAGAATCACAGTATCCTATTCAAAATATGCCCTCCTATCTATTGTATCATCGTCAAACTTGGAAACCTTACATACTGTTCCTTCCTCCAGGTCATTAATATAAAAATGAACAATTGCAGGCCTAGAACTGATGGCTGCAGTAAACCATTAGTTATTTCCTTCCAATGTGAAAAGGACTCATTTATTCCAACTCCGTTTTCTACGAATCATCCAATTTTCAATCCTTTCTAACACACTTCCTCTGATACCACGGGTTTTTAATTTATGCACCAAACTCCTCTGTGGCACCTTGTCAAACATCTTTTGGAATACACCACATCTACACATTCCCCTCTATCATCTCTCCCTGTTACAACTCAAAGAATTTGAGCTAATATGTCAAACATTATTTACCTTTCATTAAACCATGTTGACTAGGTTTAATTATATTCAGCTTTCCTAAATGATTAGTTATTTCCTCTTTGATTACTGAGTCTAGCATCTTGCCAATAATAGCTGTTAAACTAACTGGGCAGTAACCTACCTTCTGTCTTTCTTCTTTTTTGAACAAACATTGGCTGTTTTCCAATTTTCTGATACTGTCCCAGAGTTTAACAAGCTATGAAAAATTTCAGCCAATGGGTCCACTGCCTCTGCAGCCATTTCCATTAAAATTCTAGTGCACAGTCCATCAGGTCCTGGTGACTTGTCTGCCTTTAGCTTCCTGAGTTTCTCCAATACTTTATGCCCTGAAATTGGGAGCTTTTTAAGTTCCACCATATTATTTGAAATTAGCCCATCTGATATATTAGGTATATTAGCAATATCTTCCGCGTAAAGATTGATGCAAAAAAATTAGTCAACATATCTGCCCCTTGTTTGCTGTTATTAATTCACCAGCCCCATTCTCTAGAAGTTGCACATTCACCTCAGCCGCCCTCTTCCTTTTTATATAACTATAGAAATGTTTACTGTTTATTTTTATGCTATATGCAAGTTTTCTCTCAAAATTCATCTTCTCCCTTCTTAGGAGCTTTTCAGTCATCTGCTGTTGGATCCTAAAACCTTCCCAGTCCCCTGGTCTACCACAAACCCTTGCCACTCTGTATACCCTACTTTTCAATTTCTTTACTTCCTTTGTTAATCATGGATTGTGCCTCTTTCTCATGGAATCTTTCTTTTTGATTGGGATAAACTCCTGCTGAGCATTACAGACCAGTTGTTTTGAATATCTACCACTGTTCCTCTACTGACCTGTCTATCAGCTTGTTTACCCAGTCCACCTTAGACAATTCCTCCCTCATTCCATTATAATTGCACTTATTTAAAATGAAGACACTGCTTATGGATGTATGGTGTTCAACCTCAAACTGCATTTGGAATTCTACCATATTACGGTCACTAATCCCTTCCACATTATATAAAACCAAATCTAAACTAACCTGCTCCCAGGTGGGCTCTGCAGTTTACTGCTCTAAAAAAAACAATTACTGATGCATTCCACAAATTCTTCTACGATACACTTGCCAGTTGGGTTCCACCAATCAATAACTAGATTACAATCTGCCATGATACTTGCAGTGCCCTTCAAACATGCTCTTGATATTTCCCCGTTTATTCTCTGGCCTATTGGCAGGTCATGTTTTGGAGGCCTATAGACTACTCCCAACCGTGTCTTCCTTCACCTGCTATTTATGATTTTAACCCAAACTGGTTCAAAATCACTGTCCACTGACTTTATACCACGACACAGCATTGCTCTGGTACCTTGATTAACAACATCAGCCCACCTCCTTTCCCCGTTTAGCTTGTTCTTTTGGGTCATTATACAACCTGGAATCCTGAGCACTCAGTCCTGGTCATCCTGCAACTACATTTCTATACTAGATATTGTGTCATACTTTTTTATGCTATCAACTCACCTATGTTGTTGCAAATGCTACACGCATTCAAATTAAGCTTTCACACTATGACTGTCAGTTTCCCCTCACTAACCTGTACCTCTGATTTATTAAATGTTTCAGTCTTGGAGTCCTTCTCCCTCCTACTTCAGTTTAAACCCCTGTCTATAACTCTAGTTATGCGATTCCTCAGGACGCTGGTCTCAGCACGATTTAGGTGGAGCCCATCCCTCTCTCCTCCCAGTACTGGTGTCAGTGTCCCATGAGTCAGAACCCATTTCGCCCACCCCTCACTATAAGCTGTGCATTTACCTCTCTAATCTTATTGACCCTTTGCCAACTTGTATGTGGATCAGGTAGTAACTTGGAGTTTCTCACCATTGTGTTTCTGCTTTTGAAATTTTCCCAGAGCTCCTCCTTGTCCTAGCTATGCCTACATGGACCATGACCACTGGATCCTCCTTGTCCTAGCTATGCCTACATGGACCATGACCACTGGATCCTCCTTGTCCTATTCCAAGTGTTTCTCCAGCCCAGAAGAGATGTCCTTAATCCAAGCACCAGGCAGGCAACATAGCCTTCAGGACTTACTGTCTTTGCTGCTGAAAATAGTGTCTGTTTCTCTAGCTATTCTATCCCTTATGACTCCTGTATTTCTCTTTGCTCCCCCACTTGAATGGCTCCCTGTGGAACGATGCTATGGATACTTTGCTCATCCTCCATGCGGTCCCCACCCTCATCCACGCAGGGAGCAAGAACCTCGTACTGGTTAGACAAGGGTGAGGATCCTCCAGATCTACCCTCTGGATCCCTCTACCTGCCTCTTCTGCAGTCACATCATCATGTTGTTGACCATTCATCAACTTAGAGGTAGTTAACCTAAGGGGTGTGGCTGCCTCCTGAAATACCGTGTCCAGGTAATTCTCCTCCCTCGCAGTGTTCTGAGCTCGGTCTCCAGCTCACTGACTGAGCTGAAGTCCCTTGAGCAGCCAATACTTACAGGTATGGCCACTGTTTACTACAACAGGGTCTACCAGTTCCCACATGTTGCAATTACAGCTGCTCAGCCTTCTGCTCTAATTAATTAGCTGTATTCATTAGTTGAATTAGTTTACAATAGGTTTACCACTTTAGGACTACACTAATGTACCCTGATTTTAAACTCTTGACCAGTCAGAATAGGGAGAAAGAAAATAAAAGAAAAATGATGAAGTGACAAAAACTGTGTAAATGCAAGAGGCTGGAACTGGACAAATGCAGAAACTCTGAAGCATTGGAGGGCAGAAAGTTACCTGGATAGGGAGAATCCTGCTTTTCGTGCAAGGGAACAGGTGCAAGAGAACAAATTTCTTGCAAGAGAACAAATTCAAGCCAGAAGAATCCTATGCTACTCAGCAGCATCTAGGAGCCAACTGTTGGTGTGGCACAGACAAGGGAAGGGGAACAGTAACGATGTACACTGCAAGAAAAAGTAGCAATGGTTCAAATGGAGAGAGACACTAACCTGAAAATGAGGTGAGAACATACACCAGGACTGCTATACATCCACTGCTAATAAAAGCCAGCAACATGTCATTCTTAAATGTTCGTCTCACTTCATAGTCAAACAGGTCTGTTCCACCATAAAGGACTTTCACTTTCCTGCAAAAGGAATAAACAAAATGAGGACCTAGATTTGGACAAATATTTGACTCCATATTTTCAGTGTTGATCACTACATATGTACTTATCCAAGTACTCCCACTATAAACCACGGCAGAAGACATCTTAGGATATGCAACACCAAGTCATAGATGGCTTTAGTTGCTGGATAACCACAACACTTTACAGGAGATTAGATAACAATTGAAGAAGATGAATATAAAAATTATGGGGAGAGAGTAATGCAATGGAATTAAAAGGAAAAGCACATACTCCAGAACTGTGGGCTAAACTGCCTCCCTCTATGCCTACATTTCCATGGAAACCAAAATGCTTTGAGCTACTCCTTCAGTTTGTGCCAAATGACACTTCAAAGCTGATGTATTGTTAAAACCAGGAACGGTCATTCCTATAATCTTTCCAACTGATGGGATCACACACCACTAATTCAACAACTTTTCTAAATTCCTAGGACGTGAACGAACAGAGGAGATACTTCGATTTTGCGTAGTTAGTAGCACTCTTACCTCTGAATCAGAAAGATGAGGATTCAAGATGCACTGCAGAGACTTACTGACAAAATACGACTAATACATGAATGATGGCAGCTACATTTCCTTCATTGTTCACACAACTGTAACTGCACTTGCAAAGTATATAATTAGCTGTATAATCACTTTGGGGCAAGTTAAGTTCATGATGGAAGCTGTGCAAATGCAAGATCTTTTCTCTTTCACTTTTTTCTGAAGCCTTTTGCTGAACATTGCATCTGTTATACATGTACACTCCTACTGACGTGTGAAACAGTGGCAGGAGTATATCACTCAGCCCTTCTATTCAATAAAATCATGGTAAATCTGAACTAATCTAAACTTGAACACTGCATCCCTACTTACCCCCTGTAACTTTTCACCACCTTGCTTATGAAGGATCTACCTCTGCCTTAAAAACACTCAAAGACACTATTTCCAATGCCCTTTGAGCAAGTGAATTCCAAATACTCATGACAATGTGTGATAATTTTTAAAAATTCCACATATATCTTAAATGGACAGCCCCTCACCTTTAAACCTGACTCCACACCCACCTTGTCAAGACCTGCCAGGATCTTCAATCAAACCCCCTCACCTTCCAAAATCCAACGGATACAAAATAAGGCTGTCCAGCCTTTCTTCAGAAGACAACCTGTTCATTCCAGGTATGAGTTTAATAAATCTTCTCTGAACTGTTTCTGAGGCATTAATATCTTTCCTTAAATAAGGAGACCAATATTATACACAATAGTCCAGAAGTGGTCTCACTCAAACACTTTGTAAATGGTGCACAAATTCCCTATTATTATAACTAATTCCTTTTGCAATAAACAATAACATTCCACCCTCACCTGTATCCACTTGTCACTTGCCAACTCTTGCCTCACCCCTCCTTCTCACATCTTTAAACAGGCTATCTCCCCTCTATTCTTTCAGTCCAGATGATGGGTTGCAACCTAAATCGTCAGCTGTCCCTTCATAGATGCTGCCTGACCTGTTCCTCCAGCAGCTCATTGTTTTGCTCCAGATTCCAGCATCTGCAATCTCTTGTGTGTCCAACAATAACATTCTGATTGCTTTCCTGATCACTTGCTGTGTCTGCAAAGTAGTTTTGGTGAATCATGCACTGGGACACACAGATCCCTCTGCAGCTCAGAGCTCTGCAATCTCTCACCATTTAGACAAAGTGCTTCTTTTCTTTGCCAAAATGGACAATTTCACATTTTCCCACACTACATTCCATTTGCCAGATCTTTGCCTTTTCACTTAACCTACCTCATAGAGAGATGCAGCATAGAAACAGAGTCTACACTGACCATCAACCATCCATTTACAATAATCCTACATTAATCCCATTTTTTTATTCTCTCCTTCCAGATTCTACCATTCATCTTCAAACTAGACGCAATTTACAGCAGCCAATTAACCTACCAACCCACATGTCTTTGGGACGTGGGAAGAAACCGGAGCACCCGGAGGAAATCCACGGTCACAGGGAGGATGTGTAAGCTCCATACAGTCAGCAGTGGAGGCCAGGATTAAACCTGGGTCTTTGGTGCTGTGAGGCAGCGGCTCTACAGGCTGCACCAGTGTGCTATTATATCTCAATATCTCTTTGCAGTCTCCTTACATCCTCTTCACAACATACTTTTCCACCTGTTTTTGTGTCATCAGCAAACTTAAGAACCAGTTCTTAGGTGCTGTCAACTATGTCATTTGTACAAATTGTAGAAAACTGAGGTCTGAGCACTGACCCTTGCGGTACCTACTTTTTATATCTTCCCATCTCATTTACTCCTACTCTCTGTTTCTTGTTAGCCAGCCAACCTTCTATCAATGACAATTTGTTCCTTCGACTCCACAAGCAATTATTTTCTGCAAGAACCTTTGATGCAACTAATTATCAAATGGCTTCTGGATACCCATGTATAGAACACCTACCCATTCCCTTTGTATAGTACACCTACCCATGTATACACCTTCCTACCCATGTATACACCTACCCATGTATAGTACACCTAACCATTCCCTTTGTATAGTACACCTACCCATGTATACACCTTCCTACCCATGTATACACCTTCCTACCCATGTATACACCTACCCATGTATACACCTACCCATTCCCTTTGTATAGTACACCTACCCATGTATACACCTTCCTACCCATGTATACACCTTCCCATGTATAGTACACCTACCCATTCCATTTGTATAGTACACCTAGCCATGTATACACCTTCCTACCCATGTATACACCTACCCATGTATAGTACACCTACCCATTCCCTTTGTATAGTACACCTACCCATGTATACACCTTCCTACCCATGTATACACCTACCCATGTATAGTACACCTACCCATGTATACACCTTCCTACCCATGTATACACCTTCCTACCCATGTATACACCTACCCATGTATACACCTACCCATTCCCTTTGTATAGTACACCTACCCATGTATACACCTTCCTACCCATGTATACACCTACCCATGTATACACCTACCCATGTATAGTACACCTACCCATTCCCTTTGTATAGTGCACCTACCCATGTATACACCTTCCTACCCATGTATACACCTACCCATGTATAGTACACCTACCCATTCCCTTTGTATAGTACACCTACCCATGTATACACCTTCCTACCCATGTATACACCTACCCATGTATACACCTTCCTACCCATGTATACACCTACCCATGTATACACCTACCCATGTATACACCTACCCATTCCCTTTGTCCACAGAACATGTTAGTTTTAAGAAGTAACTCCAGTGAATTGGTCAAACACGGTTTCTCCTCCGTAAAACCATGTTGACTTCGCCTGGTGATCTTGAGTGGAGAAAAGCCCTAGGTCCCCATTCCCTTGGGTATCAGCATGAGCTCCTATGTTCAAAAGCAGTTAAGTGCAGAGTAAAACCCTTTTCCGTCAATCTCAGCAATCTTCCTTTTCCCTCAGCAGATTGCCTTTTGCTGCACCAAACCGATATTTCCAATTTATCATATCTCATACATAAATAACTTGGGTTTATTTTACCATCTGATTCAGACTGAGAGAAGCTGAAAGAAACTGGCAGAAGTAAGATCGAGGCGATCGTCAGAACAAAAGATTTCAGAATACTGCCTCCAACACAAACTTTACAACAGTCCCATGTACACCCTGACTGAATACTAAATGGGACCACAAACGCTAACCCTATGGCTTTTCTCCACAGCCTGCTTGTAATCCCATAATCCTTTTTATATCATGCCACAGATCAGTGCTTTAATTGCTGCTTTAAGGTAAACTGGATAGCGTTATCAAATTAGGGAACTCCAAGCAAGAATACAAAACAATCCTGCTTATTCATCGTGTTTCCTGTTTATTTAACTTGCTTGCAGGTAATGGAGATCAGAACAGCATGAAGTCTTCTTGGCATCCAATTTGTTGATTCATGCCCCAAAGTACCAGAGACATTGTTCATGAATATTTGATAATGTATTCAGAAACAGCGTTTCCTCTTTTAATTTTATGTACTTTACAAAGGGCGAAGGCCTCTCATTTACTGTGAGCTGGAGAACCTGGTGCCCAATTAGTTTCCACGTAACTGAGGCAGTCAAACAGAAGGAGAAAGGCTGCAACAAGTTCTAAAATGGCTGGAAGTATAGCCACTTAGATTGTCTAAGAGAGAACGAAAAAAGACAAGTTAATTTGGCTTTGTGCAAATTAACTCTTTCTGGGATGTTAACCTGTCCTTTCTCTTTTCCATATAATCACAGATTTGATGCACATTTCCAAGTTCTATATTCCACAGGGACAGAAGGTTTAGTCTATATGCGTTGGTGGTATGCAAAAGTTCCAAATTCTCATCTTGTATTTTAACAAATTAAACCATTTAAAATAATAGGGGTTATATCTCAGTTGAGGAAGAGGATTGAAGATTTTTATGTGACTGCAGTAGTGTACTTTTGCCTCATGAATATCAAGGCAATAACTAGGTGCTAGGTTCCTTCAATAGTCCAAAATAAGCAGGACATGGCGAAAACCAAACGTGCGATAAAAGTTAACAACAGAGCTTGGTGTGTATTACTTTTACATCATGTGACCTGATCATCAGACAGGAATGTGCCGACAATTTTAACTTTTAATATCTGTACAATATTCAAGAAGATAGCTGGAACCATATCTCATTTTCTGCTGGGTGCTTGAGAGTTGAAGAGAGCTATTTTTGCCAGCACTGGGTTCTCACAATACCAGGTTGGGGTGCCTCATTGTTTGGATGAGATTCCTTCAGCTGGCACTAACATCAGAGTCAGAAAAGTAATGGCTGAGTTTTCTTCCCACTTTCTTATGTGGAATGAGTAGTTACTACTCAGGAACATCTCCTTGGACCTTCTCCAGGATTATAGAGTCATAGAGTTATACAGCACAGAAACAGGCCCTTCAGCCCAACTCATCCATGCTGACCAAGGTGCCTTCCTGAGCTAGTCCCATCTGTTGTTTTCAACCAGATTTTGCTTATACCCCCCTTTGCTGTTGACTGCCAATTGATTCCTAGTTTTTGATGCGCTAAAAAGTATCTCCTTTGGTATTCATTCATCAGCTATTTACACCATGTTACCTGATGATCAGAGTTGTGCTTCTGAACTTGACAATCTAAAACCAAAGGGCCTTTGGCATTTTTATAAACAACAGATGGAAATCTTGGCAATGAAATGAGCAGCTTGGTTGACCCAGCATTTCTTGTACAGCCATGATTTGCACATCTGATTCTGCTTTTCACCATCTATTCATAACGATATTGTTCCCAGGAAGGGGAAAACCACAAAATAGACCGATTTTATTTTAACATCAGGTGTTGGGCTCTTTCGAGGGAAGAGGAAATATTGAAAACAGTGTGTGTAATATGTGGAGTAGAAAGTAACAAAATAGGTAGGTGATATGTATTACTTTTACTTTTTTTAAGATAGCTTCGTTAGCAACCAGGAAAATATGTTGTTCAGTGAAGAATTTATTGAACAAAAATTCTTTTGTTCAATAAATAAATTCAACAAAAGAATTTATAAACCAACTAGTTAGAACAAACCAAATATTTTGTCCATATTTCCATATTGAGTGAATAAAAATATTAAGGTAGATAGATAAAACGAGGTTTGATTGGGATTGCGAAGCAGGTGATGTACTTTAACCGCAATATGTGGGAACTGGTGAAGAGCAGCGAGATCCCCAGAAACTACATCAGTGGGAAGTTTCTGCGGTGTGGAGAACCTTGGATCTGCGTTGCTGAGCTGGAGTCGGAACTGCTGATATTGAGTGACATCAGAGCAGGAAAGGATTTTCTGGGTTTCCATTGGCGAAGCCACATTCCTTAACACAGGTACTCATGAAGACTTTGTCATTATTCAAAGTCACATAAATGTAATGAGCCAGACAGGTTTAGGCTCCTGAAGCAGTGCAGGAGTAACGCAGGTGCATCAGTCTTTGACTTACTTTTATGGTTAAAGATCCCTCCTGCTTATGTAAACAAGAACGACATCTGTTTACAGGAAGCACAGTCTGACCATGAAACAAAACACCATTCAAGGGAAGGGAATAAGTAGGAACATAGCAAGTGGTAGCAGATAATACAGGCAAGGGAATAAATACTGTTCTGGCTGCATTGCTTGCCAGACACCAAAGATGAAGATACCTTGTGGCTGAAGATCATTGCATGGGAGGAGAAGTTCCTGTTGGTGTGGGTCTACATCATGGGTCTGTGCCCAGGCAGCCACTTGTCATGGTTGAGAAGTTTACTTGTACTAAAGATCCCAAGAATGACAATGGCAGAAGTTGTGTACTCCTAGTGGTCATCCAAGCTGGTAATGTCCAGGTGAGGAACTAGACAAAGCTCAGCCCAGTACAAAGACGTAAACAGCAGAGCTGGTGGATGAAGCAGGGTCACTTCTCAATGGTTGAGAAACTAAATGAAGGCTGCAATGGAAGAATGACTTTCAGTGCCTCCTCTGCCATTGGAAGAGACATCAGAGCTGCATGGCTGGTGTTAACAGCTCCTGCACATTGAACTACTCTGATACCCTTCTTTGAAAAGGAAAACATTCTTTCCTACCCAGCTCCTGTAAATGAGTGGTATGGGGACAGGTTAAATGGTCCACTGAGAACTTCTAGTCATAGACACACACACTGCAGTGACCACAAAACAATGGCCATGTAGCCCTGGGCTGGATAGGGGCATATACTCAACAGCTGCAGCCATGACTAAGTAGGACTTTATAGGAAGCCCTCTGCTCATCCCATATGAGGAAGTGGCTGGAAACAGTGCCCCAAAATAAGTTGTCCTACCACATCCAACTTTTTTTTTCCTTTTGCCTCAGTGTACTTTTGTATGGAATGATCTGTCCGGATGGAATGCAAACAAAAGCTTTTCACCGTATCTTGGTACAAGTGGCAATAATAAACCAACTACCAAGTTCAGGCAATGGAACTATTCCCAATATGGTCAAAAATCAAGAATGCTCCTTGCAACCTGGAACATCTTTACCTGCTGGATTCAAAAGGTAAACACCCAAACACAGAACAGCAATTATTGCCCAACAACCTTTAAGGAATAACACAGGCACCATCAGTGTCAGAGACACAAGGCGTGCAGATAAAGGTCACGACGGAAGAAGGTGGCAACTAAACCTCCCTTTGGAAAGGAAAACTGTCCAATGACAGGTGAATGTGTGGAATAAGATTCGTATCATCATGAATGACCACCTCATGATCTTCTACATCCATGGGGTTAATCAATCAGGTGCCACCATCAGTTGTGGTCGAGAGAGCTCACATCGGTATCTCTGCTATTTCCTGCGCCTCTGCTCTCACCCCCACCCCTCCCAGACCCACCAGGGACAGGGTCCCCCTTGTCCTCACATTTCATCCCACCAGCCTACGTATCCAACACATCATTCTCCGCCACTTCCGCCACCTCCAACGGGACCCCACCACCAAGCACATCTTCCCCTCCCCTCCCCTTTCTGCCTTTCGCAGGGACCGCTCTCTCCACGACTCCCTAGTTCACTCCTCCCCACTCCCCACCCATCCCCTCCCGCCCCAGGAACTTTCCACTGTCCCCGCCATAGGTGCAACACCTGTCTCTACACCACCTCCATCACCTCCATCCAGGGATGCAAACAGTCCTTTCAGGTGAGACAGAAATTCACCTGCACCTCCCTTCTCTCATCTACTGCATTTGGTGCTCCAAGTGTGGCCTCCTCTACATTGGTGAGACCAAACGCAGACTAGGTGACTGTTTCGCAGAACACCTGCGCTCTGTCTGTAACCGCAACCTGCATCTCCCTGTTGCCAGTCACTTCAACTCCCCCTCCCACACTATCACTGATATGTCAGTCCTCGGCCTCCTCCACTGCCAGGAGAATTCCAAGCGCAAACTGGAGGAACAGCCCCTCATTTTCCATCTTGGAACCTTGCAGCCCAACGGCATGAACATTGAATTCTCCCATTGTAAGTAATCCCCACACCTGCCGCCCCCCCTACACCCACCCCCAACCATGCCTCTTCTTGTCTTCCTTTTCCTAGCCTCTCTCTCTTTTACCCCCCTTTTTTCCTCCTTACCTTTGACCCATCCCCCAGTGGATCTGCTCTCCCCTCCTCCCCAGCACCTGCCTATCACTATCTCTTATCTGCATCTACCTATCACCACCTTGTGCCCACCCCGCCTCCCCTCTTCTGTCCACCTATCACTGCTCTGCTTTTCCCTTCTATATATTGGGCTTCCCCTTTTCCTATCTTCAGTCCTGAAGAAGGGCTCTGACCCGAAATGTTGACTGTCTGCTTTTCTCCACGGATGCTGCCTGGCCTGCTGAGTTCCTCCAGCATCATCGTATCTTTCAGAAGACCATTCGGCTTGTCTCTGGATTGGACGCAAGAGCAATCCAGCTGATCCCATTCCCCACCCTCACTCCCGCCCCCCCCCCCCCCCCCAGCAAGTTCTGCCCTTCAGATATTTATCCATCATACTATTGAACCCTGTAATTGAATCTGCCTCCAGTACTACACCTGACAGTGCATTCCAGGCCCAAACCTTGCATGAAAACTTTCCTCATATTAGTTTTGATCCTAATACCATTCAACTTCACTCTATGCCCCGAGTCCTTGACCTCGCTACCAGTGGGAACAGTTGCTTTTATCTACCCTTTCCAAACTGTTCATGGTTTAATTATCTTTCATTTTCCTTCACAACTTCCTGTTTTCCAAGGAGAACAACACCACTTTCTCAAGTCTATCCACAGAACTCATCCTTGGAAACATTTTGGTAAATCTCTTCTGCAACCTGTCCAAAGCTGCTAAATCTTTACTGAGGTGTGGTTCCCAGAACTGGGCACACTCCTGCAGTTGTGAATGAGCCAGTGTTTTATAAAGGTGTATTGTGAGTTCCTTGCTCTTGTATTCCCTGCCATTATTTATAATGGCTGGGATCCTGTGTGCTTTTTAACCACTCTCTCAAGCCACCCTGCCATTTTCAACAAGGTATCGTTTATACCCCTAGACCTCTCTGTTCTTGCATCCCATTTAGAAGTGTGCTTTTTGGTTTATATTGCCCCTTCTCATTCTTCCTTCCAAAATGCAACACTCTGCATTTCTCAGCACTAACATTCACCTGTCACCTATCTGCCTGTTACACCAGCTGGTCCATATCACCATGAAGTCTATTTACTATTCTCCTCACAGTTCACTACACCTCCAAGTTTTGTATCACCTGCGAATTTGCAAGTTGTGCCATGTACACTTAAGTCCAGATCATTAATATATATTCAGCCCACAGACTGAGCCTCTGGGGAACTCCATGGTACACTTCCCTCCTGTCCTTAAATTTAAATTAAATTTTATTTACAGCGTGGTAACAGGCCCTTCCGGCCCAACGAGTCCGCGCCACCCATTTTAAACCCAGATTAGCCTACCCGTACATCCTTGCAATGTGGGAGGAAACTGGAGCACCCGGAGGAAACCCACGCAGAAACTCCTTACAGACAGCGACGGGAATCGAACCCCGATCGCTGGTGCTGTAATAGCGTTGCGCTAACCGCTACGCTACCATGCCGCCCCAAAAAAAGCAAGAAACCAAGAAACCTTTCACTACCACTCCATTTCCTGTCAGTAAGCATGTTCAACTACAGTGAGGATAGTTAAGAGTATGTGCTGGGGCGGGTAGTGAAATCTTTTCAGTTCCTTTTATTGCTTGATTTAGGCATTGAGATAATTAATGCTGGTAAATTAAGAGGCATAATAAAGTGCACCTTCAGAAAGGAATACTGTGAGATGGGTGGAAGGCAGCAATAAGATGGCAGATGCAGAGAAATGCATGGAATATTTTAAGAAAAGCACAAACATACCTGGATGATTGAAGATGGAAGAGATCATAAATATGCAAATGAGATGCTAGCTGTAAAAGCATGAAAGTGATGCTGAATTTGTACAAGACGTTAATTAGGTCACAGTTAGAGTTCTGTGCATCGGAAGAGAGAAAGGTGAATGAGATTAGCAGAAAAAGCTGTGGTCACCATGAAAAGATAGGCTTGAAAAATTGCCTTATTTTTCCGAGGGAACAAAGGACTTAATAGAAGTTTTCAAATCTATGAAAGGAAGGCAAATATTTCACAACTGTTTCCACATTTACCAGTTGGATTGTCAATGCAAACAAGGTGCTAGCTAAAACAATATCTTGCATGTAGTGAGCAATTATGGAAGGCTTTGCTACAAATGACAACCGAACTGGAAAATGTAATACAATTTCAATGGAATCGAATCGGAGTGGGGAAGAAAATAGATGGAAATATGGAAAAACAGGGAAATGGTATTAAAGTTCACAACCCCATTTAAGAGTTCGTAAGAGGTACTGCAGATGCTGGGATCTGGAGCAACACACACAAAATACTGGAGGCTGCCATTGTAATCTCAATGTTGCCATTTAAGAGTTACTTCCCACACAGCTGAGGTGGCCTGAATAGACTTCTGTATTTTTCATGGTTCTGTAACTATAGTTAGGTAGGCAGCCATTTTCCACATGGAAACATCCTATAAGTAGTTGAGATATGTAATTAAATCTGTTATTGGGGGTATTAGTTGAGGGAAAAATGCTGGCTGGAGTCCCAGCTTATCTTTAAATAAGGTGAGTAAGGAGCCCCACTGAACGCTATGTCAAAGAGCACTGATTTCTTTTAACACTCTTGATCCTCTTGCTCAAACAGTCACAGGTACATACTTCAAGAAAAGATATCTGCTCAGGCTGTGCACTGTGGTGCCAGTAACCAGGCACAAACTCCTGTCTAATAAAGATATCTTATCCTCCCCACTGCTGCATGCTAGTGTGGTGAGAAGTTTGGTGCCAGGAACCTGGCATGAATCCTTATCACCTGTTGGCTCTTGCCCAGTAATGATTCACCCCAGGGCTCAGGGTGGCGAGGCTAGCTGCAAGGATTGGTGTTGGGGAGTAGGACCAGGGCTGGTCTGGGGCTCAGGGCTGATCCTGTGTGGGCCATTGGTGGGGACTGGCAGCAACTGCTCCATGTGTTAATAGAGCACCCAAATCCTACCGTCTCCCTCATCACATCCTCATGGATATACGGAATCTGCTGACCCCCCCCCCCCCCTCAGCACAGCTCTCTCCATCCCAGAGATGGTCACAAGTTCAGTGGCCAATGATTCATTTGCTGGATTCACATCTGGGGTCCTGATAAAACGATTCTCTCAGTAACACACATCTCTCTCTCTTTACACAATGGTATAATGATACTCTTTAGTGCTATTTACATTGATGGTCTCGTCCCTGGAAATATGTCCAGAGTGCTAAGTGAGGCACCAGTGCAATCTGGAGCAGACAAACAAACAAGCAGCATCTGTGGGGGGGAATTGATGCATGGTTTCGACCCGAAATGTTGACATTCCCATAGATGCTGCTCAACCTGTTAAGTTTCTGCAGCAGATTGTTTGTTGCTCCAGATTCCAGCATCTGCAGTCTCTTGTGTCACCAGTGTAATTTGTCCTCTGCCACCTGAATAAGGTTACCGCTTACAGTGAAATAATGGAGGTGGACAAGATCTATTTCTCAGCAGACTTTAAGACTTCTCCCTCCATCCTCATTAAGCCTCAACGATTCACTCTGGTGGTGAGCAACATATCAAAACGCTTCAGAGTTCTGTAGCTGGAAGTACCTGGCAATGTTATTTAAGCTGCACCAAAGGAATGTTACCAATTTAACCATCACAGTTTATTAATTCCCTTACAATTCTGTTCCCTTTAGTGTCTGGAATTAAATCAATCTGAATTTACAAAGAGCAGAATTATTGACAGCACTACCTTGGGATGTTAATTGCAGTTGGCATTTACAGCACTTTAGTTCTTTCGTAAGTACCTTCAAACCTTCGATCCAATATCCTCTAGGATTTCATATCCTTCTTTTGAACTGTGAGCTCTCTATTGATAATGCAATTAGAAATGCATTTTTCCTGTATGATAAGTTCCTGAGCTTGTACAGCATTAACTTGGGCAATATTACCAATGATTAGCAAAAGAAAGTTATTCCTGTGAGGTTTGCAAGTGGCCAATGGAATGATTTCAAGTAACAGCATCAATGGAGTTCAATATTTCACCAATTAATTATCCAATCAAAATTGCTAAGGGTCAGCAGGACAAATGTTGGGAAGTGCAACATTGATGTTTTTTTCTAGAAAAGCAAAAAATTGTAGATGCTGGAAGTCTGAAAATAAATAAAAAAATGCTGGAAATGGACATCAGGTCGAGCAGCATCTGTGGAGAGGAAAGGAGAGCTTTCATCAGAACCGGAGAAAATGGGAAAACAGGTGTCTTTTAAGTTGAGATGTAGGGAATAAAAGGAAAGGGTGTGACAGGGTAGACACCAGGACGCAAATGGTGGTGGTGGTTTGTTCATCGCAACTGACCTATCTGGAGAGGTGTAAACAGAAAGAAGTGAATGTGGACAGACGAGACAGGAAAAGAAGCAACTATTGGAACTTTGAGATACAGAGCACTAAATCTGAAATGAAAGAGAACGCTAGAAATACCCAGCAGGTCAGGCAGCATCTGTGGAGAAAAAGGGAAAAAAACTAGTTCATCCGAATGTTTATTCTGTCACTAATCCTGGTAATTCCCATGTTTTGGATGCAGCAAACCACATGTTGCAATGACTATTTCCAAGTCCACAATCACTGGACCCCTTGGTTATACATTATTATGGAAACACCTTTGTAATTCATTTTTGTGAGAGCCCCAGAAAACAGCTACCAAATAACTACAACTACATTGACTCTAAGAAGACCTACACAGATGATTGGGTTAGTGATCAAGTATCTGCTTATGGTAGTTGACACTGGACAAGCACTGTAATCCACTGTTGACCACATTCTTGCACTAATCAGTTCAGATGGACTCATAATACAAAGTCACACTTGAGTTTATTGTCATATGCACAAGTACATGTATGCACGGTGCAATGAAGAACTTACTTCCAGCAGCATCACAGGCACATGGAATCAAATAAGCAGCCTTCACAAGAAAAACACAAACTAAACATAAATTAAAACAATTTTAACAAAAAAAAACAATTAGAACAAAAAAGCAAAGTCCATTTTAGTGCAAGGTGGTTAAAGTGGTCATAGTGTTGCTAAACTCCAGTGATTAGGGTTTGCCGTTTGGTTCAAGAAGTAGCTGTTCTTGAATCTAGTGGTGTGGGACTTCACGCTTCTGTATCTCCTGCCCGATGGTAGCTGCAAAAGATGGCCTGGCCTGGATGGCGGGGATTTGTGTAGAATTACTGTGTGAATAGTATACTTAACTCTTATATCTATGCACATTTGTGTTATTTTGTACATGTACTTTTTATGAGAACAAGCTCATATCAAGCAGGTATACCTTTTGCAGATCTTCACGTTTCTTGCAGTTTTGTGCATTCTGTATCTTACTTCACCCTAGACCAGATAAGTACAATGGCATGTACATTATATCGTTGACAAGTAGGTGAAGGAAAAAGTATTGAAGCTGCCCAAAGTAAGGAAATTGAATGAAGCAGTAGAGTGAGTTTGAAAACACACAATTATTCACGGTAAGTTCAACGAACAGATTGGAAGTAATGGAGCTTGGGTTCAGACTCAAGCGCTGGAGAAGGGAAAGGTGCTGCATGTGGACCATTGAGTTATGCCTTGCACTTGTCAAAGGGAAACAGCATAAGATAGCAGCAAAACCCCAATCTGACAATTAGGAATGCTGGCATTTATGATGAGATGCATAAGTTCCTCAGTTCTTATGTAGAATGGGTGGAGACATTCTTTAGTGAAAACCACACTGCTGAAATTGAGGGTCTGGGCAAAAGGGTGCTCGGTTAAAATGAAAGACATATGAGCATGTAAGAAAGTGATCTTATGAACAGAAATTTGCTTGGATACTTCGGAGGCCCTCCTAGTGCTATGTAAGACCAAAGGTATTTAATTCCATGAAGTGAATGAGAAACTGCAGGATCACGTGAACGTGACATCCTCAGAGATCACAGAAAGTTACAAACTTTCTGACCCCAGAAACTAAAGTTCAGGTAAGATCATTAGTGATTAATGCGTTTGAATAATCTGCATTGACACTGCAAACTTGCCACCTTCCTGAATCAGGCAGTGTTGGGGAGGTTCATGGATGCTTTAACAGACAAGCAAATTCAATTTAAATTATTAAGTGTGCAAGCATGCATTAAAATAGCCACATTGATGGAGACAACTTCCAAAAATGCCAAGGAACTTTGGCAAGTGTGTAATATCAGTTTTAATAGGTCATAGGGGCGAATAGCAAGAGTTAAGGTGGGAGTACTGGTTCAAACCTTGCTCTGAAAGGCAAATCAGATGGGAAAAACTGCAAATGATGTAAGAGTCCTTCGCAAGTATGCGGGTTTAGAACAGTGAAATGCTTCAACTACAAAAAGGGAACATAGCATCAGTGTGCAAAGCTAGGCACAATTTTTAATCCAGCATAACGTCTGGTAAATAGATTCCTTAAAACCAGGATTTGCTTTTGCATCAATTAACAGTGGCCCCAGAGGTAATTTCAAGCTGCTTACAGACACACAATCTATTGTATGCAGCCTGCAAATGCAACCTAGTGTTTCAAATCTCACCGCAAATATTACTGTGTCCAGCCAACACAATCTGGACAAAGTAACCAAGGGAACATTAGTCAACATACCACAGCAAGTTAATGCACTTCAGGGACACACTTCTATTCAATGATTCCAGACGGGTGAATGAGTTTTTTTTTCCTGTTTCTGAATCTCTCAGGCTACATAAGGCATACTGAATCTATGGAACTGTACAACTTAGAACTATATTATAAAATAAACTTTATATTAATTTGTGAATCTTACTTCTGTGGAAGAAAGGCTTAAAAACCTGCACTTATATTTCACCCCACAAAACTACAAATTTAAGAATTTGTAAATGGGCTGTGTGATTCAATTAGGAATAGCACAGTGATGCTATGATTCTGGCCAGATGGAAACATATAATGAGGAACAGGAGTACACTTTGATCTAATGTTCTGATAGGTCATGGTTGTTGGTATAGTGTGTCCCGGAATTAACCTGCTCCCATTCCTCAAGTGGAATATAGACTCTTCTCCCTACAGTTTCTTGCCAACATGTTTTAACACATGCTGAGTTAGTAATTCAGAATTAATGTCTGGCTTTTAAACCTTTTCATGTAATGTAAATTGATAAATATTGCAAACAAAAACAACAGAATGGAAATGTCATATTTTACTGACTAAAATAGACAACTTTCAAGAATTTCTATCATTACATGGAATAGAGGGCAATTAAAGTGACAGCAAGGGCTTCACGCTAGACAATTTACATCAAAATATTATGCTTTCTCTTGTGGCTTTTCTTTGAAAGGGCTTCATGCAGGAATGACAGGAAAAAGCTGAGTAATCCCACACAACAACTGGATTCCAATAAGGTTGAATAAATGTTCAAATGTCCACAATTCTGACTAAAAGCTTTGCTGCTCTCCTGTTGTATACAAAATGCATTTGAAGAAATTGAGGGCAGATTTCAGTGTTTGCTCTCCTTACAGTCATATCTGTAGCTCATTACTGTTTTGTTTTGTTCATTACTACAACAATGATTGAATCTACATTTCACTTTTCACAACCATAGTGCACACCGAAGCGCATTCCAGTGGTGTCACTGTGTTCTGCCGTATTTCTAAGATTACAACTTATGCATGAAAAGATCTCATAAACAGCAATATGACAATGAACAGTTAATCTTTTTTTAGTGATTTTGGCAGAGTGACAGATATTGGCCACAACATTAGGAAGAACTGCCCTGCATATTACGTGCACTCCATGGGACAACTAGGGCCTTGAATGAACAACACATCTGTCTGACAGTGCAGCACTCTGCCTCTCCTACACTGGAGCAGAACATGAAGCCACAGTTTTCGAGCTGAGGGTACCACTGAGCCGAGGCTGACACCAACGATATTGCAAAGCAAAGTCAACACACCCTGTCCCACTCCACTCACCCCCATTAAAATACTCTGTCTTACCAGACTTCAGTTCAACAGAATTAAAATTTCCACAATTTACATCTTCGTGCTCTGACTTTACATATATGTTTTATTCTTTCAAGGGGCATGGGTTTCATAGGCTGAGCCAGCATTTAACTGCCCATCCCTAGTTGCCCTTGAGAATGTGGTGGTGAGCTACCTTCTTGAACCGTTGCAGTCCTTGAGCTGTGGGTATATCCACAATGCTGTTAGGGAAAGAGTTTGACCCAGGATTTTGACCCAGCGACAGTGAAGGAACGGCAATATATTTCCAAGTCAGGATGGTGTGTAGCTTGGAGGGCAACTTCCCAGGGGTGGTGTTCCCCGGGCTTTTGCTGCCCTTGTCCTTCTATCTGGTAGAGGTCGTGGGTTTGGAAGCTGCTGTCTAAGGAGTCTTGGTGAGTTGCTGTAGTGCATTCTATAGAGAGTACAAACTGCTGCTACTGTGCATCAGTGGTGGGGTGAGTGAATGGATGTGGATGGGGTGCCTATCATGTGGGCTGCTATGTCCTATATGGTGTCGAGCTTCTTGTGTGTTGTTTAAGCTGCACTCATCCAGGCAAGTGGAGAGTGTTCCATCTCAGACCAGTCCTGAGCCTTGTAGATAGTGGGCAGGCTTTGGGGAGTTGGGGGGTGACTTACTCACCACAGGATTCCTAGTATCTGACCTGGTCTTGTAATCACATTGTAACCACATATGGCTACTCCAGTTCAGTGGTAACCCCCAGGATATCAACAATGGGAGATTCAGTGATGGAAATGCCATTGAATGTCAGGGGGTGATAGTTGGAATTTCCCTTTTTGGATATTGTCATTTCCTGGCACTTGTCTTGCACGAATGTTACTTGCCACCTATCAGCCCAGGCCTGGATATTGTCCATGTCTTGGTGCATTTGGACGTGGACTGTTTCACTGTCTGAGGAATCATGAATGGTGCTGAACATCGTGCATCATCAGTGAACATCCCTACTTCTGACCTTACAAATGAAAGAAGGTCATTGTTGAAGCAGCTGAAGCCTAGGTCACTACCCTGAGGAACTCCTGAGAGATGTCCTGTGGCTGAGATAATTGACATCCAACCATCACAACCACCTATCTTCTTTTGTGCTTTCAACCAGTGGAGGGTTTTCCTCTGGTTTCCCATTGATTCTAGCCAGGGCTTCCTGATGCTATATTCGATCAAATGCTGCCTTAATGTCAAGGGCAGTTACTCTCACTTCACCTCTGGAGTTCAGCTCTCTTGTCCGTGTTTGGACCAAGGCTGTAATGAGGTTAGGAGCTGAGTACCTGAGTAACTCCTGGTTTACCTGAGTAACTCCACATTCATTCATTTATTAAACCTGTGGGTGTTGGAGAGGAACTTCAAGTATATTGGCAATGAGCCACTGCTTCCCTTTGAGGCAGGATAAGCTGGATTACTTCTTCCATATTTCCTTTATTTCCTTACGACAGAGAAGGAGGCCATTTCGACCCATCAAGTCACTGCTGCCTCTCAGAGCAATCCCATTGCCCACTAGTTTTCCTTGTGACTTATTCTCACAATATTCCCCCTGAGCCTAGAAAAATAACTCTGTATTTCTAAGATTACTTACTGAGCAACTTCAACCAGTCCCTTCCACACGTCCTGGTACGATCATCCTATTGCACAGGACACAAGCTCTGTTCAGCCATACAATAGCACTGAGAGACCCACATAGTACGATGCTGACTATCTTGTTTTCTAAGCATCCTCATTGACATAAACAAAATTGGCATCTGGCAGATTTCTAGCATAGTGCAAAGCAAAATCTGGAAGTTAGATGCCCATCTTGCAGATGTAAAACCAATGACTGCAAACTGAATTTTGCTCCCAGCACCTCTCTAAGTGTGGTTACTTAAAACTAATAAAGTATAATTATTTCCACAGCAAAAACGGGATTCCAATGATAAGAAAGTCATATTTCAGCTGATTTTTACTAATGGCTGCCTGATAAATCCAAACCCAGCTCACAAAAATTCAGAATTGAGAAAAAGGCAAAAATATACATTATAGTCACTGGTTGCACTCACTGATGAAAGTGTGTTCATTCCCTGCCTTTCGTTGAGCTGTCTTAGCTACTTATAACTGCAGTCCTCTCTCACAACAGCACAAGGATTGTGCGTGCAACATACCCTGGTATGCACACTAGCAAGATTAGATTTGCAAAACATAAAAACTAATTTCCAGGAACATTTTTCTGTTGATAGAGTAAAGGTACCAATAGGGAATTAAAATAAATTAATTTCACAGTGTTCAAAGTGTTCTGTAAACTGCAAAGGAGTTCAAGAAAAATGAACAGGAAGGCAACCTTGAAGTATGAAGAGGTCAAATGCTCTCAACGATAAGTGAATGTGAACTACTTTCAGGTTATGTATGTTGATTCATTATATTTTCATATTGGCCATCAGGGAAAGAGTGTGGAGATGTGTTACTTTCCAAAATAATTTCTCACTTGTTTTTAGGCGGCACAGTGGCACAGCTAGTGGACCTGCTGCTTCACAGCTATGGCAACCCGGTTCGACCTCTGGCGTTGTCTGTGTGGAGTTTCCATGTTCTCCCTGTGACCATATGGGTTTTCCCTGGGTGCTCCAGTCTTCTCCTAAAGACGTGTGGGTTGGTGGGTTAAAAGGCCGCTGTAAATTGCCCTGACTAAAATCTGGGTGCAGTTGATGGGAAGGTGGGGAGAATAAAATAGGATTCGTTTGGGATTACAGTAAGTAGATGCTTGATAGTCAGTACAGACTCAGTGGGCCAAAGGGCCTGTTTCCATGCTGTATGACTCTATCTTTTGGTTACGATTTCATTACAAATAACTAAAGGAAGAAACATTTTCTCCTCTCCAATAGGTTACCTCACAGTTACTTATATTGTCAAATAAAACGCATCCCCATTGTAAATAAAAAGACAAAAGTAAAATACTGCAGATGCTGGAAACCTGTTATTAAGAAATAGAAATGCTGTAAATTATCAGGTCAGGCAGAACAGGGCTGTGCAGTATGGTGGAGCATTGCAGTGGGAGAGAGGAATGAATTGGGCATTGACCCATTGAGCATTTGCTGCATTTTCACTTTTGTTTGCTCATTGTAAATAGCGGAATTTGAAATGCAAAATACCTCCAGTGGTTTTGAGTCTTTTGTACTGTGGCATTATTTTTCTTCTTGATGTCTCTGATCTTACTATGAAGCAATCAGAGACAAAGGTGCTCTGAGGGAAGGGGGAGGAGAATGTATTTAAGCATCATCTTTCACACCTTCATAATATCCCAAAGCTCTTCACAACAGATTAATTATGTTTGGAAAGCTGTCTTCAGTGTACAATGAGAAACGTGGCAGCGACTTGGCAGAGAGAACAGATCAGCTAATTTGCTTTCAGTGGTGCTTTGTTGAGAAATAACAATTGGTCAGTACACTGGGAGTACGAGCTGCCAGAGGAAGTGGGTGAGGCAGGTACAATAGCATCACTTAAGAAGCACTTGGATGGGTACATGGAGGGGTAGGGCTTGGAGGGATATGGGCTGAACACAGGAAATTGGGACTAACTGGGTGGGCACCATGGTTGCCATAGACTGGTTGGGCTGAAGGGCCTGTATCCGTGCTGTATTGCGCTATGACTCTATGAGTACTTGCTTCGTCAGATGGGATCATTCACTACTGGGCAGCACAGTGGCAGAGCAGTTAGTGTTGCTGCCTCACAGTTCCAGGGACCTGGGTTCAGTCCTGACCTCCGATGCTGGCTGTGTGGAGTTTGCACCTTCTCCCCATGAGGGTGAGTTTCCCCCAGATGCGCCGGTTTCCCTCCACATCCCAAAGATGTACTGGGACGTTAATTGGCTGCTGTCAATTACCCTTCAGCGTAGGCAAGTGGCAAAATAATCAAAGGGGAGTTGATGGGACTGTGAGGGAGAATAATTTGCAGGACTACAGGGAAATGGACTGATGGGATTGTGCTGCTGGGAGCTGGCATGGGCCCAAAGGGCCAAAGGGCCTCCTTCAGTGTTGCTTTAAGTAATTCATATTCTCCTGGACAAGGAGCTGGGGGTTCAGTTTAAGATCTTAAGGTTGGGACTTCCAACAACATTGCACTCTGCTGGTACAATAAGTGAAGCAGCAGCATAGGGAACTTCCCTGTGTCCATGTGTTGTGATAGCACAGAATCCACCTCACACAGGAGCCGAAGTACTCAGGCCAAGACAACTATGTTGGTGGATAGGTGTGACATGTCATGCTACATTCAGCATTCACGTAATTTTTGTCTGGAATCTGAAGCGGGGATAACACAATGTATATGTACGTGATTGTACTGTTGCTCGCAAGATTCAGGAGGTAATGCAAGTATACAAGTTTTATGACAGTTATCAAAAATTATTACACCCGAGTCACATTAACTTGGCTTGTACAACAAGGTCTCTAAACAAAGGATATGGACGCTGCTCTAGTCAAATGGAGACTGCAGATGCTGGATTCTGGAGCATCAAATCAGTTTGTTAAGTGTGTCCAGGACGGATTCCTGACACAGTATGTTGACAAGCCAACTAGAGGGAATGCCATATTAGATCCAGTTTTAGGTAATGAACCAGGACAGGTGACAGATCTATCGGTGGGTGAGCAGTTGGGGGACAGTGACCATTGCTCCATAACCTTTAAAATTGTCATGGACAGGGATAGGAGCAAAGAGGACGGGAAGATATTTAATTGGGGAAAGGCAAATTATGAGGCTATAAGGTGAGAACTTGGGAGTGTAAATTGGGATGACATTTTTGAAGGGAAATGTACTATGGAGACGTGGTTGGTGTTCAGGGATCTCTTGCAGGATGTTAGGGATAAATTTGTCCCGGTGAGGCAGAGAAGGAATGGCAGGGTGAAGGAACCATGGGTGACGAGAGAGGTGGAACAACTAGTTAGGAAGAAGAAGGCAGCATACATAAGGTGTAAGCAGCAAGGATCGCACAGGGCTCATGAGGAATATAGGATAGCAAGGAAGGAACTTAAGAAAGGGCTGAGGAAAGCAAGAAGGGGACATGAAAAGGCTTTGACGAGTAGGGTTAAGGAGAATCCCAAGGCTTTTTTCTCATACATAAAGAGCAGAAGGATAGCTAGGGTAAAAGTAGGTCCGATTAAAGATAAAGATGGGAGGATGTGCCTGGAAGCTGTGGAAGTGGGTGAGGTTCTCAATGAATACTTCTCTTCAGTATTCACCAAGGAGAGGAGTCTTGATGATGCTGAGGACAGTGTTGGTGAGGGTAATGTTCTAGAGTATGTAGATATTAAGAGAGAGGATATGTTGAAGTTGTTAGAAAATATTAGGACAGATAAGTCCCCGGGGCCTGACGGAATATTCCCCAAACTGCTTCGTGAACCAAGGGAGGAGATTGCTGAGTTGTTGTTTAGGATCTTTCAGTCCTCGTTGTCCACAGGGATGGAACTGGAGGATTGGAGAGTGGCGACTGTTGTCCTCTTATTCAAAAAAGGTAATAGGGATAGTCCAGGGAATTACAGGCCGATGAGCCTTACATCTGTGGTGGGTAAGCTGTTAGAAAGGATTCTAAGAGATAGGATCTATGAGCATTTAGAGAATCATGGACTGATCAGGGACAGCCAGCATGGCTTTATGAAGGGAAGATGTTGCCTCACAAGCCTGATAGGGTTGTTTGAGGAGGTGACCAGGAAGATTGATGAGGGTAGTGTAGTGGATGTAGTCTACATGGATTTTAGTAAGGCGTTTGACAAGGTTCTGCATGGTAGGCTTCTTCAGAAGGTCAGAGGCCAAGGGATCCAGGGAGGTTTGCCCGTGTGGATTCAGAATTGGCTTGCCTGTAGAAAGCAGAGGGTTGTGGTGGAGGGAGTGCATTTGGATTGGAGGGCTATGACTAGTGGTATCCCACAGGGATTGGTTCTGGGACCTCTACTTTTTGTGATATTTATTAACAACTTAGATGAGGGGGTGGAAGGCTGGGTTAGCAAGTTTGCAGATGACACAAAGACTGGTGGTGCTGTGGATAGTGTGGAGGGCTGTCGAAGCTTACAGAGGGATATTGATAGGATGCAGAGCTGGGCTGACAAGTGGCAGACGGAGTTCAATCCGGAGAAGTGTGAGGTGGTACACTTTGGAAGGACAAACTCCAAGGCGGAGTACAAGGTAAATGGCAGGATTCTGAGCAGTGTAGAGGAGCAGAGGGATCTGGGGGTTCATATCCAAAGATCATTGAAAGTTGCCTCACAGGTGGATCGGGTAGTTAAGGAAGCTTATGGGATGTTAGCTTTCACAAGTCAGGGGATTGAGTTTAAGAGCCACGAAATGATGATGCAGCTTTACAAAACTCTGGTTAGGCCACACTTAGAGTACTGTGTCCAGTTCTGATCGCCTCATTATAGGAAGGATGTGGAGGCATTGGAGAGTGTGCAGACGAGATTTACCAGGACGCTGCATGGATTAGAGAGTATGAATTATGAGGAGAGACTAAAGGAGCTTGGGCTGTTCTCATTGGAGAGAAGGAGGATAAGGGGAGACATGATAGAGGTGTACAAGATATTGAGAGGAATAGATAGAGTGGACAGCCAGCGCCTCTTTCCCAGGGCACCAATGCTCAAAACAAGAGGACATGGCTTTAAGGTAATGGGTGGGAAGTTCAAGGGAGATGTCAGAGGGAGGTTTTTCACCCAGAGAGTGATTGGTGCATGGAATGCGCTGCCTGGGGTGGTGGTGGAGGCTGATACATTGGACAAGTTCAAGAGATTGTTAGATAAGCATATGGAGGAATTTAAGATAGAGGGATATGTGGGAGGAAGGGGTTAGATAGTCTTAGGTGTGGTTTGAAGGTCGGCACAACATGGTGGGCCGAAGGGCCTGTATTGTGCTGTATTGTTCTATGGTTCTATGGTTCAAAAAAAATGGTGGAGGGACTCAGTGGGTCAGGCAGCATCTGTGGAATGCTGTAGTCAAACTTTATCAGCTGGTGCAAACTCACTATCGCAAAGCAGTTTGCACTCAAACTGATCCCTCAAAAACTTTTCATGTCACTCCTGTCTAACACTAATACCAAAGTGAATGTCTCATTGGTGCAATGTTCAATGATATTTGGGAATATTTCCAGTTGATTTGAATGCTGAAACTAGGAATTCCACATTCTCAGACGTGCCTGTAGGTATATGTCATCTTCACAGACAGGAGTCACAGCAGAGCAGAATCTCTAAATTGTTCCCTTTGAAAGATTGGTTTGTTCATTGAATGGGATTTCTCTTGCTCAGTAGCTCACAGGGTAGAAACCACAATCTGAACTGTGCACTCTTATGAATACTGAACCTGTTCTTACCAAGTTCTTTGGTTTACATTAAAATAATAATGAATACATTTAACATTTGCACAATCCTTTTTCTTTTAATATCCTCACAGATAACTTCAGGTATTGTTCTTTGAAGGTCAAGAACCCGGCAATGTGACAATTAAGGGTTAATAACTTACAAGTTTCCTCCAAGTTATAATGTATTAACTTTTAAATTGCTTCAGAGAGATATTCTGATCAGTCGACATTTTAGCAAATTGCAGGCACCAGTCATTTTGATTTAGTGCAATATTAATATTTATAGTGTATTTGAAATGTGTTCTCAGTTTTAACGATGTGCCAAATCATCTGACATTCCCACGACTTCTCTATGTCACAAGATAATTCATTACTGGATATTATTTTACATTTACAAGGAACGTTTATTCTCTGCCAAGATCTCCCGAGAAACCTTTCAATATTCCTTCATTGTGCAGACCTGATCCCCCTGGCTTAGAGTTCCATTTAAAAAGCAAATGATGGATGCTAATCTCTCTGCCACTCTACTGTCAGCATTCATGTGGATGTGGTAGAGAAAATGACTACACACCGAGGGGAAGGAGTGAAACAAAGAGATCAGCACTGTGGAATCACTGCAGAGCTTATGGCGTATGTAACTGAATATAAAGTGGATAAAAAGCACCGTGTGGATAATCAGAGCGCAGAATGTGTGTGGAGTGCGTTTCATTTTCTTTCATTACAATACATCTCCCTGAAATGAATTTTTCCCAATCTATACCTTTTTGTAATTCAGCTCCCTTTTAATCAATGTTAGCTCATGCCACATATCCCCAGGATAATCAGTAAATAAATGAGAGCCCATAAACTGCAAGTCAGACATGTATCGGTAGAAGGACAAACAAAAATTCAAAACGCGAGGAATACCCAGCAGGCTGGGAACAATCCTGTTTACCAAGCAGCAAACCATCTCCATATTTTTAACCATCTCCAATTATTTCTGCACAAAATAGATTCTGATGAGGAAGGCCACTTAACTCTTCTTTGCTCAAGCACCTGTGAAGATTCCATTAGACAG
Source organism: Pristis pectinata (assembly GCF_009764475.1). NCBI lineage: Eukaryota > Metazoa > Chordata > Chondrichthyes > Rhinopristiformes > Pristidae > Pristis > Pristis pectinata. The sequence continues at coordinate 4,951,644 of NC_067430.1, forward strand.
CATTACAGAACCCAAACACTTCTTGAAAATGCTTTCAGGAATCCGATCTTTACCCACCCTACTCGGAACTTAATGGCAGAAAAAAAAAGAACTGCAAATGCTGGAAATCTGAAATGAACACTGAAAATGTTGAGAATACACAGTAGGTGAAGCAGTATCTGTGGAGAGAGAAAAGCAACGTTTCAAGTTGATTTTAAAACATTAACTCTGTTCCTCTCTCCACAGGTGCTGCCTGACCTGTTGAGTATACACCACATTTTCTGTTTTTACTTCAGAATTTCATGTTAGTTGATTCAGAAGAGAAAGTTCCTGTCTTTTTTCCCGGTGTACCATGTAAGCCCCTTGTTTTATTGTTGCAGTAGAGTTATTTTTTGTACGCGGCTTAAAATCTTGCACATTTCCCTCAAAGTGAAAACCCCAAACCTTTCTTCACATTGCTAAGGCCGGTGAAGCAGGAGATCTCCTTTGTGATTCTTTTCTGCACTTAAAAGATAAACATGATAATACTGTGCCCTTCGCCGGTAATTTATTTTGTAATTTTACGATGAGTTGGCAGGAGAAAATAGTCGGCTTCTCTCCTTGATCCTAATATTCCCCTGCTGCCAGGACTTGATGAACAATTTAACAATTGCCAGTCCATCTGGGATTAGCATATTATAACCATTGTGATTGTGATTAACTCACTCAACCCAGTTCTGGGAACATTCTTATTTCTTTACCATTACGATAACGCAGTTATCATTTTACTGCATGCCAAAGAGCTAAAGGGATACCATTATATCTGGGGAATTGTGGCATGGTGGTTAAGTCACTGGACTGGCATCCAACAGCTTGAAATATTGATGGAGAGACTGAGCTCAAATGCCACCCAGGCAGCTGGTGAATTTAAATTCAGGTCATTCAATAAATCTGGAATAAATTCAATGATGGCGATCATAAGCATATCAGATCGTCATTAAAAAACTGTGCAGTTCCTTAGTCTGTCCTTCCTTACCGAGTCAGGCCTAAATGGGCAACACACTGGTGCAGCGGGTAGTGCTGTTACCTCTCAGCTCCAGTGACCCAGGTTTGATTTTACCCCCAGTGCTGTCTGTGTGGAGTTTGAACGTTCTCTCTATGAAAGCGTGGGGTTTCCCCTGGATGCTCTGGTTTCATCCCACATCCCAAAGATTGGTCAGCTAATTGGTTACTACAAATTACCCCTGGTGTAGGTGGGAGGTAGCAGAATCGAGGTGGATTTGTTGGGCATGTGAGGGATGATATATTAGAAGGACATAAGTGGAGTAATGAAATTGGTGGGATTGAGCTTGCATTGGCTCAATGGGCCAAATGACCTCTTCTGCTGTAAAACAATATGAAATGAAATGTAATTTCAGGATCTCATATGTGGTTGACTGTTGGAGGTACAAGAGACGGCGGATGCTGGAACCTGGAGCAACAAACAATCTGCTGGAAGAACTCAGCGGGTCGAGCAGCATCTGTGAGAGGAAAGGAATTGTTGACGGTTCGGGTCGAAACCCTGCAGAATGCTGGCCCAGCCAGCAACAAACACATCCCATGACTGAATAAAAAAATCCATCAGGAAAGCAGAGGAAGGCCCAGAATGGAAGAAAAGAGGACCAGGAGTATTTGGGAATGAATTGTTTTCTATATAGATCATTGCAACTAAATCAAATAACGCAACAAAGCGAGGCTTGTTAACTTAATGTAAAACAGCTTCTCTTATGGTTCTTCCAGGATTTAAACTATCCAGTGTGGAACTGGTCAACTCGGCTGGGATTAGCCTAGGTTTGCCTTGGGATGGTGTATAGAGCTGTGGCAGTGTTAATGCAAGTAACCTCAGTTCCCAAAGGTAAGGAATGAGAAATGTCAAGTTCCACCTCCAATCACCATCCTAATTGTCACTCATGGTGATAGGGTATGTGTGTGGACAATGAGTGATGCAGGCAGACTCAGCTGAGAACTACTTATTAACGTCACTTGAGGAATGGTTACTGACAGGAGTGAATGGAAGAACACTGAGAAAGTATTAATCATAACCTTTGGCATGGGGAGAAAATTGGAGCAAGAGACAAAACAGAGTGATAGTCACACAGCAGGGAAACAGGCCCTTCATCCCAAAGTGTCTGTGCTGACCATCAAGCACCCTTTCATACTAATCCTGTTTTGCATTTTGCATCGATGGACTCTGACCTCACGATCTACCTTGTGACCTTGCACCTTATTGCACTGCACTTTCTCTGTAGCTGTGACACTTTACTCTGTACTGTTATTGTTTTTACCTGTACTACATCAATGCACTCTGTACTGACTCAATGTAACTGCACTGTGTAATGAATTGGCCTGTACGATCGGTATGCAAGACAAGCTTTTCACTGTACCTCGGTACAAGTGACAATAATTAACCAATACCAATACCGATCCCTATCAGCTCTCCACCACTACCGCTATTCTGTCACCCACCTGCACTGAGGGAAATTTACAGCAGCCAGTTAAACCTACCAACCAGCACATCTCTGGCGTGTGGGAGGAAACCCATGCGGTCACAAAGGGAACTTGCAAATTCCACACAGACAGCACCCCAGGTCAGGATCGAACCCTGGTCTCTGCAGCTGTGAGCCAACAGCACTAACCACTGTACAAGGTGCAGACATCTTAAAAGAAATAATGCACAATCGTGTTTGTACATGCATACAGGCTGCCATGTAGAGTCAATACTTCTCTCAAACTGAATCGCAAACTTAATTTACTCACTTGGTGGACTGTGAGGCCAACAGATCAACATAAGAGATCACAAACTTTTGAAACTTTTTGTGTTGCTCCTCCCACCGATCATCTACTGAGTAGTAATTGGGAAGTGGGGCTCCGAATAGAATCTCACTACGAAGCAGCGAACTTTTCATGTTTTCTGCTGTGAGACCTTCATCGACGTACCAGTAAAATTCAGGGTGAGTAATAGCCAGCTGAAGAGATCCTGCAAAATTAAAAGATACATATATCATCCCCAGATAATGAGCAAAACAATATGCAGGATATTTTTTGTACCTTAATTAGATTCAGAGACTCTGCATGAAGTGATGGATCCCCACACTTTTCAGATACCTATTTGTACAAAGTCAGAAGAGCCAAATCAGAAATAAGAAGTCTTGGAGATCTTTGTTTCCCTGAAATATTGTTAAGACAAATAGTGACATTCCCTCAGCCATTAATTTATTCTTTAGTTCTTACATTTTCTTAAAATCTATGGCTTTTTGAAATAATTCAACAGTCCCATTTTACGACCATTTCTAAATTTGTCTGGTCTTCTCTCCTACTCTTTTCTAACCAGCTGGTATCCTGTCCGAGGTGAGTAGGGATTTAACTTGGGCGGTAAAAAGGATCTGCTATGTTCTCAGGGAGATCACATCATTAGATAATACAGATGGAAATGTTCGGCAGCATCTGTGGAGAGACAAACAGTTAACATTTCAAATCACCGGAATCTGAAATGATCTAAGACGTTGAACTCTTGATTTTCTCACCACAGATGCTGCCTGGCCTCCTGAGTATTTGCTACCATTCTCTGTCTTATTTCAGATTTCCAGCATTTACAGTATTTATATTTTAAATTAGTCTGAAGCTACTCCTCTAATTTTTACTTTATAGTTTGAAACACCAAGATGTGCTCACCCTAAAACATACGATGAGTTGGGTCAAGGCCTTAAGAAAGTTTTTTTTTGAAGGATGCACTATTCATCGATGTTTAAAAAATGCTATTAAGTCATCTTAAGTTTTCTACTGTCACTTCTGGTGCCCTCTTCAGTGTAATGCAACACCCTGTGTGTTACCCTGCATCATAAAGATACAAGACTGTATTTATTTTCTGGAGGGGTTGGGTACATATGTTGTCAGTAGCACACAGTGATTTATGAAATCTCAATGATCATCTAACATACTTAAAATCCTTTACACAATACACACTATTGATTTATATTTGTCTATATAATAAACATTACTTCATTTTGAAGTAATTCATCTTGTGTTGAGAATTTTAAGTTGCCTCAGAGATGCTTGGTTAAATGCAAAGTAAACACAAGGAATCCTTCCTTTGCAATACATTAGAGAGCTTGGCCTGTGATAGATCTATGTACTCATGCCAAAAAAAGGCACAAGAGACACAGATTCAAAATCAGCTCTAATCTTGCCATCTGTTGCCTCAAATTGAAGGTAAAAAACTTGATCTCAATGGCACCTAAACTGGTGTACTTGCCTATGCAAAGCAGAACTTTAGCCTGCTACTGAAGATCCATCTGTCCACAAAGTGAAGATCCATATGTGACAAACCAAGGTTCAAACAGTGGCTTGTGCTGAATGGTGTTTTGGACTGTAGAAAATCTCTCATCATTTGCTTAAGGGTCAAAGCAGAGTGCAGGGTCCTGGAAATTTATATTACCACTGGAAAGTGGAAAAAGTGTAGAGAAGAGTTACAAGGATGTTGCTGGGACTAGAGGGCCTGAGTTATAGGGAGAGGTTGGCCAGGCTAGGTCTTTATTCCTTAGAACATAGGAGAATGAGTGTTTAAATTTATGAGAGGCATAGATAAGGTAGATGGTAACAATCTTTTCCCCAGGGTAGGGGGTCCAAAACTAGAGGGCATAGGTATAGGGTGAGAGGGGAAAGATTTAAAGGGGACTTGAGGAGCAACTTTTTCACACAGAGGGTGGTGAGTATATGGAATTATCTCCCAGAGGAAGTGGTTGAGGCAGGTACAATAGTATCATTTAAGAAGCACTTGGATAGAACGTTGAGGAACGGGGCTTGGAAGGATATGGGCAGGAAATTGGGACTAGATGGGTGGGCACCGTGGTTAGCATGGACTTGTTGGGCCGAAGGGCCTGTATCTGGTGTGCGTTGCTCTATTACACTGGAGTGGTGTGTGTTGAATTGCGTGCATTTGATTATAGTGAGGTTGGAAAAAAATACGGAAAGGTGTTGCATTGATTAACTAGGGTAAAACCATGGACAATGCATCAGGATACATGAAAAGGATGTTTAGAAAGAAAAATAGAAAATTGATTTTCAAAAACTTTCAAAGTCAGTCTTAGAAGGATTCAACATTATGAGAGAGTGTTAATAATTGGACAGCAAGTTAATATATTAAGTCAGAGATGTGGAAAAAGACTGTTAAAATGGGGAACCACGGTTGCTCCACATTAAAGTGACTAGGAAGTGAGCATGACAGAAGAATTTGTCTATGGTTAATGTGGAGGAAAGTAAATGGCTAGATTTGAAATGAAGTGACTAATTCTGTGGTAAAACATGCAACAATTTCAAGCAGATGAAATGCTGAGTTCTTCAATTATAGATCAACACCACGATTGAAAATAGAACAGAATATGCAAACAGTAACTTGGTAAACTTACCATTTAAAAGCCAACAGTTTATAAACTGGGAGGATGGAATCAGAAGTCTAGTTTGCATTTGGCTTCAAAGAGATGTTGCTCCTCTGGTTTGCATTTGGCAAACTAGAGGAACAGCTCCTCATGTTCTGCCTGGGTAGTCTACACTCAACGGCATGAACATTGAATTCTACAGTTTCAGGTAACCTACACCCTCTCTGTTCCAATCCCTCTCCTTCTGATCCACCCAGGTCTTCTTCCACACCCCCTTCTTTCCATAACCCCCACTAGACTCAGTTTCTTTCCCCTCCCCCACTTGGTTCTATCTGCCTACCACCCACACACTCAAACCATAGGGTCCCCTATCCCCACCCCACACAGTTCTCATCTGCCTACCACCTCTCCCTTACCTGGTTCCACTGATCACCTTCCTTTCCTAGTAGATCCAATAATCTGCAGCCCTTTGTTGTCTCCACATCACCTCCCAGCCTCTGCTGCTAGCTGCACCCTTCCCTCCCCTGCCTGCCTCCATTTGCCCATCAACCTCTTCTCACTTGGATCCACCTATCACTTGCCAGCTCCTTCCTCACCCCCCCCCTCACCTCTTTATACTGGCTATCTCCCCTCTACACTCTCAGTCCTGGTGCAAGGTCTCGACCTGAAATGGCCTCCGGCAGCTTGGTTTTTACTCTCATTGCTTGGCGGCAATGACTGCTGGGAGGCGGAGGAGTTGGAAATTCCGAACTTCGTTTTTAGAGGAGTGGTGGATTCTGGTGGCATTAGAAGGGGATGTGGGGAGAGTTAAATGGGATGAGTTTAGGATTGGTGTAGGTAGGTGCTTGATGATCAGCACCAACTCAGTGGACCAAAGGGCCTGCTTCTGTGCTGTGTCACCCTATAACTCTGTACGACTCCATTAGGTGCTTTAGCAGTCATGCCCCTCCCTCTCACCATAATCTTCTCCTCTCAATGATCTCCTTGGGGTTCATCTTCCTACATTGGGGGATCAGTGGTGGAGAGAGTCAGCAGCTTTAAATTCTGAGGCGTTAACATATGGGATGACCTGTCCTGGGCCCAGCACATAGATGCAATCATAAGGAAAGCGCGCCAGCGTCTTTATTTTCTTGGGAGGTTAAGAAGGTTCGGCTTGTCACCGAACACTCTAATGCACTTCTATAGATGTACTGTTCAACTGGTGGCATCACGGTCTGGGACGGCAATTTGAATGCACGGGAATGTGAGAAGTTGCAGGGAGTAGTGGACTCTGCCCAGTACATCGCGGGCACATCCCTCCCCACCATCGGGAGTATCTACAGGAGGCGCTGCCTCAAGAAGGCAACATCCATTATCAAAGGTCCCCACCATCCGGGCCGTGCCATCTTCTCACAGCTACCAATGGGCAAGAAGTACAGAAGCCTGAAGTCCCACACAACCAGGCTCAAGAACAGCTACTTCCCTTCAACCATTCGGTTCCTGAACCAACCGGCACAACCCTAATCACTACAATTTAGCAACACTATGACCACTTTGACATTTTGCAAAACAAAAGGACTTTGTTTTTTCTGTTCTAATTGTGTCCTTCCTTGTAAAAATTAAGCATAAATTACACACAATTTATGTTTTTCTTGTGAATGCTGCTTATATGATGCTATTTGCCTGTGATGCTACTACAAATAAGTTTTTCATTGCACCTTGCATACACGTACTTGTGCAGATGACATTAAACTTGACTATGACTTCCTCTCATTCTTTGGCCTCTTGTCAATGTATCCCCCTTCACACGACCAATGGAGACCATGTCTCTTCAGCTATTCAAAAATTCTCTCCCTTAATGCAACATGTTACCTAAGTCTTTGATCACCTGAGCCATTCCTAACCTTTTTGGTTTAATTTTCCATGAGTTGCCTTGAGACAACTTATGAGTTAATATATTCCACAAATAGTGGCTGCCTGCCTCCAAAAGGGTGCACATGGATCCCACCATTAGGATCTAGGTCAAGGAAAATGGCCATTCAGAGTTGGTGCTGGATTGAGTAGGGTGATGGAGGGGTGGTGAGCTTCTGGGTGGGAGAGAAGAGAAAGCATGGGAACCCCACAAGGACCAGTGGTCACCCTCAGCTGCCTGGCCCATGCTGAGTGTAAAGAAGCCCTTCACCCATTTGCCATATTTATCCGGCTGTCCCATTGGAATGAGGTGGTTTCCTCCTGACCTCACAAATTCCAGCAGACAATCGTTTGGAGGGCACTTCGGGCATAAATATCTCAGAGAGAATGGAAGAAGGGATCTCCACCCTCTGAATATCCCAGTTAATATCAGGTAGACTTACACAGCTTCTGAGGTGTGGGGGGTGTGACTGCGAGGAGTTTCACGCATGTGGGCCAGGTCTGACACCACAACGGGTTCATAAACTAAAGCCATGTGAAGCTATCATTACCAAGTGATTATTTGCTCCACCTCTCTCTACAGCCAGTCTAGATCTGCAAGTTAAGCAGAATGGACGGTGGGCTGAAGGGCCTGTTTCTGTGCTGTACAACTCTATGACTCTAAATTTGTAGTAATGTTGAATTTATGACTTAAACAATCCCTGAAAGGTCTAGAGGTGGTGGAAGTGAAGGGATAGAGATAAATACAAAGGTTCTCAAATTTCAGAACATTGGACTTCCGAGGCAGTCGTAGCAACTCAAGCAAGGATCTACCAGTGAGGCTATTGTCACTCATACACAGGTACAAATGTTTCAGTAACTCCAAATGAGAGACAAATGAAAGGTTAAGTGCAGAAAGTTTATTGGTCAAGTTGCTTCACTCTGCTGTTAGTGTCAAGACAACGATATTTTTAATGATATTTGCTCTCTTTGTCAGATGCATTGAATGAAGCATGAAGCTGTCCCAGAACTGGCACATAAAGTTAAATCAGCCTCAGCCTAACTACCTTTAGAATGATGTGATAATAGGTAATAGCTATTAAACAAAATTTCTGGCACCGAAAATTGGCTAATGTAAATAAGATAAGATAGATCAGATATCTTTATTAGTCACATGTACATCGAAACACACAGTGAAATGCATCTTTTGCGTAGAGTGTTCTGCGGGCAGCCCGCAAGTGTCGCCATGCTTCCGGCGCCAACATAGCACGCCCACAACTTCCTAACCCGTACGTCTTTGGAATGTGGGAGGAAAGTATTCTTTTTCTCTTTTCTTTCTTTTTATTCTCTCTCTTAGTCTTTCTTTCTCTCTCTTTATTTTATCTCCAGGAACTGATTTAATATTGAATTCATCAACAGTAATTCACACTTCTTTCTCAGTCATTCCACTGATTTTTTAAATCTGTTTGTTGCCCTGAATCTTTGGGTTTCCACTGCCTGGTTTCACTCACTGCAATGCTCTCAGTCAGCTCTTTTAGTAGCTTGTCATACAGACATAAATTAATAATTACAAATTTATCAAAGCAAAAAGAGGCTAACCAATGGTCAACCCGATAGCAAATTTTGGCCAAAATGGTGCAAGGGTCAATAAGGCCCAGACAAGGGACAACACTGGTAACTTCCAGTGGAAAGCTCAAGGCAGAAGTGTGTATCCAACAGTCATGTAAGGAAGACACCAATAAACAATTAAAGGAAGGGAATGGTTAAGTCTACCTTCTGGCCCATAGGAAAACTTGGTCATAGCTTTGTGCTCAGAAATTGGGAAGCATTAACTGACTGAGGAAGTAAGATAGAATAATTGAGAGTCTATGCAATTAAATAAGGGAAGATATGGTTCTGTAGCGGCCAGCTACACACTACGAAATGAAGACACAGAGTCGCTGGTTTGAAATCAGAAGTCCCATGCACAACAGGGGCGCGGTGCGCCTTTAATATCCGAAAAACTTCCCGTGCTGACGTCAAGCGTGGGTCACCTGACCTTCCCACGTGCGGGCTTTTCTAGTCTGACGATGGAGAAGAAGGAGGGCCCCGCGCCATCTTGGATCGGGGCCTCTGACGACGTTCGCGATGTCGGGAGCCAGTTCGATGCCGGTGCGGTGAGTCGCAACATAACCCCCCCCCACAAGAACCAGCAATACCATCGTGAAAACCAGAATTAAATAAACTATGACTTGGGTGGCCTGCCCCTGCGTCGCACTCGCTGGACCACCACGGGTTGGTCCAAGTCTAAATGAGCCGGCTTCAGCCGGTCAATTGTAAAAACCTCCTCGCGCCCCCCAATGTCCAGCACAAACGTAGACCCATTGTTCTTGATGACCCGGAATGGCCCTTCGTACGACCGCTGCAGCGGTGTTTGGTGTGCGCCCCTCCTGACGAAGACAAACTTACAGTCTCGGAGGGAAGTCAGCATACGGGTCGAGGCCTGTCCGTGTCGCGAGGTGAGTATCGGGGCCAGGTTTCCAAGCCGCTTGCGCAGCCGGTCGAGCACTGCGGCAGGTTCTTCCTCTGGCCCCCGAGGGGCTGGTAGGAACTCGCCCCGGATGACTAAGGGCGTTCCGTAGACCACCTCCGCAGACAAGGCATGCAGGTCCTCTTTTGGCACGGTGCATATCCCCAGCAGGACCCAGGGGAGTTCGTCCACTCAGTTGGGCCCCTTTAGGTGGGCCATGAGTGCCGACTTCAGGTGTCGATGGAACCTCTCTACCAGCCCATTGGATTGCGGGTGATAGGCGGTGGTGAGGTGGATCCGGGAACCCCACAAGTCGGCGACGGCAGACCACAGGCCGGAGGTGAATTGAGCTCCCCTGTCTGAGGTGATATGTGTCGGGACACTAAAATGGGCCACCCAAGTTGACAAAAGGGCCTGTGCGCAGGACTGGGCGGAGGTATCTGCAAGGGGAACGGCTTCAGGCCAGCGGGTAAAATGGTCGACAATCGTGAGGAGGTACCGCGCTCCTTGGGAGACTGGGAGGGGGCCAACCAGGTCGACGTGGATATGGTCGAACCTCCGGCGGGTAGGTTGAAAGTCCTGCAGGGGGGCCTTGACGTGCTGCTCTACTTTCGAGGTTTGGCAGTGTGTGCAGGACCGGGCCCATTCGGAAACCTGTTTACGCAGGCCATGCCAGACAAACTTGTCAGACACCATCCGGACAGTAGTCCTGATGGATGGGTGTGCGAGACCGTGGATGGAATCAAACACCCGTCGGCGCCAGGCAGCTGGGACGATGGGGCGGGGTCTACCTGTGGAGATATCACAGAGCAGGGTGCGCTCACCGGGGCCTACCAGTAGGTCTTGCAGTTGCAGGCCTGAGACTGCGGTGCGATAGCTGGGCATCTCCATGTCCGTTCGCTGTGCCTCCGCCAAGGTGCCAAAGTCCACACCCTGGGACAAAACTTGGATGGTGGGCCGTGACAGTGCATCTGCGACCACGTTCTCTTTCCCAGACAGATGGTGGATGTCAGTGGTGAACTCTGAGATGTACGGCAAGTGCCGCTGCTGCCGTGCTGACCAGGGATCTGAGACCTTGTTGAAGGCGAAGGTCAACGGCTTGTGGTCAGTGAAAGCTGTAAACAGCCTGCCCTCCAAGAAGTATCATAAGTGTCTGATGGCCAGGTACAATGTCAACAGCTCATGGTCAAAGGCGCTATATTTGAGCTCTGGTGGTCGAAGGTGCCTGCTGAAGAACGCCAGCGGTTGCCAACGCCCTTCGATAAGCTGCTCTAGAACGCCTCCGACCGCTGTGCTGGATGCATCGACCATGAGGGCAGTCGGGACGTCAGTGCGAGGATGCACCAACATGACCGTGTCCGCCAAGGCCTGCTTGGTTTCAACGAGCACGGTGTGAGCCTCCTCCGACCAAACAACGTCTTTGCTTCTGCCCAACAGGAGAGCAAACAACGGGAGCATGATGCGGGCCGCGGATGGTGATAAAAGTTTACCATACCAAGGAATTCCTGCAGGCCCTTGGTGGAGGTTGGTCTGGCAAAATGGTGGATGGCGTCAACCTTTGCAGGCAGGGGCGTGGCGCCGTGTTTGTCGATCCGATGGCCCAGGAAATTGATTGTCTCAAGCCCGAACTGGCATTTGGCTGGGTTGATGGTCAGGCCGAAATCCCTCAGCTCAAGCCCGAACTGGCATTTGGCTGGGTTGATGGTCAGGCCGAAATCCCTCAGGCGAGAAAAGAGTTGGCAGAGGTGCGTGAAATGTTCCTGGCGGCTGCTGCTGGCGATCAAGATGTCGTCGATGTATATGAAGACAAAGTCAAGGTCGCGCCCGACCGCGTCCATCAGTCGTTGGAAGGACTGAGCAGTGTTCTTGAGGCCAAAGGGCATCCGGACGAATTCAAAGAGGCCAAAAGGTGTGATCAGCACCGTCTTTGGAATGTCATCCGGATGCACTGGGATCTGGTGATACCCGTGGACGAGGTCGACCTTGGAAAAAAATGGACCGCCCATGCAGGTTGGCAGCGAAGTCCTGAATATGCGGCATGGGGTACCAGTCCGGGGTAGTAATGTCGTTCAGGCGTTGGTAATTGCCGCAGGGTCGCCAGCCTCTGGCTGCCTTGGGGATCATGTGTAATGGAGAGGCCCATGGGCTATCCGACCTGTGGATGATCCCCAGCTCCTCTATTCTTTTGAATTTCTCTTTCGTGAGGTGGAGCTTGTCCGGGGGTAGCCGCCGGGCGCGGGCGTGGAGGGGAGGGCCCTGGGTGGGGATGTGATGCTGGATGCCGTGCTTGGGCAAGGCGGTGGAGAACTAGGGCGTTAGTACGGATGGGAACTCTGAGAGGACCCTAGTGAACTCATTGGTCGACGTGGTGATGGAGTCAAGGTGTGGGGCCGGTAGCTTGGCCTCACCCAATGAGAACGTTTGGAAGGTCCTGGCATGTACCAGACGCTTATCCCGCAGGTCAACCAGCAGACTGTTGGCGCGAAGGATGTCTGCCCCGAGGAGTGGTTGTGCGATGGCGGCCAGGATGAACTTCCAAGTAAAGTTGCAGGTGCCGAACTGGAGGTGCACCAAACGGGTGCCAAAGGTCCGGATGGCGCTGCCGTTGGCAGCTCTGAGGACGGGTCCTGGTGTGCAGTTGCGAGTCTCGTGGCTGTTGGGAGGCACGACGCTGACTTCGGCTCCGGTGTCCACCAGGAACCGACGTCCGGAACGCCTGTCCCACAAATGCAAGAGGCTATCCGGGTGGCCAGCGCTGTAGCCATCAGTGGCGGCTGGCCCTGGTGTTTCCTGGAAACCTGCATGGTGGCCGGCACCTGCGGGCATCAGCGTCCCACCGCTGGTGGTAGAAACACCATTGGTCGGTCAGTGTCTCAGACCTGGTGGTGGGTGGGCTGTGTTCGATTGCCGGGTCTGGCCTGCTGGGCCGCTGGGTACGTGGCGTGGTAATGCGCTCGATGGACACCCCGCTTTCCTTGTTTGCCCGCCAAAGGACATCCGCCCGGGCAGCCACCTTCTGGCGGTCGCTGAAATCGGCATCCGCCAGGAGCAGGTGGATGTTGTCGGGTAACTGCTCCAGAAAGGTCTGTTCAAACATCAGGCAGGGTTTGTGGCCGTCTGCCAGGGCCAACATCTCGTTCATGAGCGCAGAGGGGGGTCTGTCACCCAACCCATCGAGGTGGAGGAGGCGGGAGGTCTGTTCACGTCGGGAAAGGCTGAAAGTCTCGAGAAGGAGGGTCTTGAACTTATCGAACCTCTCCTCCTCCGGGGGCGCCTGGATGAAGTCCTTGACCTGGGCTGCAGTGTCTCGATTGAGGGCACGCACCACGTAGTAGTACTTGGTGTCATCCCTGGTGATCTGGCGAATCTGGAACTGGGCCTCGGCCTGGTCAAACCAGACACTGGGCCGGAGGATCCAGAAGGTGGGCAGTTTAAGGGCTACTGCCTGTACCTCTTGTTGTGCAGACATTGTGGGTCCAAAAACGTTTGGGCCCGTCGGTGTCACCAGTGTAGCGGCTAGCTACACAATACGAAATGAAGACGCGGAGTCACTGGTTTGAAATCAGAAATCCTATGCATGACAGGGGCGCGGTGTGCCTTTAATATCCGAAAAACTTCCGGCGCTACAGTTCCCGCGCTGATGTCACACGCGAGTCACCTGACCTTCCCGCACGTGGGCTTTCCTAGCCTGACGATGGAGAAGAAGGAGGGCCCCGCGCCATCTTGGATCGGGGCCTCCGACGACGATCGTGATGTCGGGAGTCGGTTCGATGCCGGTGCGGTGAGTCGCTGCAGTTCCACGCTCTTTAATGCTTTGAAACTCACATGATTGATGTGTGTGTCAAAAATGAAAATGAATGGAACAAAATGTGCTACAAAACTATTACTATTCACAATCCAAAGCAGTCATACACTTCATCGACTGTCTTGTTACTCCTTGTTCTGTTGACACTGTTTCAAGCATAAGCACACATTGGGGTTGAACTCCACTCAGTTCCAGGACAGAAAGTTTCTACCATCAGTACAAAACCAGCTGAATGATAATTCTTGCTTCCCTCAAACAATATTGGGATTGGTCAAGAAACCACAGCTGATTTCTGGGATTAGCCACAATCTTATTGAATAATACCCTAGACTCAAGGGACCATTTGGCTCATATATTTTATGATAAAAGCACAACTCATTAATCAGTCAGCAACCCTTCTTCTTGTGTAATGTAGCCTCATCATTCTATTTTTATTTAAATTCAATCACAACACAGTTTCAACTTGAAATTATTTTGAGTGGTACACAGCAACATCTCATCCAATTTAGGGGAATTACTGCTGTCTTCTAGGATTAAAGAGAAAGCCTTAGTGAATTTAAAATGCTAAAGCACTTTATACACAAAGAGTCTTGCAACAGCTCAGAAAACAAATAATAAGACCTTAGACATAAAACTGCTTCATGACCAAGGCTGTCAACATATTGTAGAAACAAACTGCTTCTGAAGGTCTCAAGTCTCAAGCAGAGCTGTAAGGTAATCGTTCAAGTACATAATGTGCCTGAAATCCACTCATTATCAATAAAGAATGGGAGACACTAATCAACTTTAAGTCAATGAGTTATTGTCTCCATTAAACCACCACAGTGACTTATTTTTAAGTCTTCATAAATGAATATTCTGCAATGTAATTTTAGGATCCTTGCTGGTTTTGGTTTCTCTTTATACTTTGAGCATGTCTTAATTATTTCAACAGTTTAATCCATTGATCTTGATAAATCTAAGGTCATACAGTTTGATTATTGGTAGAGAGGGATGGATAAAAACAGGGGACATTTAACAGTATTTCATTATCGATCTTGTGTCAGTTGTACAAAATGGTTCCAAAAAACGAGCTGCTGGAGGAACTCAGTGGGTGAGGCAGCATTTTTGGGGGAAGATGGACAGTCAATGTTTGGGGGTCAAGACCCTTCATCTGGACTGAGAGACAGAGGGGAGATAGACAGCATAAAGGGGTGAGGGGGAGGGGTGGGGCAAGATCTGGCAAATGATAGATGGATCCAGGTGAGGGGAGGTTGATTGGCAGATGGAATCAGGTGGGGCAGGGAAGGGTGGAGACAGTGATCAAGGTTAAAATGGTTCTATACATAACAATGCTTGCAAATGGTGAATCCCTTATACACTGGACAGGCCTGTATGACAGAGTTAACAAATGGCCTTTGTATGAAGTTCAACGGGCGAGACTTATTTGGTTACACTAGATATCCCGAGCCTCAGGTGTGATAACTACCACTGCTCGGAGGCCACAGTGCAAGGTCTGCAGGTTACACTGCTCTGATGGAAAAATGGCTTAGAAATTCCAGTGCAGCCTCCCTAGCTATACACTCATGACTGCGTGGCCAGATTCTGCTTTAACTCCATCAACAAGTTTGTAGATGACACCATCATAATGGGCTGAATCTCAAATAATGATGAGTTGGAGTACGGGAAGGAGATAGAGAGCCTAGTGACATGGTGTCATGACAACAACCTTTCTCTCAATGTCAGCAAAGCAAAAGAGCTGGTCATTGACTTCAGGAAGGGGGGTAGTTCATGTGCTCCTGTTTTATACTAACAGTGCTGAGATTGAGAGGGTTGAGAGCTTCAAGTTCCTAGGAGTGAACATCATCGATAGCCTGTCCTGGTCCAACCACGTAGATGCCATGGCCAAAAAAGCTCAGCAGCACCTCTACATCCTCAGGTTAAAAAAAAATTGGCATGTCCCCTTTGACCCTCACCAGTTCTTACTGATGCAGCATGGAAAGCATCCTATCTGGATGCATTACTGCTTGGTATGGCAACTGTTCTACCCGTGATTGCAAGAAACTGCAGAGAGTTGTGGACACAGCCCAGCAGCACATCATGGAAACCAGCCTCCCCTCCAATAGACTCTGTCTATACTTCTCACTGCCTTGGTAAAGCAGCCAGCATAATCAAAGACCCCACCCACCCTGTACAATCTCCCCCCTCCCATCAGGCAGAAGATACAAAAGCCTGAACGTATGCACCACCAGGCTCAAGGACAGCTTCTATCCCCAGTAAGACAGAATGGTCCCCAGTACGATAAGATGGTCCCCAGTATGATATGAGAGAGTCTTGACCTTGCAGTCTACCTTGTTAAGGCCTTGTACCTTATTGTTTGCCTGCATTGCATCTTCTCTGTATCTGTAACACTCTATTCTGCATTCTGTTATTGGTTTGGCTTGTATGACTTCGATGTACTGTCATCATGAAATGATCTGTATGGGTGGCATGCAAAACAAAGTTTTTCATTGCACCTCGGTACACGAGACAATAATAATCCAATTTACCAATATAATTTACAAATTTAAGTGCAGGAGATGGTGCAGCAGTGGGCTACCATAAGCCATTCCGGTCAATGAAACCCCTGGTTAAAATTTCAGTAAAGAACTGTTGTCAACTCTAGGTGATGCCATGCATTTAATAGTGCAGAAGGACACTAATCAGAACTAGAATCACAACATTCCCAAAATTGAACACAAAAGGTTGCCCCTGGATCTGGAGTTTCTTTTTATTTTCAACTGGGCACAACTGAGGTGAATTTTCTCCAATCTACACAAATGTGAGCAAAACCTTGTGTTGAACATTGTGACTGTTTATAAAGAAAGCCCCATCAATGAATCTGCTACGGAGACACAAGAGACGGCGGATGCTGGAATCTGGAGCAACTAACAATCTGCTGGAGGAACTCAGCGGATCAAGCAGCATCTGTGGGGGGAAAGGAATTGTTGACATTTTGGGTTGAAACCAGAAGTGAGTTCTGATGCGGGATTTCAATCTGGAACGTCTACAATTCCCATAGATGCTGCTCGACCCGCTGAGTTCCTCCAGCAGATTGTTTGTTGTTAGTGAACCTCTTATTCCTGGGAGAATGCTTTCATTAACAATAATACTTAAATATCAGCCTATCTCAACATGCCTACAAAAAAGTGAGCCTTTAACACTCCCAAAGCAGTTAACGACCACTTCATCAGCATAACACCCTGCTAATTTAGCTACATTCATATAGAGTGTGAATATTCCTGTTAAGTAGCTCATCAAATAAACATAGACACTGATTATGTGCAATATGGCAGAAGAAGAACTGAGCCATAAAACTGCTGTTCAAACTTTTTTCTGCAGCACTGTTACAGAAAAACGTTAAGAAAATCGCTGTGATATCTCAATCACATAAGCAAGCTTAGAATAATAACAGGATCATCAACCCACATTATCCACAAATTCTTGTACGAAATAAAAAACAAAAAACGCTGGAAGTATTCAGGTGGGCTGGCAGCATTCGTGGACAGACAAGGACGGTGAAGGGGAGAGGGCAAGGATCATTGTTACACCATTTTACATTGCAATTTCTGCACACTAATAAAACAGTAATGTGAGAAGTTGGTAGCAAAATTGATCCTCAGAATGGATATTGCTCTCATTAACAGCCTATAAGTCTCCAATGAATTAAAGTGACCTGAGACATTAAATGAAAATCAAAACCAGATGCTGGAAACACTCAGCAGGTCAAGCCGCAACTGCGGAAAGAGAGACAGAGTTAATATGCCAGGTCCGAGACCCTTCATCGGAACAGGGAAAGAGAAATTTGGAAAATTTTCAGTAGCAGAAAAGGTGGAGGAGGGATGGGATGAACAGACAGAAAATCTCTGATGGGGTGAATCCAAATGTATTAATGGGAGCAGTTTCAAGCACATTAATCTTTGCTCTGTAGTGTGCAAGGCTGTGAATATGTCCAGCGGGCCAGACCAGCACTGCACTTTCTCTGAAGCTGTTACACTTTATTCTGCATTCTGTTATTGTATTTTATACTACCTCAATGCACTGTGTAATGAATTGATCTGTATGAACAGTATGCAAGACAAGTTTTTCACTGCACCTTGGTACATGTGACAATAATAAGCCAATACCAATTATATTAATAGGATAAGAAAAACTAAGTCAATATGGTTACAACAAGAAATGGCCAGTCCTGATACAGAGAATAAAGATTTACGAGAATGTTGCCAGGACTCAAGGGCTTGAGTTACAGGAAGAGGTTGGACAGGCTAGGGCTTTATTCCTTGGAACGTAGGAAGCTGAGGGATGACCTTATGGAGGTGTATAAAATCACGAGGGGCATAGATAGGGTGAACACTGCCTCTTATTCCTTTTTCACACTATTTATTTATTTATTGGTAACTTATAGTAATTTTTATGACTTGCACTGTACTGCTGTCACCAAACAACAAATTTCACAACATATGCCAGTGATAATAAAGCTGATTCTGAATGCACACAGTCATTTTCGGAGGGAAAGTGAGCCAAAAACTAGAGGGCATAGGTTTAAGGTGAGAGGGGAAAGATTTAAAAGGTACTTGAGGGTCAAGTTCTTCACGCAGATGGTGGTGCAGAGATGGAATGAGTTCCCAGAGAAAGTAGTTCTCAGGTACAAGAACAACATTTAAAAGACTTTTGGATAAGTAAATGGATAGGAAACGCTTAGGGGGATACAAGCCAAATGTGGGCAAATGGGACCAGCTTAGGTGGGCACCTTGGTTGGCATGGACGAGTTGGGCCGAAGGGCCTGCTTCCGTGTCGTATTACTCTGTGACACTATGACAGAGAGTTACCTAAAGTTGGAGAATTCTATATTGCGTCTGGGAGCCTGCAACATGTCCAGACAAGATGAGGTGTTGTTCCTCAAGCTTGTGTTGGACCTTGCAGAATGAATGAAACATTAACTTTATTTTTTTCTCTAAGAAGATTCTGCCCAACCTGCTGAGTATTTCCAGCACTCTCTTTTGTGATTAAGGTAGAATTTATTGTTGAAACTAGACTGGTAAGAACACTGAATCTGACTGATCCAATTTAGTACTATTTTTGAACGAGCATTGTAGCACAAAAGATAATATGACAGAAAGCATTTAGGACATAACATAGTTCTGTTCATTACTACAGAAAACTGTGTTCATTAACCAGTGATGCAGATAGAGAGGTTGACCTTTTCCTGTTGGGAATTCTGCCCAGTATTGAGGCCTTCTCAGAAACCACAGCAGCACACTTTGGATGGTGATTACTTTAAGACTGGAATCTATCTACAGCCTCATTCCCCCTGAATAATTGGAAAGGTGAGACTTAAAAGCAACTCGAAATGTGTGACCGGCCTGATTGAACAAACTTTAGCCGAAGAACTGTTTATTGCGAAGGAGCTTTCCTGACCTTCCTTTCACTTAGAACATAGAAACATAGAAAACCTACAGCACAATACAGGCCCTTCGGCCCACAAGGTTGTCCCTACCTTAGAAATTACTAGGCTTACCCATAGCCCTCTATTTTTCTAAGCTCCATGTACCTATCCAAAAGTCTCTTAAAGGACCCTACCGTATCCGCCTCCACCACTGTTGCCGGCAGCCCATTCCACGCACTCACCACTCCCTGAGTAAAAAACTCATCCTTGACATCTCCCCTATACCTACTCCCCAGCACCTTAAACCTGTGTCCTCTTGTGGCAACCATTTCAGCCCTGGGAAAAAGCCTCTGACTATCCACACGATCAATGCCTCTTATCATCTTATACACCTCTAGCAGATCCCCCCTCATCCTC
The DNA here is from genome assembly GCF_009764475.1 of Pristis pectinata. Taxonomy (NCBI): domain Eukaryota; kingdom Metazoa; phylum Chordata; class Chondrichthyes; order Rhinopristiformes; family Pristidae; genus Pristis; species Pristis pectinata. The sequence continues at coordinate 4,971,020 of NC_067430.1, forward strand.
CGTCACTCCAAGGAGAAAAGGCCGAGTTCCTTCAATCTGTTTTCATAAGGCGTGCTCCTATGCTTCTCTGATGATATTACATTCATGCCCTCTATTTAGTGACTAGTTTCGCCCCAATTATTCAATGAAAACCTTGAATAATTTTATATGAAAAAATTGATTCTTTTGATTTTCTCAGTTCCAATGATAATAGATTCAATTTCTCAACTATCCCCTTAAATCTTAAAACTCACATTGTTATTACACCCTGCAAATCTACAGAGCTATACCATCACTTCCACACCATCTTGATGTAGCAGAAGAGGATATCCTGCTTCTATATCTCCAGTCTTCCCACAGGAAATTAAGATGGTTTATCTTTTAAGTGGAGAATAATCTGATTCCTGTGGCAGGCAGCAGGGTGAAGTCTGCTGCAGCTTACTTCTGTACAGATTCTCTGACCCTCACTTGTGATGAATGTGGAAGTGTAAGATTACAACTTGCAGTTGATTACCGAGTTGAACTGATGGGATATCTGCACTCCTGCAAATTCTTAGTGCTGCTGGCAGTAGCCCCTGCGACCTTTTCACTAGGAATATTCAATCCATAAATCTGATCCTTTCAGTTAACGTTTAATTTCAACAAAATTGCTCATTGATTCATCTTCGGCAACATCAGTCCTACTGAGGTCGACATCATTTGCCCTTGGACTTCACTGGAACTCTAGAGGTAAGAGAGCTACTTGGTTGCAAATGTGGTTTCGAGCTGAGTCTACCACTTAGGTCACTTCTAATTCAAAAGATCATTGACTGGCAATCAAATCAAATATTGCCAAATTTAGATGTGTCGTGTGATCTAGTTTTGACAAAAAATGAAACTGAATGGAAAAATTGGAGATTTACTGCAGGGGATTGCAAAGTCTGAGCTTTCCTTCTACTTCCCCTGTGTACTTAATATCTCTGAGTTTCTCAGCAGCTAAAGATCAACATGGAGGAAGCTGCAACAACCTTGAATGATGCTTGGGTGTCACTTCCACAAGTTACATGAATGGACGTGTGGCCCTCCTGTTGAAAAGGGCACCTCAAACACTGTCAATGCCTGCTTCTGCATGGTTTAAAGAGGACCTGCCAGGGCAGTGGTTAAAGCACATTGTTTGGGCAGAAAAGGAAATTTCATCCTCCATTAACTGATGTGTGAGTACTTGATATTAGTGTAGCGGTTAGCATAACACTATTACAGCGCCAGCGACCTGGGTTCAATTCCGGCCACTGTCTCTAAGGAATTTGTATATTCTCCCAGTGTCGGTGTGGGTTTCCTCTGGATGCTACAGTTTCCTCCCACATTCCAAAGATGTACAGGTTTGGAAGTTGTGGGCATGCTATGTTGGCGCCGGAAGCGTGGCAACACTTGCGGGCTGCCCCCAGAACACTGTGCAAAAGATGTATTTCACTGTGTGTTTCGATGTACATGTGACTAATAAAGATATCTTATCTTTTCTTATCTTATCACCTGGGAAGTAAAGTATGGAAAATAGTTCACTCCCTAGGATGAGCATAAAATGAATACATGAAACACTCACCATCTCTAAGAGAAGTTTTGACTGTATCACTCAAGCATTTGCTTTGGGTCACAGGACTAACCCAGTGTTCACCAAGAATTGTCGAAGGGCAATGCAATGCACAAGTATACATTTAGACTGTGTTGCAAAAATATTGCTCAAAACATGAACTAACAAAGAACTGAGAGGTAGAGCTGTCACTAGGCTGTCTTACATGAGTGGACTACTGACAGAAGATGTCCCTGAAATTGGCATAAGAAATTCTCCACTACACTTTTCTCTATTTGCTGTATTTTTCGTATTGTGAAGGCAAATTGGGAGACAGATTTTAGGATATTAAGGAATATGGGATTAGTACAGGAATGTAAGTATTTCCAGCATTTTCTGTTTTCAACTCGCCGCAAGTTATGGCATACTCTGTGGGCTGTGGAAGGAGCAGCCTGCAGGTATTTCTGAAGCTACCCATTCAGGTCTCCTGATGCCAGCGGCATCCCCATCAATATCAACAAAAGCAACAAACTAGCGTGACTTTGTCCCAGTTGTACTGAGATGGCTTTGAATTCCAGTTTACATAAGAAACAAAAGTAGACATAGACCACTTCGCTTCTCACTTTTGCTCTACCATTCAATGAGATCCTGGCTAATCTTTTACCTCAGCACCACATTCCTGCACGAATTCATATCCTTTGATTTCCTTAATATACAAAAATCTATCACTTCCCAGCTCTCCTGGATAGAGAATATCAAAGATTCACAATTGTTCAGGTGAAGACATTTCTTCACATCTCAGTCCTGAATAGCTAACCCCTTACTTGGCGATAGTTCTGTTTCCAGACACTCCAGAAACAGCTGGACAGCAGAACCATCATCCTTGCATCTACCCTGTCAAGCCCTGTGAGGTTTTTATGTTTCTATTAGATCATCTCTCAATCTTCTAAAACAGGCCCAGTCTATTTCATCTCTCATCGGACAATCACCTCATCCCAGGAATCAATCTAATCCTTCATTGCAAGCCCTCTATTGCAAGTATATCTTCTTGAGGTAGGGAAGTGAGCACTGCACATGGTATTCCATGTACGCCCTCATGATATAACTGGAACAAGGCATATTCAGATCTCTTGCAATATCAGTTAACCTACCATTTGCCTTACTGTTCTTTGTAGGTGGATGGAATTAAGATACAGATAGTCAGTTTTTAAAAATTTATTTACAGCGTGGTAACAGGCCCTTTAGGCCCAATGAGTCCGCGCCGCCCATTTTAAAACCCAAATTAACCTACCCGTACGTCTTTGGAATGCGGGAGGAAACCGGAGCACCCGGAAGAAACCCACGCAGACACGGGGAGAACGTACAAACTCCTTACAGACAGCGATGGGAATCGAACCTCAATCGCTGGTGCTGTAATGGCGTCGCGCTAACCGCTACGCTACCGTGTCGCCCCTTGGGGCGTTTGAATGGACTATTCCTTCTCTGTATTCTCCATCACAAAGATTGTCTGTCTTTAAGTCTATGACATCCTTCACTCCATTTCTGCCTGAACCCATCTGCCAGCATAACCCAGACCACCTCCACTCTTGACTATTGCCCTGCCTCCTGTCTTTCACTCTCCATAAATTTCAGCTTATCTAAAACTCTGCTGCCTGTAACTAATCTTGCCCGATCCTATTTGCTAAGCAGCTTGACACAGTCAGTCAAGTGGGCTGCAATTTTACAGTAAAAAAAAATGATGAACCTTCCATCTCAGTCATATATTTAAAGTTTTGTGCCAAATGAAACTATTAAACTTTTTTTTTGAATGAATGACTCTTACAAAGGTTTTAATTTAAGCTGATACTTTTATCAGTAGAAACCTGTGTTCAGTAGAATTTTATTCAGTTATACAGGGCTTTGGTGAGACCACACTAAGAGTGTTGTGTACAGTTTTTGTCTCCTTACCTGGGAGATGATGCACTTGCCATGAAGGGAGTGTGGCAAAGATTCACCAGACTGATTTCAAGGATTGCTGTACGAGGAGAGATTGAGTAGACTAGGATTGTGTCATCCAGAGTTTAGAAAACTGAGAGGAGATTTCATTTACAAATACAAAGTTCTTGAAGAGTTTGACAGGCTGGCTGCAGGGAAGATTTTCCCCATGGTTGAGGAATCAAGGACCAGGGCCACAGTTTCTGTGGTAGCCCACTTAGAACTGAGGTGAGGAGAGAAGTTCTTTCACTTAGTGAATGGCGACCCTTTGGAATTCATTACTTTGGAGGCCTGTGGAGGCTCGGTCATTTTGATTATTCAAACCATAGAGTAAGATATTTGGACATTAAGGGAATCACGGGGAGTGGGGATGGTGCTGGAAAATGGTGCTGAGGTGGATCAGTTATGAACTTAGTGAATGACACAGAGGCTCAAAAGGCTGGATGGCCTACACCTGCTCCTACTTCTTATGTTCTTACATTCCTACCCATTAATTGCCTTGCTTAGCAGCCTCGATTTTATCCTGCACTCTAAAGTTAAAGTTTGCACCTGAATTATTAACTCCTTCACAATCTTATCCCTTCCCACCTCTGTAACATCATTTACTGCTACACCACCACCATCCCCAATCCACCTCAGACCTGATGTTTTGTGTGTACTTCCTCCCCTCATCTTGTCAATGCTGCTATCTAATCAAACACCCGGGACTCTTGCTCTGAAATTTGGATTACAGACAAAAAAAATGCACGAAATACACCTTATAGCTGAAATAAACAGCCTGTTACCTGTTTCTGTTTAAACTTCCAAAGTACTTTTTCTCTTGCCCTATTGAGGCCGAAATGAAAATAAAATTCTGCTGCAAGGGCGCGGATATTGCACTTCGCATCCATTTAAATATTTCTGCATAAGCTCTGGAGCATCACTGAGGCTAGACCGTGAAACATCTGTTGACATATCATAAAGCTGACCAGATCCAAGTCAAAGTAATCCTAAAACTTACAACTTTTCAATCCTCAACACTCATGCATCTAATTTTTTCGAGGAACTCTGAAGGAAATAGAATTCAAACTCAAAAAAAATTGTCAAATTTGTAACATTTGGAACAAGCAATCACTCAACTTTGCCAATGGCTCTGGGAGTTTTTAAATTCAGCACTTGGCCAGGAAGTTGAATTACACTCAGAAACTGATGGATTTGTTACAGGCTGCTGCTTCATACCAAAGCACTTAGAACAACAACACAATCCAGTAAGGTAACATCCAAAGCTAAAGGCAATCTGTGTTTCTACTGAATGAGTATACACTCAAATTAAAGTGGTTGTACATCAGGGTCATTCATTCAAAGAAAAAAATGTTAGGTTCATTTTGGACAAAACTCTAAACGTACAACAGAGTTGGAAGATTTATTGCAGTCTTGTCCATTTTTATACCACAGCACAGAAAGAGAAGATTTGACTTAGTGAAGTTTCATTGGTTCTTTGACTAAGCAACCTAATTTAGTCCCACTCCCTTCTCCTCATCCCCAAGATCTTGCAAACTTTTTCAAGTATTTTTGAAACTGCTGTTGAATCGCCTTCCAACACCTTTGTAGATTGTGCACCCTTGATCAAAGCAACTCTGAGTATATTAAAAACATTGCCCTCCAACTCCGTCTGGTTGTCTTACTAGTCACCGTGAATTTGTGCTATTGTTACTATACTCTTTCACTCTGTACCTACTTCGCAAAAACTTTTGATTTTCAACATCCTTAATGATGATCGTTTAACTCCTTTGGTTCTTCCGTGTAACTAAATTCCTCATCCTTAGTCCCAACTCCTCTGTATCCTCTCCATTCCTCCTGGAGTCTAGAGTTGGGCCCATCACCAGCTGGGATCAAACCAGTAATTTAAAAAGTTATCACATCATAGTTACTTTTGTACTCTGTTTATAAAACTGAAGATTCTTAATGTTTTTTCAAATAGCCTTCCCAGTTTCTCTGAACCTACACCCCCTTTAAACTGTTACCATTTGATTTATGTTGCTTTCAAGTAGAAATTAGCTTTCCCTTTCCATTGCTCAAGAACTCTACCTCGATGAATTCCATTCCCCCCACAGAAGCTGCTCAACCCATTGAGTTTCTCCAGAAGATTGTTTGTTGCTCCAGAATCCAGCATCTCCAATCTCTTGTATCTACAACTGTTTTATGGAGCAATTTTATTGTTCTGTATAGAAGTATTTGTAAAGGATACTGGTAAATGAATTAACCTTTTAATTATATAGAATCTTGGGTTGCCTTAGTCAATCCTGCATTATGTGATGCCTGATGCCCTCTCTATTTCTCCCAGCCTCTGAAATTTGGAAGCAAATCAAAGTTCCACCTTCTTTGCACGGCTAAAGAGATCAGCCCTGATGCAAGGATGCTGCTGCATGAGTAACTGATGTATCCTTTGTTTGTTATCACCTTTAACAATCATTCTTCCAGATCTATATTACTTGTTAGAACTTCAGTTTTCCTTGTTCTGTGTTTTCTGGCTTTATATTTATTCTTCCCTTTCTTTTTGTTTCCCTCTTTTACCGCTCAGCAACTACCCCTTCCAAAAAAAATCTTGTAAAAGCCATGACTAATTGGCTTGTCATCATTCTCCAAGGAAAATGGCTTTCCTTCGGATTATCCCCTTTAGTTGCTGACTAGAGAAGTATCTCAATGATCAATTCCTGTATTGCTTTATAATCATTATTAGCAGTACAGAACAATGGTTGTCTTCCTCTGCAACTGTATTCAGAAATAATGAGAAGCTTTAAAAAGTAACATCAAAGAGCACATCAGCTGAAATGGTTGCTCAAGTCAGCTTTTAATTCATTACCACGTTATCTCATCAGCATACCAAAATCAGATGACACCTTACCACGGATATCTGCCAGCTTCTGTCCCATTCCATCATAGTATATCCTTCCCCCTTGTGCTGTTGGGAAAAAATAAGTCATGAGGGAACTTGGAGGTGAGCAATAGGAATATGAACCAAGTGGCATGTCTTTGAGAACTTCATGAGGTTTCCAGCAAAATTCCCGAAACCTAGGATGATCCATGACTTTTTTTTCAATGTCATGAATTGTCAATAAACGCTCTTTGGTGAAGATGTTCCTTTCATCATCACCTCTTGCTAGAAATACGAGCTCCATCCTCCACAAGGCATGTGTCTGCGTGTCTCCATTAATGTAAGTGCTTGGAAAGTTCTTACTCGACACAGCCCTTGCTCGCCGTACCCTGAATCTGTCGTAGCTCTCGTTTGTGGCTGAATGGGTGAGTAAGTCTCTTTTCCGTAGTTGGATTCCATCTGGCCATTGGGGTTCACTTGATTTCTGAATGGTTTTACCTTGAGTGGCAGCAACAAACTCTGAACTGTTACTGTGCAGTTTTTGTAATTCTTCAATGATGAGTTTCTCCAATGTTGCAGATGTGTACTCAGCCAAATCACGTCTATTCCTCCCCCAAGACCCAAACTGGGATTTTAAAGCAAGGGTCAATGCATCAAAGTGCTGTGAAGACACATGGTTGCGAATCTCAAAGGCATTGTAGGATATATCTATGTCGAGATTAGAACAATGCATGAACATGACAACAGTCAGAATTGTTGGAATTGTGCAACCTATTACTAATATTAAGGCAGTGCAATATGGGTTAGTAAATATCCACCCAACTACTCCCCAAAAGCCTTTAACTTTCAAATCATGGAACAGTCTTTTAAAGCTGCAGTGGCATCTCTTGCAGAGCTTTTCGCCTCTGTGGGAGCTAACCGACACATCAAACTCTTCTTCTTCCAACCACAGGTGCTGCACCAAAGGGTCGTCATCACTTTCCATTTTAATATCTGCCCCAAGGAAGGTTGGGTGAGTAGAAAGAGAAGATAAAACTGAATTGGATCCTGGATTCTCCTTGTCTTTAACCTGTCTTCCAAGTCAACATCCGATTTACAGCATCTACAACAGAAAATACACATCAATAAATGTTATGACTTCTAAATGAGAGGACACCATAAATATTTAAAGAGATTTGGTATAACATTGAGGCACACAGTATTAAAATTTACCTCATAGCAATGAATCAATCAAGAGCTCAGAAATTATACCATTATTTCTGCAGAGATATACTTACACTGCCGCAAAATGAATGAGTGGTGAACTCAGCGCATTATATCATAGAATCATCGAACATAGGAGGAGGTTATTCGGCTTAATGTGGCTGTGCAGGTTGAAAAAGACCAGCCTAATAACACTTGTTAACATCAGTCTGCAGCCCCCCAGTCACAGATCTCCATGTACACATCCAAGTACTATTTAATTGTAAGGAGTATTTTTGCCTCTATCAGCTTTCAGGCAGTGAGTTCCAAACCCCTATCACCTCCTGCGTGAAAAAAAAAGTTCTCATCTCTTCTCTAATCCAGGAACAAATTGCTTTACATCTGTATCCCTGGTTTCTGATCTGTCTGCTAAGGGAAATAGGTCCTTCATTTTAACTTTATCAAGGCTCCTCGTAATTTTATATACCTCAAGTAAGTCTCCCCTCGATATCCTCTGCTCCAAAGTAAACAAGACCAGGTTGTTCAAGCTTTCCTCACTACTACAATATTCCAGTCCAGTAACATCCTTGTAAATCGCCTCTGCATCCTGTTCAGTACAATCACATCTTTCCGATAAAGTGGTGACTAGATCTGTACAGAGTGCTCAAGCTGGGACATAACCAGTGTTGTATAAAAAATCTTAGCTCTCCATATTCCTATAATGTATGCCTTCTCCTAAATGCACCTACATTAAGATAAAATAAGATATCTTTATTAGTCACATGTACATTGAAACACACAGTGAAATACATCTTTTGCGAAGAGTGTTCCGGGGGCAGCCCGCAAGTGTCACTACACTTCTGGCGCCAACATAGCATGCCCACAATTTCCTAACCCGTACATCTTTGGAATGTGGGAGGAAACCGGAGCACCCGGAGGAAACCCACGCAGTCACAGGGAGAACGTACAAACTCTTTACAGACAGTGGCTGGAATTGAACCTGGGTCACTGGCACTGTAATAGTGTTACGCTAACCGCTACACTACCCCTTTCAACCTCTCCCTGTGACAGCAAGTTCCACATTTTAATCACTTTTTTCTCTGAATTCCCAATGGATCTTCTTGGTGACTTATGTTAGTGAACTTTAATTTTACTCATCCCGATCAGTGGAAAAATTCTCTTTGCGTGTGCTTGATCAAAATTTTTCATAATTTCCAAGGCATGTCTCCCCATAGCATACCTTTCTCTGAAGGAAAGAAAGTTATCACATTCCTTTTCAGATTCTTTTTCTAAGCATTAGATATTCTCAAATCCCCATTAGACTCACTTCTCCAGTTGTAGAGATCCCCAGCATTAAGAGGTGGGTTGTCATTTTCCAGTGAATGTTGAGCATTGGTGTGTTTTCCAATCTCCAGTTATTGAATAAGTTTGAATTAAGCATTGAACTGGTTCAGATTGGACTGACTGAATTAATCATTAGATGAAATTCAACTTATTTCATCAGCCCTTTCAGAAAGGTGCTCCATAGTGCAGTGAAATAATAGCACAATACAATATTGTAAAGTGCATTCTTGGCAAGAAAACAACATTTCAAATTGCTGATGACTTTGTCAGGAATTCAGATGAAAATGAATTCTCTTAAAAATAAGCAATCTGGTATTGGCTCTGCTTTCTAATGAGAGAAGTTCCATTTAAATCGGCTTGTTATTCACAGATTGCATCTTTATCCCTGTGTCTGATTGCATCTTTCACAATGTGATCTTTTAAGGAATATACATCAGAAAACCAGTTGCCATTATCCAAAATTACCAATGTCTGACTACATGCAGTCATTACAATTAAGCACACCTGTTATCTCAGTGGAGTTCAGATCTTTTGTTGAGTGTTGAAATTGATATTATTCTACAAATCACTGCTGCATTTCATGATTTGCAATCTAAACACTCTGCTGGATTACAATGGTCAGTTTGACTCAGTTGCTGCAATGCTCACCTTTACTGTCGTTACTTTTCTAGGAAGTTAAGGAAGTTCAACTTGTCACCAAACACTCTAACAAACTTCTATTGATGTACTGTTGAAAGTATCCTGACTGGTTGCATCATAGTCTGGTATGGCAATTTGAATATGCAGGAACTTAAGAAGCTACAGAGAGTAGTGGATTCAATCCAATACATCACAGGCACATTACACCCCACCATCAGCACGGTAGTGTAGTGGTTAGCATAACGTTATTACATCGCCAGTGACCTGGGTTCAATTCCCGCCGCTGTCTGTAAGGAGTTTGTACATTCTCCCCGTGTCTGCGTGGGTTTCCTCCGGGTGCTCCGGTTTCCTCCCACATTCCAAAGACATACAGGTTAGGAAGTTGTGGGTATGATACGTTGGCGCTGGAAGCATGGCGACAATTGCGGGCTGCCTCCAGAACAGTCTATGCAAAGATGCATTTAACTATGTGTTTTGATATACATGCAACTAATAGATACCTTATCTTACATGAGGTGCTGGCAACCATCTGGGCCATGCCATCTTCTCGCAGCTACCATTGGACAGGAGGTACAGAAACCTGAAATCCCACACCACCAGGTTCAGGAACAGGTACTTCACTTCAAGCATTCGGTTCTTGAACCAACCAGCACAACCCTAATCACTACTGTTTAGCAACAATGTGACTACTGTGATCACTTTGCACCAAAATAGACTTTGTTTTTTTTTGTTCCAATTGTGCTCTTTCTTGTAAAAAATTGTGTATAATTTATGTTTAATTTATGTTTTTCTTGTGAATGCTGCTTACGTGATGCTATGTGCCTGTGATGCTGCTGCAAATAAGTTTTTCACCGCACCTGTGCGTACATGCATTTTGTATATGACAACAAACTCGACTTCGATTCTGACCTTTGAGTCCAATAGCTTTAGAGATCTGAACTTCAAACCCAGGCTGGTGCAATACAGCATTTAAAACAAGTCCATCATAATGGTTTTAAATAGGTTAAAATCACCAAGGAAGATGACTTGGTGGCTGAAGGACTGTATCTTAAGCATGTGCTGCTAATGTTAGGTTGTAACAGAGGTGATAACAAAACTGTCAGTGTTCATCGTCATTCCACTGAAAACTGTGCACAGAAATCCACAGGTTGTTGTTAGCATTTCCTTCTTTCTGCACAGAGTGCATGGTTCTGTAACATTTTCTGGAGTAATCTGTCAAATCAGTGAATTGACAGGAACTTGAGTTACTTCTGAATTATGTTTGTGGTTAAATGCAATCACTCTTTGTTGAAAGGGGTTTACATGAATCTTTGATGGTGTGCTATACCCTAGCTCCAACTTAATCACCTCTTTGACTCAAATAAGAGGATATCCATTGACATCAGCAAACCTAATTATTTTAAAATTCTATGCTTATAAAAATAATTAAAAGTGTATACTTTTAGTTTATATTTCAACTTCCCCACAGGTTCTAATGTTTGGAGACACAAGAGACCACAGATGCTGGAACCTGGAGCAAAAAGCAAACTACTGGAGGAATTCAGTGAGTCAAGCAGCATCTGTGGGGGCAAAGGGATAGTCGACATTTTGGGTTGAGACTCTGCATAAGGATTGAGCGTGGAGAGGAGAGGTAGCAAGTATTAAGAAGTAAGAGGAAGGAGTAAGATGGGGGCTTGAAGCCGATAGGTGGAACCAGTTGAGGAGGGAGATAATGTGCAGATGGAGCCAGGTGAAGGGGGAGGGGTGGAGTTGGGAGACAGTGGCTGGTGGGTGATAGGTGGAGATAGATCAGGAAAGATAGGAAGAGAGGGAGCTGTGCTGAAATGTCATGCCTTTTATCTCCTGGTTTGCTTCCTGTGACAGGCTGCTCAGACTGCTTGCTAACGTCACTATTGGCAGGCATTAGAGACTCCCTGAGCTGGAACCTGACAGCAACCAACGGTTGGGCAAAATCCCAGCTGCAAACATTTTCATGGCAATTTACTAAGAAGTCAGTGATGACCAGAAAAGTAGACTTTTGTCACTTGTTTCTAGCTCTTTATTCAAAGGATTTGGGAAGGTGGCAAAACTAGTCTGCAGATACCAGAAAAATTAACATGAGTTATGGAAGATACGAGGCCATTCAACCCATTGAATCTGTTCCAGCTCCCACAGCAATCCAATCAATCCCATTCTCCCGCTTATTTCCCTGTCACCTATTCTCTATTATCCCACCTCCGATTGTCTTCTACCACAAGTTGCAGTCGCTGATTCACCTACCTACCAGCACGTTTTTGGGATATATGAGAAAACCAGGTCACAGGGAGAATGTGGAAACTCCACACAGACAGCACTGGAGGTTGGAATCAAACTCGGGATCCTGGAGCTGTGAGGCAGAGACACCATCCGTAGCACCAGTCTGCATTCTATCATTGCGTTACTGATGTTTGAACATAATACCACAGACAGAAAGCATCGCCATTTCAACCGTGACTTTCCCTACACAAACTCTGAAATCTGTAAAGCCACAGCAAGTGGAAAGGTTCGCCATTCTTTGAGCCTCCACGATCATATGCTGTTAGGTGAATGAAAAACACTATGATCCAGCATCACAGTGTTTTTCATCTAGATTCCAGCATCTGCAGTCCTTTGTTTCTCTGTTAGGTAAGGAACGTAGGGTTGTTGAGGATGTGTGATGTTATTTGTTGAATATCCTCTGTGGTTTGTACTGAATTTAGTTTTAAAATCCACCAGATACGATATGTTTTTTTTTGAAACAAAAAGCAGATTAAATGCTGAATTTTGCTTATCTTGTAACAGATCCAAAGTGTTATTGTTCTTTCACATATCCAGGTGCTTGTGAAGTGCAAGGGAATAACAAAAATGCTGAAGCCTTTTGCAGATACGCTTCAATATCTCCATTTCTGTTACATTGAAGAGAAATATGAGGGGACTGACACAAAACAATTCAAGAACAGTAATTTAAAGACAGCAATGCCTCCCCAAAGTCAGGGCACTGGGACAGGATTAAAACCAATCTTCAATATCAGGATGCGCAAATAAAATAAAGATGGATGAGAGCTATAAAAAGTTTTGACCTTAGGACGATACATTAAGGGAATAATCAGACCACGTACTTGCTACTCAGTAATCTCTGCTGGTGCCAAATGAGCTCTGCTGTCATTGCTCTGCAGGCAAAGATCTTACAGATGGTCACCTTGTAGAATCACACAAAATGAATGGTTGATTAAGCGAGATACTAATGCAGTTTCTAAGAGCATTGGAAAGTACCTCAACATGAAACACGGTAATTATTTCTTATAGGCATAGATAACGACCTTCGATTTCAAGCTGTTGGTGAATCAGGGTATTTCATTATGCTCCGCTTTCCATGTCTTTCACATTGGAGACTAAATCCAGGCTCCCCAAGTGAGTGTAAATAAGACACAGAAGGAAATTGAGGAAGTGTGCACGCACATAATAGCTCAAGGTGGGGGAGGTGCTAAATCAGAGGTGTTCAGTTTGTTGATCTTGATCAGGAGGCATATTTATGAGCTGTGCAAGGGACAAGTTGTAGAGGAGATCCACCATGATGTTACCTGCGATGGAGCAATTCAGTTATGTTCTCCCTGGAGTGGAGGAGGTTTACTGGAGGTGTGACTGAGGTATATAAAGTTATGAGGGGTATGAATAGGATACTTTTCCCCGTATCAGAGGTAGATAAAACTAGAGGATGTAGGTTTAGGGTGAAGGGGAAGAGATTTAGAGGGGATCTGAGGGGGATCTTCTTCACCCACAGAATGATAAATACCTGGAATGAGTATGCCCGGGAGAGCGGTTGAAGCTGGGTCACTGACAGCCTTTAAAGAGAGTTCAGATGACACTTGAATTGCTTAGACATAGAGGGCTATGGACTGAGTGCTGGCGATGGCGTCAATATAGAAGAGTGCTGACTGGTAGGTGTGGACAAGTTGGGCCAAATGGCCTGTTTCCCTGCTGTAGCAATTCTGTGATGATACTATTATTGAGAAGCAAGAATCAACCAGGGTCTCCAGTCCTGATTGTTTTGATTCCCTTGCACTTACTTGGATGTTGATCAGGTAACCTCCTTGAAATAATCATTTATCACTCCTCTGACGTGTGGTAATTATGTTATTGGTTGTGCGGGCTGTTGAGAAGAAGCAGTTCTCCATGACCTGTGGTATCGTTACCCTAAGTTAGCTAATTTAAAAAAAAGAATGCATTGGAAAATAAATGTTGGTGAGAGAAGAAGTGCCTTTGCACCCTGTTGAAAATCCTCGCCTGCAGCATTTCCAATCTCAGCAGTGACAATTTGATGAAATTCTGTGCACTGCATAAAAAATCCAAGGAAATCAAATAAAACTGCAGATGCTGGAATCGTAAACAAAAACAGAAATGCCGGAAGAACTCAGGCAGTCAAGCAGTTCTGATGAAAGGTCTTTGGCCTAAAACATTATTAACGATTCACATTGACCTAATGAAGACTACATTGCAAGAAATAGGTTCATGAACAAGCTTGTACAATGCAGATCAAAGAAAGAGTAGAATGACCAAAGAATCATGAAGTGGAACTTTAACAGTTGCCAGTCATACAATGAAAGTTATAAGATAATTGAGATCTTACTGCATCTAGATTATCTAATCATGTTCCCAGCATGTGCAGTAAGACCCTTAGTTCAGCAGTTGCCTACTTAAGCAGCAGTATACACTATCCTATCACGAATCACATTATAACTTCCTTTTTGAATAAATGAAAGAACTATAAGGGGGCTGGCAAGATATAACTGAACTACAACTGAAAGTCTCAGCTCCCTTGCATCAAGATACAACTCCCCTAATTAGCAGGGCAATAAATTCCAATTCCAACAGGAGAAGTCCCACCTCTCACAGAGCTTCCCGACCCCTACTGATGTTCTGCACCTGAGTTCCAACTCATGCTGACATTCTGGCCAGAAGTTATATTCCATAGCGGGGGGGGGGGGGGGGGGGGGGGGGGGGGTGGTGGTGGCGGAAAATACATTATAAAATTGGTAGTTTACGTGGCTTTTTTAAATGATGATCCACATCACTTTAAAATAAAAAAAATCATGTTTATTTGATAGTCCCAATGACAATTTTCTTGGATAATGAAGGAAGTTGAGTACCAGAGTTCTTTTGTTCACTGCGGAAGTGGAAACTTCAAGCTTTTTAAAGAACTGTACACATTAACGTCTTTAAAGAAGTGTACACATTTCTATTGGTGCATTTCTACTTCAGTGATCAGCCTGCTGGCCCCAATCACTGTCATGCTTCACTCCACTCTCCTCCTGCTGCCTGACCTGCTCAGTATTCCCAACATTCTGTTTTATTTCAGCTTTCCAGCAGCTGCAGCAGTGTTGGCTTATTCTGCCCTTACACACCTCCCTCTATATACACGTCCTTCGGGCAGATCAGCTGTGATTGACAGTTACTCATCTGTCTTTCAGTGGGCACCAATAGCACGAGTGTTTCCTGGATTCTCTTTGCCACCACCCTATCACAGATATTCCTCTATCCTCTCTGCCCCACCCTCAAACACACAACTTTCTGCAACTTAAATTTTTTCACTTTTCCAGTACTAGTGAGCAGAAGGGGTTTGGTTTGTCACCACCCACCCTAACAGCCTCCAATGCAACTGAACCTGTGGTCACCGTCGAGGACATAAGATCAGTCTTCTGGAGAGTGAACCCGAGGAAAGCATCTGGCCCGGATGGTGTCCCTGGCCGTGTCCTAAGATCATGTGCAGATCAGCTGGCGGGGGTATTTGGAGACATATTTAACCTCTCCCTGCTTCCCACTCTGAGGTTCCCATCTGTTTTAAGACCACTATCATCCTGGTACCTAAGAAAAACAAGGTAACATGCCTTAATGACTACCTCCCAATGGCTCTGACATCTACCATTGTGAAGTGCTTTGAGAGGCTGGTCATAGCACGCATCAACTCCAGCCTCCCAGACAACCTCGACCCACTGCAATTCACCTACCACTGAAACAGGTCAACAGTGGACGCCATCTCCCTGGCCCAACACTCAGCTCTGGAGCATCTGGACAGTAAAGACACCTACGTTAGACTATTGTTTATTAACTACAGCTACGCCTTCAATACTATAATTCCAAGCAAACTCATCTCCAAACTCCTGGATCTGGGACTCAACACATCCCTTTGTAACTGGATCCTTGACTTCCTGACCAACAGACCGCAATCAGTAAGGAAAGGCAGCAACACCTCTGCCACAACTATCCTTAACACTGTTGCCCCACAAGGCTGCGTCCTCAGCCCCCCACTCTACTCCCTATACACTCATGACTGCATGGCCAGATTCTGCTCTAACTCCATCTATAAGTTTGCAGATGATACCACCATATTGGGCCGTATCTCAAATAATGATGAGTCGGAGTACAGGAAGGAGATAGAGAGCCTAGTGACATGGTGTCATGACAACAAACTTTCCCTCAGTGTCAGAAACACAGAAGAGCTGGTCATTGACTTCAGGAAGCGGGGGGGAGGTTCACATGCTCCTGTTTACATCAATGGTGTTGAGGTCGAGAGGGTTGAGAGCTTCAAGTTCCAAAGAGTAAACATCACTAATAGCCTGTCCTGGTCCAACCATGTAAATACCACGGCCAAGAAAGCTCACCAGTACCTCTGCTTCCTCAGGAGGTTAAAGAAATTTGGTATGTCCCCTTTGACACTCACCAACTTTTATCGATGCACCATAGAAAGCATCCTATCTGGATGCATCACGACTTGGTATGGCAACTGCTCTGCCTGGGACTGCAAGAAACTGCAGAGAGTTGTGGACACAGCCCAGCACATCATGGAAACCAAACTCCCCTCCACGGACTCTGTCTATACCTCTTGCTGCCTTGGTGAAGCAGCCAGCATAATCAAAAACCCCTCCCATCCAGGTCATTCTCTCTTCTCCCCTCTCCCATCAGGCAGAAGATACAGGAGCCTGAGGGCACATACCGCCAGGCTCAAGGACAGCTTCTATCCCACTGTGATAAGACTACTGAATTACTCCCTTATAAGATGACATGGACTGTTGACCTCAAAATCTACATTGTTATGATTTTGCACCTTATTCTCTACCTGCACTGCACTTCCTCTGTGGATGTGACACTTTACACTGTATTCTGTTATTGTTTTTACCCTGTATTACCTCAATGCACTGTGTAATGAATTGATCTGTATGAACAGTATGAAAGACAAGTTTTTCACTGTACCTTGGTACAAGTGACAATAATAAACCAACACCAATACCAATAATGATAGTCATTAACCTGAACCAAGAGCTGTTTCTCTTTCTCCATAAAGACTGCCTCACCTCCAGCAATCCCTGTTGATATTACCTATTGAAATTAGGGATGTAATCTGGGTAGTTCCAGGATACTTGTGATACCCAAATAGAGCATGAAGCTGACCTGCTCCCCAGCATGTCCACCTGCCTTTTTTTTCATGATTATTTTCTCAGGGTGTTGTAGTTAGCCAGGTATTGATGCTTCCCTGTCTATCAGTATAATCCTTTAAGGCATTCAGCAAACTCTCCATGACATCCATTCTACCACCTTAAAATCACTGAACTATTTTCTGTTCTTCACTTCAGCGTACCTGAGCATTTGCCTCCACTATACCCTCATTTTATTCTTTTCTAAATGGAGTTCATCTATGATTTCAGACAGCGGGGCCCCACTAGAAATGTCAATTAGTCTGTTCACCCTACAGTTGTGGCCCAACCCAATGAGTAATCCCATAGTTTTCAGGATTTGTTTCAACACATATTTGACTACCTTGAGATTCTGGGAGGATACAAATTGGATTTGTATGATGTGAAGAGAGCAGGAAGTGGTATAAACTCATAGATAACAATAATATAATAAACAGAAAATACAGAAAAGTAAATGAAAACCTTCATGAACTATGAAGCCATTTCTCTCAGGATTTTTTAAACCACTCTTCAGCTTCATAGCTCTATTCTTTCTCATCTTGGGGAATTAATTTTGACATTTCACGTGGCAACAGGAGTCGGGTTAGTAAAGACGACAGAAGTTCACCCCATTTTGTACAGATCTCGCTCATCTACTTTGATATGTTTTTGCTAAACATCGCATGAATGACAACCCTCAAGCCTCAAACAATCTACAGTTTTATTATGGAAATCAAAACAAGTATCACCTAGATACAACTCTTGCTGTATCTGTTCTTCTCTTGCACGGTGGTTACCTGGTCATGCCCTAAACAGTGAATACCAAATGGAGAGTAAGACCATAGACTCAGAGGGTCATCTCAAACACTCGTGTTATCAAAAGCTAGTTGCTACAAGTTTTATTTTCAGAGCTACCAACTTCAAAGTTAACCATTGAAAATCTGAGACTATACTGTTAGCCTGGAAAAACTACAAAATGAAATTGCTTCTGACTACTACTAACCCATATTCACTAGCTACCTGATAGAAGGAAAGATTTGTCATCAGCATTTAGCTATCACTGTCAGATACCATTCTTAAAGATACTTTGCTTCCACAGTAAATTCAGAAAGAAAAGCAGTCATCTCCTGTAAGATTATCAAATCTTGAGCAAAATGTCTTTCACCAGCAGCCATTAATCTTTAGAACCGATTCCACTCTGATTCATATTAAAGAAAAATCACCCTCATGATGTGTCTACTTGAATCCAGTAGACCACATAGACTTCACCGATACAGATGCACTTTAACACTGTTGGGTCATGTGGTATCGTTTGACAGAATATCATGTATAAGCAAAGCCACAGGGCATTAATTAGTTCTCATAAGTAATCACCTAGAATGTGAATATTCCCTAAAAGCCATTTCCAAAAACATCTTGGTAGCAATTTAAGTGATGTCAGCTGATGCAATTGATGGTTAGCTGTAATCCTCTTAGATTTATTTTTTTAGGATTATTTATTTTTAATTATCAATATGAATTTGTTTTTTCACACATGCCTGCTTTCTCCCTTGATTTATCAGACATTAAACATAGGGGAAGATACTGCAGGATTTACAATCATTTGCCTTTAAGCTAGACTGTCTCTGAATGACAATAATTTAAAACACTGAAGGGAGTTCACTTTATTCCATATCATATCAAGAAATCATGGAGTACAAGCAATACACAAAGGCTATGTTTCTCAACAGAAGTCCAGCTCTGATGCTGAATACTTGTGATCCAGAATTATACCAATTAGCACCCTAAGATATCAGAGGATAGCTGGTGAGGTGGAGGCCAGGGGCCAGGTGGTTGGGTGGAGGGGTGGCATTGCAGAAGCAGGAGTGATTGATGACAGAAAGAGGGGAAGCATGAGGATTCTGCACTGTGTTCCCACGATCAGTAATCCAACACCTGGATTGAGCTTGCTCAATACCAACAATTCAACAACATGTATGCAGAAAGCAACAATTCAACAGCATGTATGCAGCATCATACAATTCTTAAAAGGATACACACCCAATACCACATAACCCATGCGACTCGCTATTTTGTTATCTATTCCAGAATAGCTACAACCCTGACAATTAGCTGTGGAATATTGTTCAGGTATATCCTGACCAGGAAAGGCAGGACAAATCCAAGGCAGCCAATGAACACTTCTGCGGTCAATCATCAATAAAATGAAGTGACGGTTTATGATGTCCTCATGCAGTGTTTAGCCTGCTCAGCTTGGGTTCCCTAATGCCACTCAGTTCCAGTCCTCATTAAATTCTTGGTCTAAGTTTGGAGAAGAAAAGCTAAATCTGGAGGGAAGAGTGAATGGCCTTGATGGCAAGAGCCCTATTGTGGCATCAAGGAAACCTAATAAATATGGAGACATTGGAAATCTGGGGAATCTCTCAGTTAGATGCAACATGCAAATAATGGATGTAGTTGTTGGAGGCCAAAAATCCTAGGACATCATTGCAAGAGTTCCTTTCGGCAGGATCCAAAATCAAAGATCTTCCCTCTATTGTGTGTTCAGAAGTATAATGTCTGCACAATGTTTACATCTCCTTGGAAAATGAAGCAGTCCTGGTTCGCCGGCTGATAAACCTGTAAAACGTACGCGTGAGCAATCCAACATGAATTCCCCATTGATTTAAATTGAGAGGCTACATATTAAAGATTTTTTGAGAATGAAAAAATCAATGTTTAATTTAGTATATCACAAAAGGAAGGAAATCAAACAATAATTTAAGTTGTGGTAGTGCTAAGAACATTGTGTATAATATTTATGAGATAATAATTGGAAAAATCACTCCAGTGAAGTTGTTAATTGATGCCATATTTAAGGTACGTGTAATGTGATCATAATAATTGCAATGCATGCACTTGACACTGCGGTGGTATATTACCCCTCGGCAGACGTAAATTGCACGATCCATTTTTCCATTTTTAAACCATAGAACAGCTCCACTGCATGGAGTGACAGAGGTGTGGATCCAAAATGTGCTAAAGGGATGATGCCCATCCTGGAGGGTGTCACCAGAGCATGTGAAGGGAAGAGTACGGTGGGGAGGGGTGGGGGGTGGGGTGGAATTGGCAGCAAAGTTAATGAAATCTTCATGTTCTATATCTAATGTAGGAAGAAGCACCAGGACAGACATCATTGCAGCAGAGACAGAGGTGTGTGAGACTGAAATAAGGACTGTTCCTTGTATCCTACAAAAACAGGTGAACCCAGCCCTGGGTCCATGCAACCTCTCAAAGCTACAACTCTGATTTGAAGAAAATGAATGGGATTTAAGGAGTTGTTGTTTGATGTGAGAACCTGTTCAGCCAGGTGAGTGAGGATAATGGTGGAGGGGGATTAATTGGGTCTCTGCTCAAGGAAGAAGAGCCCTCTGGCCATCCTTGTCTGGGACAGGGGTGTGAAGAGATTGGACATCATAGTGCAGGTGAACCAGCTGGGCCCAGGAAACTGGAAACTGTCAAAGTGGTCATGGATGTCAGAAGTACCTCAGGGAAGAGACCAGGCAAGGGGACATAGAAAAGATCAATGTTGGAATAAGTTTTTTAGGACAAGAAATTCAATACCTCTCTGCCAACTGCATTTGTGTCATCTGAATTTCCTCAGTCTCCATCCTATCACAGACATTCTCTTTATTGTCTCCACCCTTTCTCCTTCTCTGCAACTTAAAACATGCTTGTTTGCTCAGTTCTTATGAAAGATCTGTGACCTGAAACACCATCTTCACTTCTCACTCCACAGATGCTGCCTAATCTGCTGAGTATCTCCAGCATTTTCTGTTTTTATTTCAGATTTACAGCATCTGCAGCTTTTCCACACTTAACCTGTACTGTGGTTGCAGTAAGCTGCTTGGCTGCCTGATCAGTGGGTTATGAACATGATGAATGGTTCTACTTCTGACCTTATAAAGGAGGGCAGATCATTGATGAAGCAGCTAAGCATAATTGGGCTGAGAATTCTGCCCTGGATATTTCCTGCCATGATGTTTTGGCATGGAATAGGGAAGCCGCTGACAACCACAGCCAAGTTTTTTTTGCATTAAGTATGATGCCAACCAATGGACATTTTCCGTGGTAACCAGGTTGCTTAGTTATTCACCCTTTAGTATAACATTGATTTACGCCAACTTTATCATATGTTACATGAAACATGTCTGTACACTGGAAGATATTACAGAAACAGGGCCAGTCCATCAACCTGCACTATGTGAGCAGTGCCTGTATGTTGATACATGCAATGCAATCAGTGCACAGCTCTTGAAACACATTACACAAAGAGTACCTGTATTTGCACAAGGAATGCCTGCAAGCATACCAACAATTTGCATAATGAGCACTTGTATACAAATATGAGCTGAGTAGGCAAAGTCTGTACACAGGCATACGTTATGTTAGGCAGAGCTGGTATTACTGGTTTGCATTGCACAAACATTCCCTTTACATCACCACTAACATATACGAGCAGTGTCAATGCACTTTGCTCTCATCGCCATCATCCTTTCCTCTTGATTGTTGTCTAATGGTCTTCGTTTTTCATGTAATGAGCTTTCAATGGATCCGCTTAAGTGCAACTGGGACTGAATACGTTACGTAGATGGTTCTGCTTACCGACAGCATCAAATCTTCCCAATAAAGCATGCCACAGCTAGATAACAATAAGAAAGGCACATTCCATCAATCTCCTTCCCTGCTGCTTTGGTTCTCAGAGCCTAGTTAATGCTTAACATTAGACATGGGGTGGACCCTGTTACAGACAATGCTCAAATGTACATGGATGGAGCTTATCACAATTCTTTTCATTTCTGCCATTGGAGATACAAAGCCCTATTTCCTGTTCATTTGGGCTGATTTCAAACCGAACTGACTGCCCCAGGCTGGGAGCAAACACACATGAACCCAGAACGTCTGATCAGCAAACATCACAAACATTTAAAACATTCAAACTAATAAGAAAAATGGCTTGCATTTATGCAGCAACTTTCACCAGCCTCATGTTTTCCCAAAATACAGCTCAGTCGGAGAAGCATAAACTAATGTAATGTAAGAAATGTGGCAGTAAGATTTCACATGGCAAGGACCAACCAATAAGACAAGACAAGACATCTTTATTAGTCACATGTACATCGAAACACACAGTGAAATGCACCTTTTGCGTAGAGTGTTCTGGGGGCAGCCTGCAAGTGTCGCCACGCTTCCGGCGCCAACATATCATGCCCACAACTTCCTAACCCGTACGTCTTTGGAATGTGGGAGCACCCAGAGGAAACCCACGCAGTAATAATAACCCATGTAGTAACCCATGCAATGCAATAACGATCCTATAACCTGCTTCAAATATTCAAAAGTACTATGGATGCTGGAGATCTGAAATAAAAAAACTCTTCTTTGAAATAGTGCCATGGGATCTATTGCATTCATCTGAGAGGGAAGGCCTGACCCTGGTTGACACCTCATCTAAAAGGCAACACCTCTGCCAGTGTAGTCTTCACTGTTGTAGGCGTCAGCCTAGATTATGTGTTCAGATCTCTGGAGTGGGAATTGAATCCATAACCTTGTGGCTCAGAGAATTTCAAACTGGTTACATGGTTTTCCTCCGTGGACCATGTGAACTAGTGGAAGTTGTGAACTAGTCTGCACGGTAGCGTAGCAGTTAGCGCAATGCTATTACAGCCCCAGTGATCGGGGTTCGATTCCCGTTGCTGTCTGTAAGAAATTTGTATGTTCTCCCTGTGTCTGCGTGGGTTTCCTCTGGGTGCTCCGGTTTCCTCCCACATTCTAAAGACGTACGGGTAGGTTAACATGGGCGGTGCAGACTCGTTGGGTCGGAAGGGACTATTACCATGCTGTATAAATAAAGCTTATGCCATTGGTGGAGGAGATATTACACAAGCTTGTGGTGCTCACAGTAGAAATTGTCAATAACTCTCCTCCATCAGTCCCGTCAAGAGTACACAGAATTGTCAGACTTGCTAACGTAAAGGACTTGAAGCCTTAAATGTGAAGCCTTAAAAAAACTCATTTTGTAGAGATTTATCTACTTGCATAAAGAAAGACAAAATGATAATTCATTGAAACAGCTTTGCTCACTGAGTGCGTGGAACAGTGAATTTATTCAGGTGTTAGAAAAAACTAATTTATACTTACATTTGAATTTGTGCCTAATAGTAAGTCAATTCTGATTTATTAAGAGAGACAGCACTTTCTTCTACCAACATAACTATTATTCAAAGGCCATTGGAAATCATTTCTTCCTAAAACAAAATTATGTTATGCAGAGTGACAATAGAACAGGCATTTATTTATTTAAAACGCAAATTAGCTTCAAACAAACAATGAAATGCAGCAGCAGAATCATGGTGCTTTGTTTAATATATTAGTTTTCAGAACGTGGGCATCCTGACTGCCCTTGGGAAGGGGGTGTGAGCAGCCATCACGAACCACCGCTGCCCTTCCAGTGCAAGTACTCCCACTGTACTGCTGGGTAGGGAGTCTCAGGACTTCTGCTCAGCATGGATGAAGGAATGACAAAATCTTTCCAATTCAGGATAATGTGTGCTTTGGAGTGGAATGCTCAGGCTCTGTCATGTACCTGCTGTTGTCCTTCTTGATGGGGGAGGTCATAGGTTTGGGAGGGGCTATCAGGTGAGGAGCTGTGGTGCATTTTCTGGACAGTGCACACTGCAACGATGGTGCTCCAGTGGTGATATAATGAACGTCTTGGAAGGTAGATGGGGTGCCAATCATGCAGGCTCTTTTGTCACATACAATGACCATAATAAGGGGCTACAAAATAAGGGGCTGGTCATTTAAAACTGAGGTGCATAGAAATTTTAGATGAGTGAAGCACAGAGGGATCGAGGTGTTCTAGTGTTCTATGAAGCACAAAAGGCTAGCAGGCAGGTGCAACGAGTAGTTAAGAAGGCAAACGGCATTTCATCTTCATTGCAAAGGAGTTGCAGTTTAAAAATATGGAAGTTTTGTGCAATTATTTCAGTTGCCACACCTGGAATACTGTGTACAGTTTTGGTCCCCTTACCTAAAACAAAGACATAGTAACGATGGGGGCAGTACAAAGGGGATTGACCAGGCTAGTTCCTGGGATGAAAGGGTTGTCCCACCAAGAGAGACTACATAGTTTGGGCCTGAGTTTAGGAAAAGGAGGGATGACCATATTCAAACAAACAAGACCCTAAAGGGGTTTGACAGGGTAGATGTTGGGATGTTTTCACTTGTGGGGGAGTCTCAGGCAGGGGGACATAACTACAAGATAAGGGGCCGGTCATTTAAAACTGAGGTGTGTAGAAATTCCTGCTTGCAGAGACTGGTGAATCTCTGGAATTCTCTGCCCCAGTGGGTGGTGGAAGCTGGATCATTAGAAGTATTTAAAGTGAAGGCTGATAAATATTTGCTAGATCGAGGAATAGAGGGGTATGGAGAAAGGGCTGTTGAGGCCAGCATAGATTAGCCATGATCATATGGAATGGTGGGGCAGGCTTGAAGGGCCTACTCCTACTCTTGAGTTCTCTCAGAGGGTGGTGAATCCCTGGAGTTCTCTGCCCCCGAGGGTGACGGAGGTCAGATCATTGGATATGTTTACAGGGGAAATAGATAAATATTTGAAAGATCGAGGAATTAAGAGCGACGGGGAACTGGTGCAGAAGAGGGATTGACACCAGCATAGGTCAGACAAGATCATATTGAATGACAGGGTAGGCTTGAGGGGCTGAGTGGCCTACTTCTGCTATTTTCCTGTGTTCTTGTCTTGAGCTTCTTAAGCATTGTTGAAGCTGCACTCATCCAGTCAATTAGAAAATATTGTGGCTGTAGATGAGTTATTTGCCACAGGATACTCTGCCTCTGACCAGCTCTCATAACCACAGTAGCTACGTGCTCAATGATGACCACCAAAATCTTGATGGTGGAGTACTCAGTGATGGTATTGTGATTGGATGTCATGGGATGTTAAATATACATCTCTTTATTGGTTGTCCTAACACTGCACCCAGTTTGTCCTGCACTCCTCAATAAAACATGTTTAATCCCTTGAATTGAGTGTAGAGTGAGGGCTTTGCCTGTCCATGAGGTTACAGATTGTGTTGGTGGACATTTCTGCCGATGGTCTACGGTGCCTCGTGGATGCCAGGTTTAACTTAAGATCTGCCCTGTGTCTATCCCATTTAATTCAAGTTCATACCACATGATGGAGAGTGTGCTCAGTCTGAAGACAGGACTTCACCTCCACAAAGACAGAGCAGTGGACACTTCTGACAATGCATCTGTGCCAGGCAAACTGGTGAGGATAAGGTCACGTAGGTTTAACCCTCGTACTTGTTTGTTCACTACCAACTGGAGCTCCACTCTGCCAGTCTGTGCCTTTAGAGCTCAATCACTGTTGTTGCCATCAAGACACTCTTGGCAGCAGACATCAAAGTCCCTAGACATTCTGTGGAATTTGCAGATCTTGCTATTATTCATAATAGCAGCTGTGGGAAAATAGTGGGTGTCAGTCAAGGGAAAAATCTCTGGCCAAGGTTTGAGCTGATACCATGAAACTTTATGGAGTGTGGAGTCAATGTTTAGGTCTCCAAGGCTTATCACTCCTACCTGTATACTACTGCGAGTCTGTCTCAGTGGTGGGACAGGATGTACCCTGGGATGGTGATGGAGCAGTCTGGCACGATGCCTGTAAAGTATGATTTTGTGTGTACAATACGTTAGGCTGCTGTTTGACCAGAATTGGGACAATTCTCCCAATTCAGACACTGACCACCATACAGGATGGGAGTGAACTCGCTGTGTCTAAGTCTCTACAGGATGATCAGCTTTGACGTAGCAGTCATGATACAACTGAGTCAGTTCCTCGGATATTTAAGAGTTAACCACTGTCTGTGAATCTAGAATCACACACAGACCAAACTGGGTAAGGATGGCAGATCTCCACTGGGGGCTATGAGTAACCAGATGGGCTTTTACAACTATCATTGCAAACATTAGTTTTTTTTTAAATTTCAGATCATTAATCTGAATTTAAATTGCACAGCTGTCCTGGTGGGATTTGAACTGATGTCCCTAGATTGTTACTCCAGGCTTCTGGGTTATTATTCAGGAACTTCAGCACTACATCACCTCTTTTTCCCATTGTGCTCACACACAATGTCAAACAACAAATTAAAAGGTGCTGCTTGTGCCTTGAGGAGGGTGGTTTTCAGATGTAGTCTTGAAACTGTAAAGAATTGGATTGTGATTGCAAAATAAAACACTCGTCAGCTTTAATAGTGTTATCAGGCATCTCCACTTTCATTTCAGATTGGATCACTGCGTGGGTTAACAGACAACTTTCTCTTCAAATGTACCTGCCAGATACCTTTGAGTATTTTATTTAAAATCTCTGAAGAAATGTCAGTTGGGTGGATCTTTAATAATGCACATGACTGACCACAGAGAATTCATTATTCATTTTTTGCCACCGAGCTGAATCTAGTTCTAGACTCTCTAGAAACAAACCTGACTTGTTGGTGGATAATACTGCTTAATATTTATGATATTAATAATGCTGTTGGGATCTCAAAACAGATGAAACCCAAACATTTGCTTTTGTTGGACATTTGTTTTTAATAAATGTTCAGGGAGCGGGGATAGGGGAGGAGGTAGGGGAATGTGTCTGGTGGGTGGTGTTGCAGAGTGTAAGGTGTGGAATTTGTGTGCGGTCTGGGTGAGGCGCATGTATATCTCTGTGAATAAAGCATTAATGGCTTGGCTGTTTGTATGTTAACCATTATTTTGTGGCTATTTAAAATCGTACCTACAATGGGAGGGCTGGAATCTAACATTAATTTTTTTTTCTTCAAGCTTGAAAATCAAAGTGACTGATAGTGGTCAACTTGCAGCTTTTAAGGAATTTAAGCTTTTAAACCAGATAGGTTTTAAGGAATCTGGAAAAATAATTATGAAGCAGGACCTCAAAAATGTCCAGATTACTCCTAGGGCCTCCGGCCAGTGAGTAAAGAAAAGGAGGACAGTGCAGATGGATGTATAAATGGAGGGTGGTGTGGGGAGGAAGGCTTTAAGTTCTTGGGATATTGGGATGTTCTATGGAAGGTGGGGCCTGCACAGGCCTGTCTTGTAGTTCAGTAGGGGCAGGACCTGTATTCTCACGGGTAGATCGTGTGTTTCAGGGAAGGGTTTAAACCAGCTTAGCAGGAAGATGGAAAGATGAAGAGGAGGAAGAAAATTAGTGGGACAGTTAGAAAGGGAGAGCAAGGAAAATTTGGGAAATAGACCAGCCTAGCTTAATGATGTCCATACAAAAGTGAGGGGTTTTGTAAACAAGGCAGGGAGAACTGAAGACATTCACATCATCTGTTACACAGACGTGGCTCAGAGAGAGAGGCAGTACATGCAGCTTAACATTCCTGGTTACAGGGGTAAAAAGGGGGATAAAAAAGATGAGTGGCAATATTGGTGAAAGAATTGAATTGAATTGGTTTTTCTTGTCACTTGTACTGAGGTACAGTGAAAAATTTGTCTAGCAAACCGTTCATACAGATCAATTCATTACACAGTGCATTGAGGTAGTACAAGGTAAAATACAGAATGCAGAGTGAAGTGTCACAGCTACAGAGAAAGTGCAGTGCAGGTAGACAATAAGATGCAAGGCCATAACGAGGTAGATTGTGAGGTCAAGAGTCCATCTTATTGCACTAGGGAACTGCTCAATAGTCTAGGAACAGTGGGGTAGAAGCTGTCCTTGAGCCTGGTGGTACGTGCTTTCAGGCTTTTGTATCTTCTGCCCAATGGGAGGCGGGAGTAGAGAGAATGTCCGGGGTGAGTAGGGTCTTTGATTACATTGGCTGCTTTATCAAGGCAGTGAGAAGTGCTGGAGGGGAGGCTGGTTTCCGTGATGTGCTGAGCTGTGTCCACAACTCTCTGCAGTTTCTTGTGGTCTTGGACGGAGCAGTTGTCATACCAAGCCATGATGTATCCGGATAGGATGCTTTCTATAGTGCGGGTCAAAGGGGATGCATCCGGATAGGATGCTTTCTATAGTGCGGGTCAAAGGGGACATACCAAATTACTTTAGCCTCCTGAGGAGATAGAGGCCCTGGTGAGCTGTGGCGTTTATGTGGTTGGACCAGGAGAGGCTATTGGTGATGTTCACTCCTAGGAACTTGAAGCTCTCAACCCTCCCAACCTCAGCACCATTGACGTAACAGGAGTGTGTGCACTGCCCCCTTCCTGAATTCAATGAGGAGAGGGGGAGGGGTAAAACACGGGCCAGTAGGTGATTGGTGGACCAAGGGTGTGTGAAGGATGATGGCACTGGCCCCTCTTTCACCACTCCCACTCTCCACACTCAATCCTGATGCAGGGTTTTCAGCCGAAACATCGACAATTCCTTTACCCCCTTAGATGCTGCTCAACCCGCTGAGTTACTCCAGCAGATTGTTTGTTGGTCCCTAACTCTCTCACTCGATTCAAAGTGCATTTTTAATCAAACAGCAGTGCTATGTCATCTCGTTTTCAAGTCTCTTGGACTGGCTCCTTTTTAGGTTAAAAGTAGATAGCACCTTCTGACATTGCCTAATGTTGAAAGCCATTTACCAGAGTTTATCCATTTGCTAAATCTGTTAATATCTCTTTAGTATTAACAATTACAATACTACTTCATCTTTGTGTCAACAAACTCATTCTAATCCACCACTTAAGACAATAATTAAAAAAAAGGATGGATGTAGCGTCCTTGTGGGACTCCAGTAGTTACATATTTCAGAATGGACTACTCTCCATTGACTGAAAAGTGAAAAAAAACAACTGCTTGATATTGGAAATCTGAAATAAAAACAGAAAATGCTGGAGATACTTAGCAGGTCAGGCAGCATCTGTGGAGAGAGAAGCAGAGTTAATATTTCAGGTCAACGACCTTTAATTGTCACTGGAAAAGTTCTCCATTGATGCTGCCTCACCTGCTGAGTACCCCTAGCATTTTCTTCTCCTACTGTCTACTTTCTGGCCACTCTTGCTGCTTAGCAATTTCTGAGCCAGGTCAGTAATTTCTGTTCATGAGTTTTAACTTTAGCAATCAGTCTCTTATGAGGAATATTACCAGGTATCACAGTGGTGCTCTGTGATCAGGTGAATGTTTTCAAGACGTCAGTCATTCCATCCTTGATTGTAAGCATGAGCAATTTTGAAACAATTAATGTTAACAGCAACTAGTCTATAACTACCTGGATTTCAACATATGTGCACCACTCCCCCCCCAACCCAGCCTCTTTTTTAAATAGCAGAGCGACTTGTTTAATTTTCTAATCGACAAGAAACGATTCCCAAGGCAGGAGAGGTCTGGAGTAGTATAGTGAGGTGGTAATGTACTCTTGGATAGAAATCATTTGTTCTAGGGATCTGTCACTCTTTAATTCCATTACTTTCTGCATTGTTGCCTTTGTATGATTAATTTCCTGAGCCCTTATTCCTGATTCAGTAAGAGTTTCCTTAGAATATCTGAAGTACTTGACTCATCCTCTGTTGTAAACACTGATGCAAACTAATATCCATCATTTTAGGTTCAGCATTCCTGTTATTAATTTAATAGGCACTAGACCAGAAGAACTAAACACCGTGAATGCTGTAAATCTAAAATAGAACAGAAAATACTGGAAACACACTCACAGGCCAGGCACTGTCTGTAAACTATTGTTCCCTGATCACAGCTGCTGCCTGACAGAGTCACAGAGCACGGAAGCAGGCCCTTTAGCCCACTGAGTCCGTGCCATCTATCAAGCACCCATTTACATCGACCCTACTCTAATCCTATTTTAGTTTTTCCTCAATCCTTACTTTGTAAAAGGGCAGCAATTTTGGTTTTATTTGCTGCCAAGAACTCTTTCTCCTAATATAATTGTACCACTGATATTCCTTACAAGTTTATCTTCATGTGTCTTTTTTAAGCCTTTTATTATCTGGTTTGTCTGTTTTTTTATTGTCTTGGCACATTTCCCAATACATTTGACCCATGTTAGATGTTACATTTTTGTAAGTACTTTTTTGTTAGTTTTACATTGTCTCCTGTCTTTTCAGTCAGGCTTAGCCTTTTTATACGGCAAGTAGGGCTCTTGCCCATTGGGTGTATAAACTGGTTCGGTATGAGATTGTTTCTGATCAACTCTCACTGATATTTGATATCACCCATTAACAGATTTTCCCTATTTATTGTGGACCATGTCAATCCCATTGCATTAAAATCCACCCAACCTAAATCAAGAATCTTGGTCACAGTTTCACATTTTCAACCTTCGAAACACCAGAATGAACTCAAATCATATCGAGAGTACTATTAACACACCATAGAGTTGTTAACTAAATCTGGTTCACTATCCATTTCTAAATCTATTATAGTGTTATTTCTAAGGCACCATGTCACAGAAAATTGTCCTGAACACAGAAAAAGTTCCTTTCTGACAACAAATCTGCTTATTCCAAACTAAATGGAAGTTAAAATCCCACATTAAAATGAAGCTCAAGCAGATTTCACACCTGTTAACCAAAGGCCTATATGCAACTCCAATCATAATTTTACATCATTTTTCAATATTTTAATTTGACTCCAGAACCTCTAAATTCATGGGCATCGGGAACAACATTCAAAAGGTGGGTCACTGAAGCTTGAGGCAGCAGGTACCACCTGTAACGCCATCTCTGGCGCTGCCTCTAACTTTGAACGCAAGCCAGTCTGGAGCTTGTGCTCAAACTTCTGGAGTGTGACTGTGAACCACTGAGAGGCAAGGACACCAGCCTCCAATCACAGTTGGCATGGTAACCCATGGCAAATATTGACTACAGCTCTGCCTTCAATACTATAATTCTAAACAAACACACCTCCAAGCTCCAACACCTGGGACTCAACACCTCCCTTTGCAACTGGATCCTTGACTTCTTGACCAACAGACGGCAATCAGTGAGGACAGGCAGCAATACCTCTGCTATGATTATCCTCAACACTGGTGCCCCACAAGGCTGCGTCCTCAGACCTCAACTCTACTCCCTATACACTCATGACTGCGTGGCCAGATTCTGCTCTAACTCCATCTACAAGTTTGCAGGTGACACTACCATAGTGATGAGTGAGAGAACAGGAAAGAGATGTCACCGAAACAAAAGAGCTGGTCATTGAATTCTCAGGAAGGGGGATGGTGCACATACTCCTGTTTACATCAATGGTGCTGAGGTTGAGAAGGTTGACAGCTTCAAGTTCCTAGGAGTGAACATCACCAATAGCCTGTCCTGGTCCAACCACATAAATGCCATGGCCAAGAGAGCTCACCAGTGCCTCTACTTCCTCAGGAGGCTAAAGAAATCTGGCATGTCCCCTTTGACCTGCACCATAGAAAGCATCCTATCTGGATACATCACGGCTTGGTATGGCAACTGCTCTGCCCGGGACCACAAGAAACTTCTAAGAGTTGTGGACACAGCTCAGCACATCACAGAAACCAGCCTCCCCTCCATGGACTCTGCACTTCTCGTTGCCTCGATAAAGCAGCCAATGTAATCAAAGACCCCACCCACCCCGGACATTCTCTCTTCTCCCCACTCCCATCAGCAAAATTGGGATACAAAAGCCTGAAAGCACGTACCACCAGGCTTAAGGTCAGCTTCTATATCCCGCTGTTATAAGACGATTGAACGATAAGATGGACTCTTGACCTCACAATCTACCTCGTTGTAGCCTTGCACCTTATTGTCTGTCTGCAATGAACTTTCTCTGTAACTTTAACACTTTATTCTGCATTCTGTTATTATTTTCCCTTGTACTACCTCAATGCACTATTGTAATGAAATGATCTGTATGGATGGCATGTAAAACGAAGTTTTGCACTGCACCTCGGTACATGTGACAATAATAAACCAATTTACCAATTTACCCATGCTCCAGCTGTGCTGGGTATCACATAATGATGCCACTTATTCTCTTCAGTGGCCACAACATTCATATCCCACTTAGACCTCTTTTAGGACTGTCCTTACCCTTCAAGGCAGGTGCAACCCAAGGGGTTTTACCACGACTAATGTCATCAAATCAACAGATAAATAAACCTCAGATATTGATGGATGGTAGCATGGACCATGGAGGACTGAAACAGGGGTGAGAATTCTGGCTCAGAAATTGGATCCTCTCCTGTTGTTTCTCCCAATGCAATTGGACCCCCCAAATGATCGATGACACCTGTGACGTTCTTTGTCTCATTTCCAGTGCAGTGTTAAACTTGACTGGGTACCTCTGGTGATGTTTCACCTTTGCTTCAATCCTGATGAGTTTAGAAGAATGAGCGGTGATTTCGTTGAAATATACAAGATTCTTTCAGGGCTTGATGGGCAGATGTGGAGTTGATGCTCACCCTGGCTTGGGTGTCCAAAACCAGGAGTCACACTTGGTAAAATGAAGGTCTGGCCATTCACACTAAGAAATGTCTTCATGTAGGGGATAATGAATCTTCAGAATTCTTCACCCAAGAGATGCTCAGTCACTGAGTAGATACAAAGGGATACAGGGCGAGTGCAAGGAAGTAACATTGAGCTAAAAGATTAGCCAGCACCTTATTGAATGACTCTGGACAGCATCCTCCCAACCCTGAGTTGCTGAACATCCCCCACCCCTCTCTGACCTCTGATCAACCATACCCCATCCCCACCTACAATCCCTGGCTTCATGAGCTCAACCCATGTTCACAACCTTCATCCCAACTACAACAGCCCTCTTACCCAACCATTTATCTTGTTGTTGATGCTCCAGCTGGTCCCAGAACATAGCCCTTCCTCACTGATGGCAGCACATTTTCAGAATTAATGTGAAAAGTCTTTTGGTTCATGCCACAGTTCAAAGGCCTACAGCATATAAACAGCCGTATGCTCATCACCTCATTCTGTACATCATTCTGATGATATTCTCCAGCATTCAGGCCAAATATCAACTGGGTGTGTAGCTACAGCTAAATGTAAGTCATTTAAGATGGCGTGATGGGCAAACAGAATCTATGCCACTGTGATAATGGCTCAGTCTTTTCCTGGAACATTTCATCTTTAATATTCCCAGAGGAAAATCCATCAATTACTGTCGCGCTGAGATGAAGGAGGTTGGAGCAGTTTCGGTGCCCTGTTTGTAATGAGTTCGCTGATCTCAGTTGGGCAACAGTCGGTGCTGGAAATTGCTCCAGAAACTCTGGGCTGAGAAGAACTGAGCACTGCAGGTGTGAACAGAAATGTGTTTACATGTTTGTCAAAAGTCCAAATTACAGGTTTGTATTTTCATTGAAAATTAAATTTGCTGCACTTTAATCACATAATCAACAAAGTGCATTCTTCACAGATGCCTAGAAATTGGGTTTCATCTGTTTTTGGGTTTTAAATCACTGTGTTCAACACTAACACCCTGCAAAGGCACCAGTCCTTAAAGGCACACTCCCCCATCAGGCAGGCAGACAGCAGCAGCATACTATTGTTGGCATGGAATAGAGAGAGGCTGCAGGGTGGGGGAGAGATCCTGTACATTTTGTGAAAGAGTCCTGTATATTCTGATTGATGAGGTGTATGCCAGGAGGAAGGTCCTCCGTGCCAGGGGGTCAGGAGAGTTGCTGGGGCCAACATAAGTACCTGGCAGAAGGTGGCTACTGTTGCTTCAACCATGTGTAAGAAACCCTGTTCAACTGGGCAGTGCAGAAATAAATTTCACATCCTTTAAAAACAATGGTCAGAGTGAGCTACTGTAAACAATTGTCCCAAGCAAATTCAATAATTTGATCGAGAACATATTCACTGGTATATTGAGAATGGTAGAACCTGCAAAGCTGCATTTGAGGGTTTATTGCGTGTCACCAAGCTACCCTCACCTGATCACTGATGTATTGGTATTGATTTATTATTGTCACATGTACCAAGACACAGTGAAAAGCTTTGTTTTGCATACCATCCAGACAGATCATACCATACTGTACATAAGTACATGGAGGGAGTAAAGAGAAAACAGAATGCAGAATACAGTGTTGCAGTTACAGAGAAAGAGTAGGGCAGGTAGACAAATAAAGTGCAAGGCCCATGACGAGGTAGAGTGAGAGATCAAGAGTTCATCTTTTAGCATATGAGAGGTCTGTTCAGGAGTTTGATAACAGAGGGATAGAAACTGTCCTGTGTGTTGACAACCAGTGGAGCAGGTCACATAGGGGACTATGATTTTGCAGGTTCCTCATGAGAAGCTTTTCCCTCTCAACAAGCCCTATGTATCACGTGCAGGCAATGCTTCCCTCCCCTGTTCGGATGTGCGATGACACTGTGGATGCTGAGCAGGGACATTCTCCTAGAGCTGCCCTCTTCCTCTTGTGCTGGCTGCTCTTCAGGGTTTGCCTCACACCCCTCAAGCTTTGGGTCTCCTTATAATGCTCTTCCTTCAGCACGAGCTGCAGATCTCTGTGCAGCATGCAACACCCCACAGTGAATTCTCCTACGTCTAGTTAGCATGTATGGCATCTGTCCCTGTTCTGTTGCAGGCACTGGAATTTTATTTTCAGAAGATCGATGGCATTTTCCACAACAATGCCATCACTTGTATGGCTCTTGTTAAATCAGCGCACTGCTGTGGTGGTAGGACTGCTAATCGGTACAGGGATCCAGGGAAGTGGACAGTGACACATCTTTCCCAGGATCCATCCTTCCATAAAATATCTGGCATTGATGATGCCAATGTCATGTGCGCCTCCCAGAAACATGACAATTGGTCATGAGGAAATTCTTCTGATGGCCTATAACTGATTGAAGATGAAGAAACTGAAAACTTTTTCAGTTACCGAAGAATATTATTAATGTAAATCTTTGTGGGCATTTGAGTACAGTTAATGGCAGCTGCACTTGTGGGATCACAGCTTTGCCAGTGCTGGTGCTACCAAGCCAGTTTTGGTGATGGACACTGATAAGTCCCCATCCAAAATACATTCTGTTGGCAAATCCCAGTGGCTCATTGAAATCAAAGTAGATGAAATCAGTCCAGATGAAGGGTCTCCACCCGAAACGTCAACTGTCCATTTCCCTCCACAGATGCTGCCTGACCCACTGAGTTCCTCCAGCAGTTTGTTTTTTGCGGCAGATTCTAGCATCTGCAGTCTCTTGTGTCTCTGTCTAGATGAAATCATCTCTCCATGAATACAGTGGATGTAAAGGTGTAAGGTGTCAGATGTAAAGGTGGGCAGCAAATTGGGAGATGGCAAAGATCTGTTGTGCCCACTTGGAAATATTCTGTGACAAGAAAGCTGGGAATCAATGGGGACCTCAACCTTGAAGGATGGAACAGTACAGACATGAGAATGGCCAAAGTTCTCCCACATCACTTCTCTTGGTGATGAGACCTTGGTGAATCTGTGCCTATGAACAGGCTGTTCACCTGAGAGGCTATGCTGTCTCTGAGGACTCTTTGCTGATAGCTCTTCACTGGTGAAACACACACACAATGCTGGAAGAACTTAGCAGGTCAGGCAGCATCTATGGAGGGAAATAAACAGTCGACGTTTCGGGTCGAGACCCTTCATCAGGACTCTGGACACTGAGTCCTGAGGAAGGGTCTCGATCTGAAACATCGACTGTTTTGGAGTTTGTCAGTTTTGGAACTGCCCAGTCAGGTTTTCCAATGTCAGGAGAGGGACCCTTTAAATAGTGAGAAAAGCCACAGACTAATGCAATGTGTTCCTTGTTTATGGAAAATGCTCATAATTTGCACTTTTGAACTCCAATTAATGCCGGGAAATAGTTGTTGAGTGAGAGGTGATGCTATGAAAACATCAGATGAGCTGGCCTGGATAACATTAGTGTCCGGTCCAATTTCAGGATGGGTCCAGTTTTACCCTGCAATGATCATGAATGCGATCTACATGGGGTAGAACTGACTTTACTCAATGAGCAGCTAAAAAATGGGTGCTAGTCAGATCACTTTCTAGGTTACAGGCTGGAGTTTTCACATTCAGGTCATAGCGCACATGTACAAGAGTGAGTGAAGTACTGGCCACTCCGATACTTGGCCGACTGGTCTGTAGACTTGTGAAGAGACAGAGAGGCCAGATCCAGGTCTGCAGCTCTGAAAGAAACAAAAACAATTCTGCAGCAAGGAGGAGGTGCTGCAAAGAAGATCCCAGGTGGGTGGGGAAGTCATTACTTTGCTTCGGAAGTCTCTGCTCTTAAGTCATGCTGCAGGATATTAATATTTTAACAGTCCCCACGCTCATTTGAAATTGCTCTCTACCTCTTCACTAGAGACTGGGACTACATTAAATACTCCTTAGTCACAACTTAACCTATATTGCAAAATGCATTTGCCTAGCATTTTAATAGCATTCAATGGCTTCCATCCATTGTAAAGTTTGTAGAGGGGCCGCCCACACAAACAAGGCTTCTGAGGGATTTTCAAACCATTAGGTTAGAATTTGCTTGTCGGCTAATTTATTTTAAAACCAGATTAACAATTTAGTTAGATTCAGATATAGGTAGAGGAAAATTGGGAACAGTTTGCAATTTACTCTGGCACAGAATGTACTTTGTGTGGGGACTTATCAATGTCCATCATCAAAACTGGCTTGGTAGCACCAGCACTGGCAAAGCTGGTGGAGCCCTGAAGGTTGCCAGCCTGGGTCTGTACCAGGAGGTTAGTGAACCAACAAGAGAGATAAACCAACATCTCATGCATGCATGTCAAACCGCAGCACTCCAAGCAATCCCACAACCAAAGCTTTGCCCTCCTACCACATCTAGTTGTAAATATAGGTGGACAATTAAATATCTAATAGGAATGAGAGACTCAGGAAGATTCCAACTTCAACCATGGTAAGGCCCAGCGGGCAAAATCTAAAGATGTGGCAGGAGACTTCATAACTGTATTCGACTAGAAATACTGAGTAGATGATCCATCTTAACTTCTTCTTGAGATCGCCACCATACAAGGCAGTTGTCAGCCAATTCCATTCACTCTATGTGACTTCAAAAAAAAATCAACCTCATTATAGCCTTGTGTCTTATTGTCTGCCTGCCCTGCACTTTCTCTTAACTGTAACATTTTATTCTGCATTCTGTTATTGTTTTCTATTGTACTAACTGAATGCATTGATGTGATGAAATGATCTGTATGGATGGCATGTAAAACAAAGTTTTTCACTGTAAATGTGACAATAATAAACCAATTTACCAATTTAATTGACACACGTTTCAGATGAAGGGTCTCGAGCCGAAACGTCGAATGTCCGTTTCCCTCCACGTGCTTCCTGACCCCCTGAGTTCCTCCAGCCTCTTGTTTGTTGCTCCAGGCTCCAGCATCTGCAGTGTTGTGTCAACACTGTATACACCAATTGCTATGGGATGAGCCACCACAATGGTAGTGTTGAAGACACCAGCTCTAGAACAAGCTGAACCTTTAGCCAAACCATTCCAGTACAGTTGCAAACCTTGATTCTACCTGACAATATGGAAAATTGTCCAAGTATGTCTTGTTCGCAAAAAGGAATAAAAATCCAAAGCAGCTACTCACTGCTCAGTCAGTGTACTCTCAAGCCCAGCAAAGTTGACAATGCTGTCATGCAGTACTTACTCATCAATAATCTGCTCACTGATGTTCTGTTTGTGATTTTACTATGATCACTTACCTCCAGACTTCATCACACCTTTGGTCCAAAGATGGACCAGAATTCTGGACTCAAAGTGAGAGTGAATTCCCGTGACATCAACGTAACAAATAACCAAACGTGGCATCAAGGGACTATGTTAAAACTGAAGTCAGTGGTTGTCAATGAGGAATGTTCAAGTAATTGGAGTCATATCTTGCACAAAGGAAGATGGCTGTTGGAGGTCAACCATCCAAGGACATCACTGAAAATCACAGGGGAAATAAGTGCAGGAATGGGATTGTTCAGAGAACCGGCATAGACCTGAAGTACCAAATGACCTCCTGCTATGTTGTAAAAAGAAACAATGGATGGTAAATGCTGACATTGCCAGTAACACCCAGAACTGGATAAATGAACAAATAAAAGAAATATGTTATAGTGTCTGTTAGGTGATGTTATATATCTCAGTAACAAATTACCACTGAGGAAACGCTTAATAGGTGAGATATGAGAAGTAATGCTCCTCAGAGATCAGTACTGGAGCCTCAGCTCTTAATCATACTTATTGATAAAGTGGACAGATGCAGAGTGTGGCGTATTCAAATTCCCAGATGACACTGAATTAGGAGACAATGTGTCCAAGGCAGTAAGAAGATGCAAAGCGACTGTGCAGGACCTGCTCTGATGGATGATCATCCACAGATGTCACCTGACCTGCTGAATATTTCCATCATTTCCCCATTTTGTTACAGACAGATTAAGTTATTCAGCAAAATTGTGGTAGGGGATTTAATTGTGGAGTATTAATGATTCAGAAATAACTCACTACAAGCTAGTGGATGTGCAGAACAATGCTAATGTCTAATTGTCCAGGGACTGGAAGACAATGTTGTTCTTTAGCTGGTTAAGCCTTGCTCAGACCCTATCTGGCATAATATATCCATTGTATGCACCCAGCCCTGGGGACTTTCCTGGATGTCCTTGGGTTTATACAGTTAAATAATAGAAGAAACTGTATGACTCTTGAAAAAATGTCCACTTCTGTATCATATATTCCATGCAATTCTTACTATTTCATGAAAGATAGATGGACGAGGAGTGATCTGGTTGGAGTTGAAAAGTTACATGTAGCAACTTTTCCTCTGTTAGGGGGTTTGAGGACCAAAAGTAAAATTGGAGATCGACTGCTTAGAAATTAAACTGGTGGACATATTTTCACAAAGAAAAAAGTCTAGTGTTCTTTCCCAAAGGCTGTGAATGCTGGATCAAATGAAATTCTTAAAGCCAAGACTGATTGATTTTTATTAGTTATTGTTGTAAGATTCAATGATTTAATTGAATGATGGAAAAGGTTCAAACAGTCTAACTGTTCCTTCATTTTATTTCCTTGAATATAATACATCTTCCTTATGAAGCTGAGCTCGCGGTTGGGACAGGTGGTTACTTAACTCTGGGATGGCAGAGGGCAGGACCCACTTCCCTTTCTTCCTGTGTTTGGGAGACTTCCACGTATTATGATCGGAGCAAGACTGAGGCTGAGCCTCTTTTCTCCAACAGTAGTTTTTAAGTCCTTATCACCTGGGCAGTAATCTGGCAAAATGGATCACCCGCCTGTCACAGTGCTTGCAGATTCACTTTTTCATTGACTTCAGTAATCAGGAAATCACACTGACTCTTGTATTGATTTTCTGAAAGAACAGCTATTGTCAGCTGAGGTTCTGGCAAAGCCAATGCTTAAACCCAAGACCTCTAATACTGAATAAACAACCAGGAAAATGTAATCTGGAAGTCATGTTAATCAGCTCGTGAAGTGCTGGCTGTTTCCTGCGTGATCATTCACTAAGTGCACCACAATTCTTTATCAAAGAACTGGAATTCAGGAGCCATCGCAGCTGTGGTCATAAACTCTGGAATCACTAATCACTAACCCACCATAACCAAGTTATCAGCTGTTAACAGGTCAACCTGTTGACAGTACTTTGGATAGTCACCGTTAATACTAAATCAGGTAAAGAAACAGCACAGCCAAAAAAATATAAAGAGAGCTTGGAAAACATCACTGTTCTGATTGATTCTAGTCTATGCTGAGCTTGAAAACCAACTTTGGCTCATGGATTCATTTGGAACCAAGCTGACTGCGTTAGACAAGGAACTACAAAAGAAACCCTCACGTTCTTAAAGTAAAAAGATTCATAACCATACAAAAAATTTAATTAAATTACATGAGCATAACACCCACTCTATAGCACCATAAACACTTTTGATTCTGCTGCTGTTATTTTAGTGTCCTATACTGATATTACTTTTCTGCTCTAACCTCCCTGTAGTATTATGAACCCGGACCTCATTTGTCAAAAGTGGTAATTTAAAATGTCAATGCAATGAGTGTGTATTCCAATACAACAAAGCTCAGTCAGTCTACCATATGGTGTACTTAGTCTTTGGAACCAGTTTCCTGTCTTAGAACATAGAACAATTACAGCACAATTCAGGCCTTTTGGCCCACAAAGCTGTGCCGAACATGTCCCTACCCTAGAAATTACTAGGCTTACCCATAGCCCTCTATCTTACTCAGCTCCATATACCTATCTAACAGTTTCTTGAAAGACCCTATCGTATCAGCCTCCACCACCATTTCTGGCAGCCCATTCCACGCACTCACCACTATCTGAGGAAAAAACTCACCCCTGACATCTCCTCTATATCTACTCCCCAGCACCTTAAACCTATGTCCTCTTGTGGCCACCAATTCAGCCCTGGGGAAAAGCCTCTGACTATCTACCCTATCAATACCTCTCATCATCTTATACACCTCTATCAGGTCCCCCGTCATCCTCCGTCTCTCCAAGGAGAAAAGGCCGAGTTCCCTCAACCTGCTTTCATAAGGCATGTTCCGCATCCCAGGCAGCAGCCTTGTAAATCTCCTCTGCACCCTCTCTATGGCTTCCACATCTTTCCTGTAGTGAGGCGATCAGAACTGAGCACAGTACTCCAAGTGGGGT
The DNA here is from genome assembly GCF_009764475.1 of Pristis pectinata. Lineage (NCBI taxonomy): Eukaryota > Metazoa > Chordata > Chondrichthyes > Rhinopristiformes > Pristidae > Pristis > Pristis pectinata. The sequence goes on from NC_067430.1 coordinate 5,011,648, forward strand.
CTGACCAGGGACCTATATAGCTGCAACAATACCTCCCGGCTCCTAAATTCAACTCCACGATTGATGAAGGACAATACACCATATGCCTTCTTAACCACAGAGTCAACCTGCACCGCCACTTTGAGCGTAAAAAATTTCTTTCCGAGAGTAAAAAGAAATGTAGAACATCCTATGAAGAACAATTAGCTAGAGTTAGTGAGGCTCAGTATGCCTGATATTCTAGATGTGCAGCAATAATCAAGCTCCTAACCAGACAATACTCAGGGTTCCCCATGGTGATGCCATTATCCATAGTAACCAGAGCAATTGTTGAATGATTCGCTCATACCAAAACAAGTAAAGGAAGAATAAAAAGATGGCTTCTGTATGTTCCATTTCTAATGTGCCAATTTAAAACCTCAGTGTACATCAAAGTGGTAGCACGGGTAGATAAGGTGATGAAGAAGGCATATGGCATTCTTGTCTTCACTAGCCAGGGCACAGAATACAAGAATAGGGAGGCTATGGTACAACTTTATAAAACATTGGTTAGGCCACAGCTGGAGTACTGTGTACAGTTCTGGTCACCAAGTTACAGGAAGGACATGATTGCATTGGAGACGCTGCAGGGAAGCTTCACCAGCATGTTGCCTGAATCAGAGGAAGCTGAAAGGGGACCTGGCAGAGGTATACAAAATTATGAGAGGCGTAGATAAGGCAGATGGTAGGGAATTATTCCCCTTAGCAGATATACATCTAAAATTAGAGGGCTAGGTTTACAGTAAGGGGTAGGAGGTTTAGAGGGGATCTGAGGAAACTCTTTCACTCAGATGGTGGTTGGAATCAGGAGCACACTGCCTCAATGGATGGTGCAAGTATGTACTTTCACAATTAAGTATCTGGATGAGCGCTTGAATCATCAAGGAATGGAAGGCTATGGACCAACCACTGGTAAATGGGATTAGTATAGATAGATACTTGAGGGTTCGCATGGACTTGGTGGGCTGAAGAGCCTGGTTCTGTGCTGTATGAGAGCAAAACCTTCAAGAACTAGCAGCTAAATACAAGCCGATGTACAGAGATGTCCACAAAAGTGTCGCAACAAATAGTTATTATAGCCTCGTATTGAAATTAACACACAGAAAACAAAACATCCATAGGGAATAAGAAACTGCCATGAAATAACTTCACCACACAAGAAATCCTGAAAACTGAATCCTCTACTTTGCCACAATGACTCACACTTCAAAAAGTACTTCTCTGGCTATAAAGTGTTATAAAAGATTCTGTACAGAAGTCCGACATGCCAATAAAAAAAACTGTATTTGAGAGCTCAGTAGAGCAGTCTGATGTAAAGTATCAGGGAAATAAACATAGCTCAACTCCCCTCACCAAAAAGCCATGAGGAAAGAAATTGCCTTGGATACACAAACTCAGAGTACAACAGAAATGGATGGTGGAATATGGACAGTCAATGTTTTGGGTCGAGACCCTTCATCTGGACTGAAAGATAGAGGGGAGATAGTGGATATAAAGAGGTGAGGGAAAGGGGTGGAGCAAGAGCTGGCAAGCGATAGGTGGATCCAGGTGAGGAGAGGTGATAGGCAGACGGAGGAGAGGAGAGTGGAAATGGCGACCGAGGCTGGGAGGTGAGAGGTGGAGGCAACAAAGGGCTGCAGATGATGGAGTCTGATAGGAGAGGAAGGTGGAGCGTGGAACCAAATAAGGGAGGTGGGGAGGGCAGACGGGAACCGCGGGGGAGGGGACCCAGTGGGAGGAGTGTGTGGGGGATGGACAGATGGACTGGGTGGAAGAGGGGAAATAAACAGGGCGAAGGAGGCTGGGGAGGGGTGGGTGTAGGAGGAACTGGGTAGATTGGGGGGGTGGAGAGAAAAGGGACAGAGGAGGGAAGCAGGTTTCAGGTACCACAGAAAACAGTCGTAGTCAAATGTTCTGTCGTGTCAGTATGCAGTTAATTTATAAATTGCAGAAAATATATGGACCACCAGGAAATAAAGTATAACTGGTGTCTTTCTCATAAAAACACAAGGTCATAATAATTTCTGTATGGCAGTACTTTAACAAGAACAGCACCTCATATAACAAAGATATCACCTCATTTATCTTATGGAAGGAAGAGAGGTTCTAGGGGTCAAGGGCCACTGTTAGAGATAAAATAATACTTTCAAAGAGGGACAGATTGGAAGTTTGGTGAGAGGAGGATCACTTATTGTGATAAATGATAGATGATCAAAAGTGAAGCACATTTCCTGGGAAATGTAGCTCACATTCATTCCACAGTGGATGAAGTGCAGTGCTGAAGTCAGCTTTAGCTCTGATTTTTAATTACAATGTTGGATGTGCTCGGTGGATCCGCTGCCAAAAAAGGCTACCACACATTCAAGTTACACTTTCACAAAGCAAGCTGACGTGTGGGAGTGTTTTCATCATCCAGAAACCTCTCCTCAGCATATCAAGCACAGAGTAAAAAGGACATTATTAAATACTGACATTGTGGAAGTGCAGGAAGCGCAATAGAAACCAAATCCTTAGATCTAACCATTGTACAGACAGGAAATGGCATCCAAGGGTAAATACAGAGTCAGGCAAAGAATGAACTGGCTGAAAAAAAAAGCAATAGATCTAAAACACTGGTACCTCTATGGTTTCAGTCATAATTCAATTTGTGTATATCATCTACCTAGTCCCACGGCAAACAAACCTTACCAGTTGTGAGTGAGTGATTATGGGCAACTCCAGCCAAGGAAAGCATAGCCAATTTTCTAAATAAAGAAATCAATGTATCACAATTTTCAACAAGAAAATATATTTTGCAGATTCAGAAAGTATATTTTATACTTTAGTCATAACCTGCCAGCATCACAATGCTGTGCGCACAGAGTCCTGGTTACATTGCTGCAAATGAATGCTCCTACTGATCAACAAGAATGAATGGAACAATTAGCCGCTTTCAATTAATTTCAGTGGAAGGACCAACGGACTGTCAAAGATTCTTATTAAAAATCTGTAACAGAGCTCTCAATTTGGCTGTGCAGGACCATCTCTCTCAGGCAGTTGGGTGATTTAGAGTTGTGTTAGATTGCATCGTGGCAATGCAAGAAACACAAATGTGTAGTTTAACCAAGGCAACGAAATTAAAGACAGCAGGATGCAAGTAGTGCACAATATAGAGCAATGCATTTTGTCAACAGTTGGGAGGCCTCATACTGACTTCAGATGATTGGATCTTTTTTGACACTGCAAACGCCTTGTGATAAAGTTCTAAACTGGACCAAACATATAACAGAAGACTAATTTAATTTTAAGGGTTATCTTCCTGAGTGATCTCTGGAGGTCTACCACCTGAAGACATGGTGTGAATTGAGGAAAGCTGAATGCACATTTAACAACCAATGACCTTTTGGTAATGGTCTCCCTCAGGGAGAATGGAACCAAAAAATCATAAGTGTATTAGCTTCAGGTGAAACACAGAACTCTCAATTGTTTGAACTTTTCATGTGGTCGTCAAAAAAAATAACTCGACATAGTTGCCATTATATTATGATTGATATAATGATTGATATAATAATTGATACAAAATGATTGACAAACAGTTAACATTAATGACTTTTTGATCAGCTATTGCCAAATACATCAGCAGGATTTTGATCATGAAGAGGAGGTTCACATGTTCAAAAATCAATGGGTTAATTTACTTATGAATGACTTTCGTCAGCACCTGTCTCTCAATCCATGTTTTGCATTGGTTCAAAATAATTGGAAGAACATGGACTCAATAGATAGAACATCATGCAAATTCTCTCTCCTGCTGCCTGCAATGAGGAAGTGCAAAGCTGGCCACAAGGAAGTGTCCTTTATGTTCCAGGCAAGGTTACTGCATAGTGAAAGAGAAGACCAAAGAAAATGAGGCAGGTAAACATAAGAGTAGTTGCAGGGCTGAGAAGACATTTAAATACAAGAAACATAGAGTCAAGAGCAAGTGAAACTTTTAATGTGGAAGTATCATTGTTGTGGCTATCCCTTGAGGTCAAGGATGATGGTCTTCGTTCCGTTGATCTATTTATGGGCTCTCAAGTGGCTTATAAATCCAATCTTGGCTAAGTAGCCCACAGAGCAAAGACGCCTATGCGTGTATTTGTTTAACGTGTGCTTGATGTTGCACTACAAAAAGCACACGATACTTCACAAATCAACCAACTGATTCCAATGGCATGGAAACCACGACGATTGGAGCCAATGGATTTGTTGCAGCCTTCATCCGCCTTCACAGCCGTTGAGTTCAAAATAACTTCGTCCGCCTGTTCCACCGTTGAGGTCTTGGTTGGATTGTTCTTTGTCAGGGACCTCACCATCGACCTTACCGCCATGGGTGACCCTACCAGGAGCACAGCTCCAGACAGCATCGCTCTCGGGTCTCAGGACCACACAGGCTTCTCCGCCACAACAAGGTGACAATCCACGGAGAAGAATGTGGAAGTATAACGTCGTGCGATTCATGTCCAAGGTCAGAGGTCGAGTCGGAAGCCGTATCAACAAAAAAAAATTGAACTGTACAGGTGAATGAAGGAAAAGCAGCAAAGGAATATGAGAAAAGAACGAGTAAACGTGATGACTATTTGTTCATGTGGCGTTCACTTGCCAATATGGATTAATTGAATGAATTGTTGTTATTTTATTTTGGTGCATTAATATTTATCTAAAAGAGCATAACGTTTGAGATTAGTAGGCACGCACAAACATTTGTACGTATAACATTGGTACATTCCATGAACTATCCGACGAGCCTGAATCAAACATTAAAACAGTGCAAGTAATAGATTTTCAGTAAGACTTATACAGTTGATTATGCTGTTCATACATTTCACTGCTAATTCAACACTGGCTGTGGTAATAATTGTAATAGGGATACAAGCAGAAAAACTGCCATCAAATGTAGCTGTCAGGTTATGATCAAATAACCATTCAAACTGGTAATAACTAGCCACCCACCTATATTTCCAGACCTAGAGTCTTCCTCTTTGGTAGTCCTGAGTGGTTAAGGATGACTCACTCCTACTTCAATTCTGTAGACTCTGCTAATGAGTCCTACATGGGATCTACAGACACTGCGACAAATGAGGCAGGTGGAGCATGTCTGGATGGGTGGAGGGCTGATTACATTATTACATGCTCCTTCTGCCATTTGTACTTGGCCTGCACCCTAAGAGAGTGTTTGCTGCCTTCTTCGATGCTTCTCTACCAGTTTGGGTGGTCTTGCTCCGGTGATTCCTATGAGTTGATAAGGATATTACAGTTTTTCAAGGAGGTTTTCAGGATGTCCTTGAAGCACTTTCTCTGTCCTGCTGGGAAATGTTTGCAGGCACAGAGCTCAGAGTAGAATCCAGCAGGTCAGGCAGCATCTATGGAGGGAAATGAACAGTCGACATTTCAGGCCGAGACCCTTCATCAGGAGTGGAAAGGAAGAGGGCAGAAGCCAGAATAAGAAGGTGGGGGGGATGGGGAGGACCACGAGCTGGCGGGTGATAGGTGAGTCCAGGTGAGGGGGGGAAGGTAGGCAGTGGGGGGGGGGGGGGAGTAGGAATGATCTGAGAAGCTGGGAGGTGATACGTGGTAGAGGCAAAGGGCTGAAGAAGATGGAATATATCTTCCTGGCTATCCAAGAATATCTTCCAAGAATAGCTATCCTGTATGACCATGGAGTAAAGGGAAGAAGGTGGGGAACCAGAGGTACATATCCCAAATGTTACATCTGCCCCTACACCTTCTCCCTCACCACCATTCAAGGCCCTAAGCAGTCCTGCCAGGTGAGGTAGTCCATTACATGGGAATCTATCAGTGTCTTTTATCGCATCGTTCGCTCCATCCGCTGCAACAGCCAGGATCTCCTGGTGGCCAGCCATTTTAATTCCACTACCCATTCCCACAATGACATGTCTGTCCACAGCCTCCTCTACTGCCAAATTGAGGCTAGACACAGATTAGAGGAGCAACACCTCACATTCCGTCTTGGTAGTCTCCAACCTGACAGCATCAACATTGATTAACTTCTGGTAACCCCTCCGCTCTGTTCTCCCCCCTTAGTTTTCTGTTATCCCTCTGGCCTCGTTACCCTTTCTCTTTCCCTACCCTCATGACCTGCCCATCATCCACACCTTCCTCTGTCTGGTTCCCCATCTCCCCTTTATTCCATGGTCTATGTTCTTGATCGAAAAGGATGTGCAGTTAAACCCAGTAAGTATAGATTAGTTAGTTTAACCTTGGTCAAGGGAAAATTTCAGGAAACAATAAGCAGGGGTCATTGGACAGAGAAAAAAGCATGGATGTGTTAAAGGCAAATGTGTCCAACTAACTTGATAGAGATTTTTGATGAAGTCAATGACGGCAATGCAGTTGTGTCACATGCGTGGAGGACTGGAGAAAGTTCTACATAATAGACTTGTATTCAAAACTGAAGCTCATAGAATAAATAGGTCTGCAGTGGAATACATTGGAAGTCGGCTAAAGAAGAAAAAGTACCGGTGAAAAGTTGTTTCTTTTTACTTAACTCGCGGAAAGTGTAGAGTGGATCTCTCCAGGACCATTGCTTTTCTATGTTAATGACTGGGGCTTGTGCACGCAGGTCATAATTTCTAAATCTGCAAATGACATAACATTGGAGGCATAGAGAACTGTGAGGATGACAGCAATGGACTTTGAAAAATAGAGCAGCTGGTGGGATTGCTGGAGAGACGGCAGCTTAACCTTAATGCTGAAGAATGTGAAGTCTTACATTTATGTTGGAAGAATGAGAAGGAGCGACACAATCTAGAGGACATAACTCGAAAAGGTTGACAAGAACAGAGATCGGAAGGTACATGTGCATGATTCTTTGAAAGTGGCAGGATAGATTGAGAAAGTGGTTAAATCACACATTTGGCCCTGGGTTTATAAGTAAAGGGAAGGCATGTACAAGAGCAAGCATATCATGATGAACCTTGAGAAACACTTGAACAGCCACAACTAGGATACCCCGTCCAATCCAGGGTGCCACACTTTGGGAAAGATATAAAGGTAGGAGAGATTTACAAAAATAATTCCAGAGGTGAGGGACTTCAGTTCTGTGGATAGACCAGCGAAGCTGGGGTTGTTCTCCATGGAATAAAGGAGATTGTGAGGGGATCTGATAGTGCAATTTAGAATTATAGAGGGTGTAGACAGAGCAGAGAGAGGAAAAATAGTGTTCCTGTTGGTGGAAGGGTCAAGAATCAGAGGACTGGAATGAAGGTAATTAGCAAAAGAATCAAAAGTGACACGAGAACAAACCTCTTTCACACAGCAAGTGGTTAGGGTGTGGTTTACATTGTCAAATTAATGGGAGTAGCTGACTCAGTTGTAGTGAAGGGAGATAAAGTGGGGATTAGGTAATTGAAGAGAAAAAGTTGGCAGGGCAATCAGGAGAGGGCAGGGTAATGGGATTAGGTGGATTGCTTTCACATAGAGCCAGACTGGATGTGAGAGATTGAATCGTCTCCTTCCGTTCTGTATCCACAACATCCCGAGGTTAGGTACAACACGATAGAGCGAAGGAGCCATTATACTCAGGAATCAGGCTTTAGAAGGGGTGCACATGTGAAACTAGGCCCTAATTGGTGAGTTTAAACTCTGACTCCTTGCTGGGCTACTGTCTAGTATATTTTCTAGCATGCTGATTTATTTAAAGCAACTCATCAAATTCTGGGGAGTCACCTTGAGCCAATGCGTAGCACTGCCACCTTTGTGCCTGGGAGTTCTGGATTCAGGTCCCACTTTAGGACCGGAGAACATTATTTAAACTGATAATCTTAATGAGTGCTACAATCCCAAGTGGGCAACTAAAACCCCGTCACAGTATTTGGACAACAGTTCTACCTCACCAAAATTAAATTGCCATTTATTACATCACCCTTTTGAGGTATTTGTTGTGCATTTACATAGCAAAATGTGACTGGACTAAAATGAATTACTGAAGTGCTTTTTAATGCAATAAGATTTTACAAGTTAATAAAGAATTAAGATGTCAATCATAAAGAAAATAAACATTTTTGGGATGTGATTTATTACAGTAGGTCACAGAGAGCAGAATAAGGGTTGGTGCATGGAATGCGCTGCTTGGGGTAGTGGTGGAGGCAGGTACACTGGTCAAGTTCAAGAGATTGTTAGATAAGCATATGGAGGAATTTAAAATAGGGGGATATGTGGGAGGAAGGGGTTAGATAGTCTTAAGCGAGGTTTAAAGGTCGGCACAACATGGTGGGCCGAAGGGCCTGGATAGTGCTGTATTGCTCTATGGTTCTATGTTTAAAGGTAGGATTGAGTTAATTAACAAAACGTATACTGACTACAAGACTTCTCAAGGCATTCTATGGCAACAAAGTTGCTTTGATAGTTCAGGAGAGGTGAGAGACAATTTGTGCCGAGTAAATAAACAGCTATTAGATCAACAGTTTTATTGATTGAAAAGCAGAAATCTGCAGATGCTGGAAATCTGAAACAAACCAGAGTATTGGGAATACTCAGCGAGTAAGGCAGCATCTGGAGTGAGAGGAAAAAAAAACAAGACATCATTACTGGTTGATGACTTTCCATCAGGTTAGCGAGTTCTGAACAAAGGTCATTACCTGCAATATTAATTCTAACTTTCTCTCTCAACAGATGCTTCCTGACCTGCAGCACATTTCCAGTATTCTTTTTTATTTCTGTTTTAGTGATGTGAGTTGAAGGATATATCTTGGTGCCGAGCTTAAGGAGATGCCCCTGCTATTCTTTATAACAGTGACATGGAATCCTTTGTGGTCCACCTAAGTGGGCGTAAGGGACTTGGGTTTAATGTCTTATCCAAAAGGCTGTTTCTCCAACACAGCATTACTTCCTCATTACTGCATTGGATGTGGTCACATCTCTACAACCCACTTGTGAAGATCGGTTGACACACACTCATCTGGTAAATGTTTGGGTCGAAGCTAAAGCCTCTCAAAATTGTATGAAATGAAGGGCATTCCCAAACTAACATGTTGATCACGACCTTCAGTGAAGCTGTGAGAGAAGGATTGCATTTACAGATATATAAATTGAACAAGGAAGCACAATCATCAGTGTGGTTCAGGAATGGAGAGAAGGGATTTTGATCTTATGATTGATAAATTTATTTGAAAGGTGGCAGGTTAATGACTGTGCAATATTCGTTGATGTTTAACGATCCAATTTAACAATTTCTAATGGCACACTCTGACCTAGACTGCAGAGAGCAAGAATAATGACACCAGTGAATGTCAGAGGTGTAACAGTGTTGGCAATACTCTGAATGTAGGCTCCACATCTATTATGTTTTTCCCACTGACTGGAAATTTCTAAGTAAACAGCACATTTTTTCTTAATAGAGTAATGGTTTCCACACTTGATTCCCTTTGCTACTATTGAAGTTCTCATCAGGAAGGTGAGCATTTGGTTTTGGATCTGAATAAATTGGAGTTTGAGACCCACGAGGAAATGCTGCACTTTCTAAGACCTCTCCTTTGGTAAGTCTTCAAAAGGTACATCATTGGCTACTTAAAAAACACCACAACATCCTGAGGTTATGTATAGCACGATATAATCATGCTCATTTTAGCAGTATTTCTCTCTTAGCAAAGGCCTCGATTCCAAACATCCTCCCAGCTGGTGGAAATGGTGGTATTTCCTAAAGAGTGTTACAAATCAATACATATTCTTACATTAGAGATAAAAAATGGCATTTTGACTTTTTTACACCTAGTTCCAAACATGGCTCTGTTCTTCCCCTGCACTTTTCTACACAATTGTTTGACTCAGCTTTTTGTTCTTCTGACTGAATAAAAAAACTTACTGTTTTTGTAATTTAGTGATATGATAAAACAGTGGTGCAGTTAGTTAATAAAGGCTTGGTCAGATACATGATACACAAAGGTAGAGGGACTGGGCGTTGAGGATGGTGATGTCCTAAATTTTCTGCCTCTGGCATTTGCCTTCATATTCTGTCCGAATAATGAGCTAGAATTTGCTCACTGGTCCATTAGAAGGTCTCTTAATAAAAACAAATGTTGAGCTTGGACCTTTTTTAGCTGCTCCCTGCAGGGAATTTGACACAAATTGGCAATTACGCTTGATGAAGACAGGAGGCACATCAGGGGCTGGTGTTGGTGTTTAAAGCATTGCCGGAGAAGGTTGACACCACACATATCTGTGTCACATCTGACCAGTGAGTGCCTGACATCGACCCTGCATGTTTGAAATGGATAGTGCCTGTTTATATCTGCCAGGCACATTAATGTACGTTAATATACCTTTGTCTCAGTAATCGCAAAAAAAGCGAGGAAGATATCATTCATCCTTTGAAAAGCATTGCGAAGGTCATACTAACAGCAGAGGAGCTCAAAGCTTTCAGGTGCTTGGGATGAATTTCTCTGGGACTTTTTGCTGCTCTGCTGCTGTAACTTCACCAGAAACCACTATAAGTGATATTTCAGATGAAGTGACAATGACAGAGAAGGAGAAACTTGTGGGGATTCATGCGTCATCAAACAGTCTTTCAAAATTCCAAGTTCTCCCTCCTGAATACAAACATAAACCTCCCATTAATGTCAGTCAGCCAAGCCAGCAATACTGGCACCAGACCATTTCTAACATCAGTCTGTTGTCAGCTCATACGCCTTTGTAACATTGTATAGTCGGCTAACGTGGTGCTAGGTTTATGTAAAAATCGCACCAGAACAATTGATGATTGTGATGTATTATTAAACATCATTCAGATCCTGCTACAGAGAAGGAGGACTGTCAAGGACTGTCCAATACAAGACTTAGCAATGCATTTGAGAGCTCGAAATAAATCTTTGTGAGGTTAAGCTATGGTGCTATAGTTCCAGAAGTCCAACAGTATACAGACTGTTTAATGTGGAGGGTGGGACAGATGAGAGACTGATCCTCACGGTTCAGCTGATAGCACATTTGCTTCTGAATTGATTCAATTCCCGTGGTAGAGCCTCAAGCACAGCCAGAGGAGCTGCCTTTTAGGTGAGATGTTAAATCAAAGCCCTGTGCTCAAACTGGCTGCCACATTCCTACACTAAAAAGGTGACTGCACTGTGAAAGTACTTTACTGGCTGTGGGATGCTTTGGGACATAAGAAACAGAATCAGAAGTAGGCCGATTGACCCTCGAGCTACTCCACCATTCACTAAATCATGGTTAGATTAGATTAGATTAGTTTATTGTCATATACACCAGAGTGCAATGAAATTCTTTGTTCACATGAAGCTCACAGAGTAATTGGTACACATGGCAATAATAAATACAATAAATACTACAGCAATGAGTGCAAAACAGCAGAATGGTGCAAAGGTTTTAGTGACATCTGAAGTAGTGCAAGAAGAAATGCTAAAGTGACAATAACAAAATAACTGAGCGAGCTGGAGTTAAGAGTCCAAGAATGTGGCAGCACCACCAGGAAGAGGATGTGAAAGAGGTGATTGGTTCAGAAATATGACTGCAGTGGGGAAGAAGCTGTTCTTTAGTCTGGACATCTGGGCTTTCAAGCTCCTGGATCTTCTCCCAGAAAGTAGAAGAGAGCAGAGATTGGCCATGGTGGCAGGCATGCTATTAACCTTCCTGATGCAACACAAGGTGAAGGAGGACTGGATGGAAAGAAGTGACGTACCACCAGACTTAAGGACAGCTTCTACCCCACTGTGATAAGACTATTGAATGGTTCCCTTATATGACGAGATGGACTATGACCTCATGATCTGCCTTGTTGTGACCTTGCACCTTATTGCACTGCACTTTCTCTGTAGTTGTGACACTTTACTCTGTACTGTTATTGTTTTTACCTGTACTACATCAATGCACTCTGTACTGACTCAATGTAACTGCACTATGTAATGAACTGACCTGTATGATCGGTATGCAAGACAAGTTTTTCACTGTACCTCAGTACAAGTGACAATAATAAACCAATACAAGCCTGTGATGGACTAGGCTGTGTTCACCACTCTCTGCAGGTTCTGTTGGTCAAGTCTTGGCCTCAACACCACTTACCCGTGCACTCACTGTACTTCTTTTTTCTCAATTGTAGCTCAAGTCTCTGTCATTCTGCCTTGAAATATTCAATGACTCTGCTCTACAGCTCTCTGGGGAATAGAGGATTCCAAAGAGTTACAAACCTTAGGGAGAAGAAATTGCTTCTCATTCCGGTCTTAAATCATTGACCCCTTATTCTGAAACTATGCCTCCTGGTTCCAGATACAAAACTAGGGGAAACATCCTCTCAGCCTCCACCCCCAGAATCATACATGTTTTAATAAAATCATCTCTCACGCTTCTAAACTCCAATGAGTGCAGTTCCAAGCTGCTCAACTTTTCTTTATACATCATCCCCTTCATTTTAGGACTTAACCCAATGGACCTCCTTTGTACCGTCTCCCATGCAAGCTTATCCTTACCTAAATATGGTCAAAATCAGATGCAGTACTCAAGGTGCAGACATGCCAGTGTCCTGTAAAGTTGTATAAAAACCTCTCTGCCACAATACTCCAAACTCCCTGCAATAAAGACCAATATTCTAGAAGTCTTCCTAATTACTTGCATTACACAGTGCCTTTGAGCTCAGCAAGTCTTTTGTTAAAAGGTACAGCATTCAACAAGTACAAAGTCATTAACGTGCGGAATAACAAGAGTTGAGATGGCAGTGCAATATCAATAAAGCTGCAAAGATACCCCTGAAGAGGTAAAGACCTCATGAAAGGGGTATTAATTACTTGCCTTGGGAGGCAAAGATTAGTGGCTGCTTCTGGTGCCAGCTTTTCCATTGAATTTATAATTTCCTTGTTGCCCTTAGACTGGATGAACTCCTGGGCTGCCTGAACAACCCATCAACATGATAGTGACAATGAGGAAGGACCATTCTAACACGTTTTCAGGAAGTGTGCCTGGGTGATCCTATTGAAATTGCTGGTACTGCTGAAATCACTTCACATCAATGACAACCAGGACAAATTGTGTGGCTGCTTTCACTCATCGTGGTTCACTCTATAAATGGAAATAGAATGCATACTTTAAATCTCATTAGCAACAATGGAGAGAAAAAGAAAAATAAGACATTCAAATAAAAAAAACACAGCGAATCTCCAGTAAGTCAGTCTGCATCAGTGGTAAGAGAAACAAAGTTAATATTTCAGGGAGATAACCTTTCATCAGAACTTGAAAAATTGCAAGTTGACCTTTTTGACCATCTATTATTGTGCATGGATCCGAGCTGCCCTCACCTTCACCTTCACCAGCTAGGTGCTTAGAGTTCTGTTATCCATTTCTCTTGCTTTAGACATGTAGAACTGGTCCAGATCACAGACAAGCTTCATCAGCACACAAATGCTTCACACTAAAAATGATCTACATTTATACTACACTGCCTATAACCACAAGATTTCCAAAAGCTGCTTGTAGCCAATTAAGTTCTTTTTTAGCATGCTAACTGTTGAAATGTAGAAGAAACAACAAGCTCCCATAAAGTAATGTAATAATGGCCAGTTAGTTTCAGTGAGCTAATTGAAAGAGAAGTATTGACTGAATTAGCTGGAGTAATTCCCCTGCAAAATCGGACCAAGTGATCTTTTCCACCTGAGAGGGCAGATGGGAGCTTGGTTTAATGTTTGCTCTGAATGGCCTGTGACAGTGCAGCTCTCTCTCTCCTTACCGCTGTGGTATTCTGGCACAGAGTGGGGCTTGAAATGACAATGTTCTGACTCAGATGCAAGAGGTTCACCAACTATGGTCAACTTCCAAGTGAAAGAAAAAGGCAACCATTAATTTATGCAAGTGATTAACTTAACCTAACCAGAGTGGGTAACTTGCTGCAAACTTAGGTGGATCAATAAAGTAGATGAAAACTGTGGAGACCAAAACAGCCACATAATTTAACAGTCTGGATACAATGATGGACAGGCTGGGGAATTTCCCAATGGACAAGATGGGATAGTCCAAGTAACCCTTTTCATCTCTATCATTATGATTTCTGTTCCTAAGTAATGCCTTCCAATTGGTATGGAAAAACTGAGATGGATATCTTGAACATTAACTGAAAATCTTCGTGGTTTAGATTCTGTTTTGCTAATTTGATGGATCCTGATGATTGCGGTCCTGTTACAAAACTTGGTCACCGCTGCTCCATTTCTATTTTGAATGAAGATAAGAAGATGGTGGACACGGACATGAGCCCTGATCTTCCTCCCTTCTAGCTTCTGGGTGTGCACACTGCTAAAGACCAAAGCACCAGTTGCTATTGGCATTGGAAAAAACAACACCAGTCATCTCTATTGCTCCAGTATAATCTCTGTTATGTTCTGTCACAAGGGAGTAGAAAATCCAACAGATAAAAGTAGAAACATGCTTTTAGCTACTCAAGAACTGGAGATGTAAGTATTTCCAGGATAAAGACATTTTTCTTCCCACCTCATAGGTGAACTCTGTAAAGATCTGTGCTATGCCGTTTTCCCAGCAGCCATATTTCTAGAGATCTGGGGTCAGTGATAAAAATCTGCAATTTAACATTTTCTGTACAGTTCTGAACACAGGTTAAATTGAAAAGCAGCTCCCTAAATGGTCTCCGTGATGCAGCATATAAAACATTCACTTAACCACCGTGAAGTCTCAAGTTTTGACAAAAGCTAAAATCATGAAAGCTAAAAGAACATTTTCACTCTCAGTCATCCTGCTGCTAAACAGAATTCTGATTTACACTGGCGAGCTTTAAGATGAACACCTTGAAATCGAACTGCACAATGACAAAAGGCTTTGTTTGCGATTTTGATGTCAATGTTCTTAACTAAATACGGTAATGCAGCCACCCTTTAACACAGCAGCAGAAATGTCTCTCACAGGAGTAAAATCAAGAAAAGATTTACAGGGCATACAAAGACATATTAGTACAAGAGACTAAAAACAATCAAGGTGGTTGGATCTTAAAGGAAGATAGATAGATAGATAGATATCTTTATTAGTCACATGTACTGTACATCAAAACACACAGTGAAATGCATCTTTTGCGTAGAGTGTTCTGGGGGCAGCCCGCAAGTGTCGCCACGCTTCCGGTGCCAACATAGCACGCCCGCAACTTCCTAAACTGTATGCCTTTGGAATGTGGGAGGAAACCGGAGCACCCGGAGGAAACCCACGCAGACACTGGGAGAACGTACAAACTCCTTACAGACGGTGGCTGGATTTGAACTCAGGTCACTGGCACTGTAAAGCGTTATACTAACTGCTGCACTACTGTGCCTGCCACTGACAGTTGGACAGGCAGGGAAGTTTTGTTTCTTCCCTCCTGCTTTTTTTTCTTTTTTCTCCTCTGGGAGTGAAGAATGTGCTCACCCTGACTGCTGGGCATTTTGCAACTTCTACAGTCTTTTGTCCATGTTCCTTTGTCTGTGTTCTCACTCTCTAACTGCTCCCATTCACTCTACTGACCAGACAGCCTGGTTTACAGCTGGTCCCCATGGTCACCTTAGTTTTACCCTTTCCCCCTTCCCCACCCTCTCTGCGGCTTAAGAAGCTTCTTTAGTCTCCATTTCAGTTCTGATGAAGGATCCTTGACCAGAAGCGTTAATTCTATTTCTCTTCCCACCGATGCATCCTGACCTGCTGAGTATTTCCAGCATTTTCTGTTTTTTTTGAAGTTTAGATTTACAGCATCTGCAGAAAATCTAATATTTTTTTTGATTTTCAGGGAATTTAGAGAAAGAATTCAAGAGCTTCAGGCCAGAGCTGAAGTTCCAGCTGCCACTGGGGAGTGTTGACAAGAGGGAGAAACACATTCTCAGAGGGTTGCAGTAGGTATGGAAGTTATAGAGACAGCGAATGCAATGGCCAAGGAGGAAAACCCAAAATGGAAGTATTTGGGGGTTGGGAAACAAAATAATAGGCACAAGTTTACTGAATGACTAGAATAAAATAAGTGCCAGAAATACCCAGCACATTAGGCAGCATTACATGGCAACACAGTAGTTACTGACCAGTGGCTCTGATATCCACCATCATGAAGTGCTTCGAGAGGCTGGTCATGGCACACATCAACTCCAGCCTCCCAGACAACATCAACCCACTGCAATTCACCTACCACCGTAACAGGTCTACAGTGGATACCATCTCCCTAGCCCTGCACTCACCTCTGGAGCATCTGGACAGTAAAGACACCTACATTAGACTGTTTATTGAATACAGCTCCAATACTATAATTCCAAGCAAACTCATCACAAAACTCCGAGACCTGGGACTCAACACCTCCCGCTGTAACTGGATCCTTGACTTTCTGACGAACAGACCGCAGTGAGGACAGGCAGCAACACCTCCAGCACGATTATTCTCAATACTGGTGCCCCACAAGACTGTGTCCTCAGCCCTCTACTCTACTCCCTATACACTCATGACTGCGTGGCCAGATTCTGCTCGAACTCCATCTACAAGTTTGCAGATGATACCACTGTAATAGGCCGTATCTCAAATAACGATGAGTCGGAGTACAGGAAGGAGATAGAGAGCTTAGTGACATGGTATCATGTGAACAATCTTTCCCTCAATGTCAGCAAAACAAAAGAGCTGGTTATTGACTTCAGGAAAGGGGCAGTGTACATGCACCTGTTTACATCAATGGTGCTGAGGTCGAGTTGGTTAAGAGCTTCAAGTTCCTAGGAGTGAACATCATCAATAGCCTGTCCTGGTCCAACCACATAGATGCTATGACCAAGAAAGGTTACCAGCACATCTACTTCCTCAGGAGGCTAAAGAAATTTGGCATGTCCCCTTTGAAACTCACCAATTTTTATTGATGCACCATAGAAAGCATCCTATCTGGATGCATATGGCAACTACTCTGCCCAGGACTGTAACAAAATGCAGAGAGTTGTGGACACAGCCCAGTACAACATGGAAATCAGCCTTCCCTCCATGGACTCTGTGTATACCTCTCGCTGCCTTCGTGAAGCAGCCAGCATAATCAAAGACCCTATCCACCCGGGTCATTCTCTCTTCTCTCCTCTCCCATTAGGCAGAAGATATAGGAGCCTCAGGGCACATACCACCAGGCTCAAGGACAGCTTCTATCCCACTGTGATAAGACTATTGAACGGTTCCCTGATACGATGAGATGGACTCTTGACATCACAATCTACCTTGTTTGACCTTGCACCTTATTGTCTACCTGCAATGCACCCCGCTGCAGCTGTGACACTTTACTCTATATTCTGTTATGGTCAGGCACGGTAGTGTAGTGGTTAGTGTAACACTATTACAGTGCCAGCAATCTGGGTTCAGTCCCAGCCACTGTCTGTAAGGAGTTTGTACGTTCTCCCCATGTCTGCGTGGGTTTCCTCCGGGTGCTCCAGTTTGCTCCCACATTCCAAAGAGGTACGGGTTAGGAAGTTGTGGGCATGCTATGGTGGCGCCGGAAGCGTAGTGACACTTGCGGGCTGCCCCCAGAATACTCTACGCAAAAAGATGCATTTCACTGTGTGTTTCGATGTACATGTGACTAATAAAGATCTTATCTCATCTTACCCTGTACTACCTCAAAGCACTCTGTACTACCTCAATGCACTGTGTAATGATTTGACCTGTACGATCGGTATGCAAGACAAGTTTTTCACTGTACCTCGGTACAAGTGACAATAATAAACCAATACCAATACTGCCCCAGCTGCAGTGATCCACCTTCAATCCTGACCGTGGGTGCTGTCTGTCTGGCGTTTTCAAGTGCTCCCTGTAACCATGGAGGTTTCCTCTGGGAGCTCTGTTTTCCTCACTTATCCCAAAGACATGCTGGTTGGTAGGGTAAATGGCCTCTGTAAATTACCTCCAATGGGAGGTGGGAGGGGAGTTAATGGGTGTGTGGGTGTGTGATGGGAAATCGGTTACAAGGAAGTGGAGGAACAGGATTGTTTGGAGAGCAGGCACAGACTGAATGGCCTCCTTCTATACTGTATTTTAAGGCTCCGACTGACCTGCTGGGTGTTTTCAGCACTTGGATTTTATTTCAGAGTGGCAGCATCTACAATTTTACGCTTTTCAATAACTGAGTGACGGGACATCAGTACAAGGTAAGAAGAGGGCAGCAGACTGGCTTGTTAGCACATCCATTCCAGGTGCTTCAACTACTGCTGGCAAAAGATAATGCAATGTAACCAGCAAATGTATGAACTTAACCTCACACAACATTTTGTCGCATCAATCAGAAATACACCTCAGGTGCAATTAATTTCTTTGAAATACGGCAGCTATTTTTCAGCATTGCAGGTTTACATACCTAAGACAACACTGAAGGAGGCCAGTCAGCCCTCTGAGTCAATCCCGGCTCCCAGCAGAGCAACTCCATCAGTCTCAGTACCCCGCTTCTTACTTTCCTGCCACTTGTTCTCTCTTACATGCCCATCAATTCCCTTTTTTTTGCCATCTACCTATAGAGTCACAGAAACATACAGCATGGAAACAGGCATTTCATCCCAAGTCATCCAGACTGACGAAGATGCCCATCTAAGCTCGTCCCATTTGCCCACATTTGGCCCGTATCGTTCTAAACCTTGAGCAACAAACAATCTGCTTGAGGATCGAAACCTGATGGAGGGTTTCAACCCAAAACATCAACAATTCCTTTCCTCCCACAGATGCTGCTCAAGATGCTGAGTTCTTCAAGCGGATTGTTTGTTACTCCAGATTCCAGTACCTGCAGTCTTGTGTTTCCTTCTAAATCTTTCCTATCCATGTACCTGTCCAATTGTCTTTTGTTACTGGGTGAGTAATTTACATCAGCCAATTAACCTACCATAAGATAAGATATTTATTTAGTACATTGAAACACATGGTGAAATGTGTCATTTTGCGTTACTGTGGCAGGAATTGAACCCAGGTCGCTGGCGCTGTAATAGTGTTATGCTAACCGGTCTTTGGGATGCAGGAGGAAACTAGGGCACCAATGAGAAACCCACATTGTCACAGGGAGAACGTGCAAACCCCACACAGATAGCACCAGAGGCGAGGATTGAACCTGGGTCACTGCAGCGATGAGGCAGCAGCACCAAGTGCTCCACACTATGCTGCCCAGGTAGCAAAGAGATGAACAGTTCTTGCTGGTGTTGCTTCTGTGAGGAATGTTGCTGGAACTCCTCAATGGTAGAGAATCTTTCACACCAGCCCGAACTCCAGCAACAAGCAGGTCTGCATCTGATTTAACTGCTGATCTAAAATGACATAAAACTGCAACTGCACAAGATCGTATTGCACCATTTGGCTACAGCGGCTGCCCACATTTCTTGAACTGAATCCTGAGGTGCACGGGGTGGGAATACAACAAAGTGGAGAATATAAGCTGTAAAGTGCAGCAAAACACAAGTTTTTTGAAGTCTATATTTCCATAAGACCATGAGATATAGGAGCAGAATCAGGCCATTTGGCCCTTTGTGTCTGCTCTGCCATTCAATCTTGGCTGATATATTTTTCCCTCTTGACCCCATTCTCCTGCCTTCTCCCTGTAACCTTTGATGCCCTTAATAATCAAGAACATAACAACCTCCGCTTTAAATATACCCAATGACTTGGCCTCCACAGCTGTTTGTGGCAATGAATTCCACAGATTCACCACCCACTGGCTAAAGAAATTCCTCCTCATCTCTGTTCTAAAGGGACATCCTTCCACTGTGAGGCTATGCCCTCTGGTCCTAGACTCTCCCACTGTTGGAAACATCCTCTCCACATCCACTACTACTAATGCCTCCACAATCTCTTCGGCTACCTCTTTCAGAACCTTGGGGTGTAGACCATCCGGTCCAGGTGACTTATTTACCTTCAGACCTTTCAGTTTCCCAAGCACCTTCTCCATAGTAATAGCAACTGCACTCACTTCTGCCCCCTGACTCTCTCGAATTTCTGGCACATTGCTGGTGTCTTCCACAGTGAAGACTGACACAAAATACTTATTCAGTTCATCCGCCATTTCTTTGTTCCCCATTACTAGCTCTCCAGTGTCATTTTCCGGCGGTCCGATGTCCACTCTTGCCTCCCTTTTACTCTTACTATATCTGAAAACATTTTGGTATCCTCTTTTATATAATTGGCTAGCTTACCTTGATATTTCATCTTTTCTCCCCTTATTGCTTGTTTAGTTGCCTTCTGTTGGTTTTTAAATGCTTCCCAATCCTCTTGGTTCCCACTAATTTTTGCAATATTGTATGCTCTCCTTTTTGCTTTGATGCTGTCTTTGACTTCCCTTGTCAGCCACGGATGCCTCATCCTCCCTCTAGAATGCTTCTTCTTCTTTAGGATGAACTGATCCTTCATCTTCCGAATTACTCCCAGAAACCCTTGCCATTGCTGCTCTACCGTCATCCCTGCTGGGGTCCCCTTCCAATCAACTTTGGCCAGCTCCTCTCTCATGCCTCTGTAGTTAATTTACTCACCTGTAATACTGATACATCCGATTTTAGCTTCTCCCTCTCAAACTGCAGTGTAAATTCTGTCATATTATGATCACTGCCTCCTAAGGGTTCCTCTACCTTAAGCTCCCTAATCAAATCTGATTCATTGCACAACACCAAACCCAGAATTGCCTTTTCTCCAGTGGGCTCAACCACAAGCTTCTCCAAAAAGCCATCTCATAGGCACTCTACAAATTCCAGTACCAACCTGATTTTCCCAAATCTACCTGCATATTGAAATCCCCCATGACCACCGTAACATTGCCCTTTTTATATGTCTTTTCTATCTCCTGTTGTAATTTGTACCCCACATCTTGGCTACTATTTGAAGGCCTGTATATAATTCCCATCAGGGTCTTTTTACCCTTGCAGTTTCTTAACTCTACCCACAAGGATTCTACATCTTCTGATCCTATGTCACTTCTTGCTAAGGATTTGCTTTCCTTTTTTTTACCAGCAGAGCCACCCCACCCTCTGCCCACCTGCCTGGCTTTTTGATGGGATGTGTATCCTTGGATGTTTAGTTCCCAGCTGTGATCTTCTTTCAAGCACGACTCTGTGATGCCCACAACGTCATACCTGCCAATTTCTAACTGCTCTATGAGCTCATCTACCTTGTTTTGTATACTGCGTGCATTCAAATATAACACCTTCAGTCCTGTATTCACCACCCCTCTTCTCAAATTTGTCTCCATGTTGCCTGAAGTTAAATTCCTAACCCTTTCTAAACTTTCCAAAGATGCACATAAAATGACTGTGCAGTGCTACAATATTCAGATACAGTTTATAAATAACGGGGCAAATCTTCCTTTGCCTGGAATTTTCCATATGGAATAGGAGGCCATTCTACTCACGGAGGCTACGCTGGCTCTAAGAGTATTCCCATTCTCACACTAAGTTTCCTGTTACCCATCTCCCCCACATTCCCATCAAATCCTCCCAGATTCTCCCACGCACCTGCACTCTAGGGAATTACAGTGATCAATTATTCTACCAAACTGCAGATCTTTGGGATGTGGAAGGAAACCCAAGCACCTGGAGGAAACCCCCATGGTCACAGGGAGAAGGTGTGAACTCCACCGGTGGCCAGGATCAAACAGAGGTCACCAGTGCTGAAAGGTAGTAGCTCCCTGACCTTCACCACTGTGCCTCTGAAGCTATTGACCCTGAGCTGAGTCTTTCACTGGGAGTCTGGCTCCTGGGTATCGGCACTTGGATGGCCTCAGCACCCTGCAGTCACAGAATGAGCATTTGAATGTCAGAGACGACAACACTGACAAGAAAATAAAAATAGTTAAAAACCAAATAGACTAATTGAGGAGGTCAGAACTTGATGAGCGCAGAGATTTCAGAGGGTTGTAGAAGATTCCAGAAACTTAAAATAATTAGGGAGCAGACAAAGGCTGTGGAGGCAATTGAAAAGGAGGATGAAATTTAATTATATGAAAAAAAATTCATTTCTTTTCAATCTTTTCTTTTGTATTTGTTCACTTAATAAGAGAACGGGAGGTCTAGATTACTTTTTTTTATTCCTTGTGATTATATATATTAGCTGTTATGATTGCTATCCTGATTGCTTTACACCATATGTATAACTACTAATGTTGTATATATTATTTTGTACTAATTTGATATTTAATAAAAAGATTGAACAAGAAAGAAAAGGAGGATGAGAATAGATAGGTTACCACTGGGAGGAGGATCAGTGTGTGCCATTGCGGCTGAAACCAACCTTGGCAAAGCAGAAGAAACCAAGGGTCAACCAGACAGATGGGTGAATGGGATGGTACAATAACATGAGCAGCAGAGTTCTGGATGATCAGAACTTTACAAAGCGAAGGACAAGGGAGGGGTGCCAGGAGCTACAATGCAGTGCATCTGTGAAATTAAGCCACAGGGTCTTAAGTTGCTACATTTTGATAACACCATTTGTAACCAAGGATACCAATATTATCCAACACAATAACATACTAATGCCTTTCACCACTGCCGCACAGCAAAGGATTTACTTGATGGTCAGGTTGCTGCATGTTAGAAATGACAAATGCTCTCCAATTCCTCAATGGTACAAACATCCAGAGGCACTTCATTCCCAACCACACCCTGCAAGAGAATGGAAGATGTTATATTGATGGCAGATGCTTCAGCATTTATCGTGACCTAAATGTCAATTCAGATGATTGGATTTGCTTCAAAATCCAGATGGATTTTCTTGTGTGAAAATTGAGCGAATGTGGCTACTCTCAACACCCAACCTTTCTTTTTTCTTCTCCGACTTCACCGTTTCTCTCTCTCTCTCACTCTGATTAAAAAACTCAGAAGGTTTAGAGTATACAAAAGATACAAAAGGAATCTCAACAATCACTTAGGCTTCTTAGTAAAAAAAAAGTTCAATCTGAGTTCTACTTCAATAGAGTTTTCAAAAGTCATTTGAAGTGAAGGCATTGAATAGAAAGTGCTCCGAAGTATTCCACTGAAGCAGCTGGGTGAATTGTACAGATGGATCTCAGGATGTTGATCCCATTGTTCAAGCTCCAGTTTCACAATCCCAATCCATCTCACAGCATTGGGCCCTTTGAGTAAAACGATAATGGAAGGGTCAATGAGCAACAAAAGTTCAAAAGGGCGGCATAGTGGTGCAGTAGCAGTACTGTTGTTGCACAGTTCCAGCGACCTGGATTCAGATCCCGACCTCGGAGGTGGCAAATTTTCTCTCCGACCACATGGATTTCCGCCAGGTTCTCTGGCTTCTCTTCCCCTCTGTATTCCAAAGACATGCTGGTATGTTAATTGACCACTGTAAGTTTCCCCAAGTGTACGTGGGGGTAAGTGAGAGAGAGTGGGGGAATGGGACTGATGGAATTACTCTGAGAGCTGGCAGACTCAAGGGCTGAATGGTCTCCTATGTATTAGGAGAACAAAATATGTACAGAACATCTGGTTCTGAAATCTGAATGTAGGCTCTTTGTTCTACACCATTATTTTGGACAATAGTAACTTAAGTAACCGAGTGAGCATAAAGGCAAACAAAACAAATTCTCAGAAAGCAGATTTTGGGATATTGGTGTCAAATTGTTCAACCACAGAGCGATACACTTTCATTAGAACACAAAAACTTAGTGCGTCACACAATGTTGTGATTTTAACCGAAAAATACCCAACAGAGTTCCAGATGCCAGATTTTCAGGTAGTTTTAATGAACTTTCAGTGAAACACACCCTCCACATTCATGTAGCACAGTCGCATTTAAAAAAAATTAAGTAACAGTATTACAGAGGCAATTCATTGTGACCATAAAGAGATAAGGAACAGCATTTCACACTGAAATCTTCGTGCATGTGTGGAGTTATTGGCTTGGAGTGGTATTATTTAAAATTCATTCACAGTCTGGTATGCACTTGCAAGAGAGCCAGGTGTCCACTTTAAATATTTCTTGTTATTTGATTCACACTGGCACATGGTACTTCAGAATCAAGAGATTAATCCTTGCTGTAGCAACGGGCAAATTCTGTAACCTGGAGCTCCTAGAGGGGATCCCTCCTTGCAGCAAGCGCCGCTTGGAAAGTTGATGATTTTCTGAGCTGCCCTTCCTGAAAGAAATGTCCTGCGACAGGAGTCATGGTCTGCACAGCTCCCACCGCCAATAAGATGCATCCAAAAAAATGACAGACCGAAGCCTGATCAAAATGTATATGGCTTCTTCCAGCATTCAGGTCCACACTATTTAGTCTTCTGCTTTCTGGCTGAGGAGGTTGGCTCGTTGTTACAAAATTCAAGCTCTGCAATTCAAACTCCTCAACCAGAAAATCATCAACTTGAGCTGGAAGCCTGGGGGTCTAGTTATATACTGTTGATCAAAGCACTACAAAGTGACTGTTTCTATAGTAACAGAGTACTGTTGGTCCCAATTGGCAGGTGCCCCAAGAAACTCACTGCCGGTTTTTTTAGCATTTAAATACTTCCAGTCGGATTCAATAGTGCATTGGTGAATCCAAGGTGACAAATGTCAGACAAAATCCATGAGAATTACATCGATGTTCGCAAACTCAGAAGAATAGTTTTATTTAGAATGCGCTCTCTCCTCCTGGTATTGAGCAATCCCGAGGAGGACAAAGACTTATTTCCACTCCAGTTCTTTGCCTGATGAGGCCTATGTGGAATCCACAGAGTCCGTCACAAACGGGGAAGGATGCGCCTGATAGGATGAGTGGATGGTTAATTTGGGAGGTGGTACGCACCTTCCACCATTCGCATTGGGCTTCCGCTTGATCCCGATGGATGCACAAGATGTTCTTGATGCCATCCAGAGAGCACTGAGCAGTCATGGGCCAGGGATTGCTGAGTCAGTATGGATGTTATGCTTTCTCAGGGAGGCTTCAAGAACATCCATGAATCTCTCCCTCAGCCCACTTGCTGACCTCTTGCTGTGATAGACCTCAAAAAAGAATGTCTGTCTTGGACCATTCTATCAGGCATGTGAGTCACAAGGCCTATTCAACAGTGTGTACTGTAAGTGGAGCCTCAACGCTGGGGATGTTAGCCTGGGAGAGGGTGCTGATGTCAGTTCATTAAACCTCCCAGTGGATTTGGAGGATCTGGCAAGGACAGCGTTGATGCTACCTTTTAAGTACCTTGAGATGTCTGCTGTAGGTGGTCCATAACTTAGAATCAGAATCAGGTTTATTATCACTGACGTACGTCGGGAAATTTGTGTTTTGTGGCAGCAGTACAGTGCAAGACATAAAGACATAAAACTTACTATAAGTTATAAAAATAAATAAATAGCGCAAAAGAGGAACAACGAGGTAGTGTTCATGGGTTCATGGACCGTTCAGAAATCTGATGGTGGAGGAGAAGAAGCTGTTCCTGAAACATTGAGTGTGGGTCTTCAGGCTCCTGTACCTCCTCCCAATGGTAGTAACGTGAAGAGGGCATGTCCCAGGTGGTGAAGGCTCCTAATGATGGATGCCGCCTTCTTGAGGCACCACCTCTTGAAGTTGTCCTCGATGGTGGGGAGGGTTGTGTCCATGATGGAGCTGGCCGCGTCTACAACCCTCTGCAGCCTCTTGCTTGGAAGCATGCAAGAGGACGAGCATCACTGCTGGTGAGCAGACCATGAGTTTTGTACTGAGTCTGAGGTTTTCATCTTCAAACACTTTTCCTCAGAAGGCCAAAGACTGTGCTTGCACACTGCAGGTGATAATGGTCATCATCAATACCTGCCCTCATTGACAAGTGGTTCCCAAAATTCGAGAAGTGGTCCATGCTATTCAAGGTGTCACTCACGTTAATGCCAGAGGGGAGTGTTGTTTAGTGGAGGGCGACTTGGTGAAGGACCTTTATTTTATGGAAGTGTAAGACCCATTCTCTTGTAAGCTTCAGTGAATGAATTGAGGATGCCTTTGGAGCTCGACGTGCATGGACCCAAGAACACAGGAAAATAGGAGGAGGGGTAGACCCCACCATTCAACATGGTCAAAGCTGAGCCATGCTCTCCTCAACTCCTCTTCAGTGCTGGTTCCCCATAACCCTCAATATTTCAAATATTTATCTATCCCCACCTTAAATATGTTGCACAACAGACTACAGTCCTCAGCCACCACCCACCCACCCCACCCCCCCCACACACACACACACACACACACACACACACACAACTGATCATGGTCCTCAGTCTCCACAATGCCCATTAATTGGTTGTCTTACCCCCACCAACACCACCGGCCCTCCCCCATGTCCTCCCATGCCAATTCTCTGTACCTCAAATGTGTCTGTTGGGGCACAGAGAGACCTCAGGTGGTGAACTTGTGGGGACTCCTCTGGAACACCCCAAACACCTGTGACAGGAGGGAAGCTTGGAGTGAGGTACATCTTATGTCAGGGAACTTTCTTTTTCCAGATAACTGTAAGTTTCTTTTAATCTTTAGAGACACTTAAAAGCTATTAGAAATAATTTAAATATTTAATAACAAAAACTTTAAAATTCAAGCAGCTAATTAAAGCACCAACAATCAATTAAAAGGTTTAAAACAAGTAAATTACACTCTTCCACCTCATCTCCAGCCTGAGATTCCCCATTCAAATTAATAGTGATTCTAATCCAAAGTCAGATCTGGCTGCTGCAGGTTTGGAGGTAGGGTTCCCCACTGTAATGGCAGGGAATCTCAGCAGAACAGGTCTCTATCACTTGGCTCTACACGGAGTGACAGGTGCATCAGCACAGAACATGTCCTGGACTCGCATCAAGTGTGGTCCAGTCCATGACTCGCTGGGACCAGCTGGACATCCACACTTCTCCTCAGGACTGCCAGCCACAGCCAGCATGATCTGATCCAACGTCTATATGACAGAAGCAACTTTTGCATGACTGAACAGATTAGAAAATAAGAGAAAATAGCAGGCAAACATTCAGTGGTCTAGAAACTTAATCACAATGTGTGTTTTTTTAAAGAAAGGTGTTATGTACATCAATAGAAGTGTAAAGTTGATTGCTAATTGTGAACAGCTCATGCTAACACAATATGAAATTGAACCATTGGCTTGTGAGTATGTAATGTGCTGATGGGGAGACACTGCTGGGCATCTATCACAATAAAGACATATACACAATGAACAAACACTGCAGCCCTGAATGGTTGGATGAGGGCCTACTCAAGCATTAAATAAACTGACAGTGTTTTAATGAGCTGCTGTTGGGCACAATAGGCAGTGGTGTACTTTCTGATGGCAAAGCCACTTTCTTTCTGCTTTTGACTGCTACGATCCTTACCCTGGGCTATGCACCTATGATACAATGATGTCCGGTCATGGACCGGAGAAACAGGGCTTCCACTCTAGTGTCCCTCCCACCATTCCTAGTGGTTCTAGGGCAAGAACTTGGGCAGTCAACAGCTGATGCTTTCCAAACTCCTACTGTGGGAGGCATCTGGAGGTATTTTGGAGCTTCTTGCATGTCTCCTGAAATAACTCAGTTACAGTATCTAACCACACCAAAGGTCGGAGATTCATGTGGCTTATTACCCATGTCCGTGTCCATCATCCGTGGCCCTAGAGGAAAATTGGGGTGGGTCACCTTCACCAGACCATTTCACTAAAGCAGTATCTCTACTTCCCCCTCTGATTCGCCAATATGATCAGATTAGAATGTTTTTGACAATCTGGTCAAATACACTGCCTGTTCCAGTCACCAGTCTTCACAAATTCTTCCAGAGTCTGAAGATATTTGGATACAATCTGGTCAGAGTCCTAGTCTTCACTTTGGTGGCTAAGAATGTACATACCACCAAATAATCTGTTGGAGGAACTCAGCAGTTTGAACAGCATCTGTGGAGCGGGGGGAGAAATTGTCCACATTTCGAGTCAAGACCCTGCATCAAGACCGCTTCTGAAATGTCAACAATTCCTTTCCCCCCCACAGATGCTGTTCAATCTGTTGAGTTCCAACAGCAGATTGTTGCTCCAGATTCCAGTGTCTGCAGCCTTTTGTGTCTCCAATGTAGATATCACATCCACAATTGAACCATAACTAATAACTGCATCTTTCTTTCTTAAACGTAGGAGGAGTTCATTTGGCCCATCAGGTCCATGCCAGCTCTCAGCAGAGCAACCCCATCAGTCCCCTCACATGATATCCCGATAACCCAGCAGCTTCTTCTCTCTCACATGCCCATCAACTCTACCTTTGAAACTTTTTGCCACCTACCCGCACTAAGAGTTAATTTACAGTGGCCAATTAATGGAAGGAAACCGCAGAACCCAGGAGAAATCCATGCAGTCACAGAGAGGACGTGCAAACTCTGTGCAGGTAGAAAAGGAGGTCAGAATCAAATCTGGGTCTGTACTGCCCTACACGGGGAAACAGTCCACCCAATCTGAGCTGGTCAATTTTCATCACTGAGCTTTGGGTCTTGCCTTAGATCTGAGCTAGGTATTTTAAAATACATGATTTTGCCCTTGCACCTGTAACGTGGAGAATTGTGACATTGAAATGGTTAACAGTGAAATATAAATTCTGAGAGCTATATGACTTGGTCCAATAGTTGCCCAACTCTCTACAAGTATGCAAAAAACAAACTGCTGGAGGAACTCAGCGGGTCAGGCAGCATCTGTAGAGGGAAATGGACAGATGATATCTCAGGTCAAGGCCTGACCCACTGAGTTTTCCAGCAGTTTTTTTTTGCTTCAGAATCCAACCTCTGCAGTTTCCTATGTCTCTATAGTGTTGTATTTTATCTAGCCCTTTTTTTGCCAAAACAAGCAAAGGTTGATCTGAACATGGGATCATATTGCTCCTTGAATCTGCAAAGAACTAAAGGAGGCAAATTGAACCCACAGAGCGATCAATGCAAGTCGGGACTAAAGCTGCAGCGTGGCATATATGAATTACCTGTAGGCAGCAAGGATTTCTGATGTGTGGGTTCTGGGATAATCATGTACTTCAAATTCTTTTAAAACTTCCTGGCCTCGAGGTTATATTAATAGCAAGTTGTAAATCCATTGCAGAGATGTGGAGTCGGGCAACTTCACTCACAGAGCGTGGCCAATGAACCAACTGAATCTGATGCACTAGAATAAGCACAGCATCAGTGTCTCAACAGTTCCAGTCCACACATGCCAGTCGTCAAGCTCTGTCTCTGGTATAAACTTGGTTTTCAGAACCTTTCAACTTGTCTGGCCTCATCTTTCATAACTACCCAACACTTAACACCCAACACCAAAAGGCTGGATAGAGTGGATGTGGAGAGGATGTCTCCATCAGTAGGAGAGTGCAGGATCCAAGGGCACAGCCTCAGAATAAAGGGACTTCCCTTTAGAACTGAGATGAGGAGGAATTTCTTCAGCCAGAGGGTGTCAGAATCTGTGGAATTCATTGCCTCGATGGGCTGAATGGCCTAATTCTGCACGTATATCTTACTGTCTTATGGTCTTAATATGAATCAGAACTAAATTACACTAGTTGTTTACTGCGGGGCCAATTTCATTCAATAACAGACAGCTACTTGGAATGGTGTGTTACAATCTGGGTCATAAGAGATTTCAGAGCCCTAAACGTCCACAAAAACAGTCTTTATAGGATCTATGGTACAGAATGTCTTAAGAAAACTGATTTCAGTTGCATGATCCACAAGTCTGTCAGGATCTTCCTGAATGATGCATTTAACGTACAAAGACTCTCAGACACATGCAACAGCACCTGCGTGCCACTTCTGCAAGATTCATTTCATTATGCATGGGCTGCAGAATGCACAAGAATATGAATATGAATATGAAGGCAACTACCTTCACAAGCCACCCAATCACAAAATACTTCTCACAGTCTAAATGCTTTTTATCCTTCTGATTCCCATGCACTTAGCATCCACAATCTCACAAAAAAAAAATCGACAAGATCTGACAAATTTTTCAGTTAACTTTGGTAAAGGTTCCTAATCAGTCATACTTCAACATAACACAACCCACTTTCATCGTCTATTGACATAGCTCACAGTTCAACACCAAATTATTCAATCTTGAGATTGGATTTTTTTGAAGCATTCAGTTTTCAAACAGATGGTTTAAGATTACAAAAAAATAGAGTGAACTTCACTGACTTCAAATTTTAAGAACATATTCTTTCAAATGCTTTTTTTAAAATGTGTTTTTATCTATTCTATTAATAACAAATGAAAATCCCATAAAAGCAGACTTGCATTTACATGATATAGCAATTTTCATGACCTTTGGACAGGGTGTTTAATATTGTTTATTAATATTGTGTACATAATGTGTAAATATAGGAAACAAGGCAGAAAATTTGTGCATAGCAAGCTCCCATGAAGAACAACAGAATATTGATTAGATAATCTGTTTTAACTGAAGGAGAAATACTGCCCAGAACACAGAGTCTCCTGTGCTTCCTCATATTACTGCCAAAAGATCTTTTGCATCCATCAGAGCAGTTAGATAGAACCTTGGAAAGACCGTGCCCCTGAAAGATGCTCTCCCTTGCCATTGCAGTGAAGTATCAATCTAAAATTCTGGACTCAGTTCCTTGGACCGGGACAAATCCACAGTCCTCTCACTTGGAGGCGAGACTGCTACCAACTGAGTCACAATTGACACTATCCAAATCAGAGGAGTTTGCTCTTCTCAACATGAATAACTCAGTAATGGGAACAAATCTGAGCTCATTTCTATCTCATTGTACTGACAGGTCCACTTACTAACCACCAGCTTGGACAGCATGTCTCCTCTGAAGTCCAACCTGTTTGTTGCTCAACTGATTCAGGCAAACCAGCTGTTCATTTCCAACACTGCTTTGTTCTAAAACCCATCACAGCCAAGTAACAGACAGCTGTGGTCCATCACAAATTTAAAATTATTTGAAATTGAAGGACATGGGAAAGTTATGTAAATGTCAAAAGATAATTCACACATCAATGTAAAAATGTGTTAATAGGAAGTATAATAGTGGAACAAACTGATGAGCTAAGGCAATACAAGAGCATAAATTCCACACTGCAATTATTCCATTGAGTTTCCAATCTCTGTTCCAAGTTCAGGAAGCCCAGAGAATCCAATCACCTCCTTCCAGCCTCCAGAAACCCAAAGCTCCTTTTGGAGATGGGAAACTCAATGCCTATTAAATTTGTCTCTCATCTATGGATAGTCAAGCCATTGCAACCTCTACACATAATTTTAAAACAGACTCCTGCTTTGATTTATTAACTATCGAAATTCAAATTACCAAAGGAAACAAACTTAGCAGTACACAATAATAAATAAAAATATGTAAGGAAGTTCTTGATAAATACTTCAATAGACTTTCTGTGAAATAGGGAACTATAAACTGCAGACATAATCACATAAGTCAATCCATAATATTATACTGAGGATTCCCCTGAGGCAATGCAGCATTCATATCAGAAATTCCCCTACATGACAGGCTATGCTTTGGCTAGGATCTCTACAAGATTTATGACATAAAAACAGAAAATGCTGACAATGTTTAATAGGTAAGCAGCTTCTGTGGAGAATGAAACAGAGTTAAGATTTTAGGTCAATAACCTTACATTATATTTCACCCTACAATGAACTAGTGGTAATGCATATTTGTTGGTGTAGATAATATGTAATTACATCCTATATAATCCAGATGTCAATCAAAACATTAATGTGAAGCTCATTTCATTGCTGTAACACTTTGTCACAAAATTTGCATTTCTGTCATGTCTTTAACAAGGTAATAATAATATTATTATTAAAGGGGTTATTATTGAACAATATTTGACATCAAGCCAAACATTAGGACAGGTGGTCATAGGCTAGTACAAAGTTTAAAAAGCAACTTAAAGGAAAATCAAATAGGGGCCCTGATCAGCCGTCAGTTATGGCAGGGCTTACATGCCATAACAAGCTACAAGACGAATTCGGGCTGCATAGCTAACAACAGCGCCTCCCTTCTGGATGAACTTAACGCATTGTATGCACGTTTTGAACAGAAGGGAAGGGGATTGTCACCATCCACCCTGACAGCCACCAATGAAGCTGAACCTGTGATCACAGTGGAGGACGTAAGATCAGTCTTCCCGAGAGTGAACACGAGGAAAGCACCTGGCCCAGATGGTGTCCCTGGCCGTGTGCTCAGATCTTGTGCTGATCAGCTGGCAGAGGTATTTGCAGACAAATTTAACCTCTCCCTGCTTCAAGCTCAGGTTCCCACCTGTTTTAAGAAGACCACCAACATTCTGGTACCAAAGAAAAGCAAGGTAACATGCCTTAATGACTACCGACCAGTGGCTCTGACATCCACCACCATGAAGTGCTTTGAGGGGTTGGTCATGGCACGCATCAACCCTAGCCTATCAGACAACCTGGACCCATTGCAGTTTGCCTATCGCCGGATGCCATCTCCCTGGCCCTACACTCGGCTCTGGAGCATCTGGACAGTAAAGACACCTATATTAGACTATTGTTTATTGACTACAGCTCTGCCTTCAATACATAATCCAAGTAAGCTTGTCACCAAACTCCAAGACCTAGGACTCAAACACCTCCCTCTGTAACTGGATCCATGACTTTCTAACAAACAGAGCGCAATCAGTGAGGATAGGCAGCAATACCTCCGGCACGATTATTCTCAACACTGGTGCCCCACAAGGCTGCATCCTCAGTCCTCTACTCTACTCCCTGTACACTCATGACTGTGTTGCCAGATTCTGCTCTAACTCCATCTACAAGTCTGCAGATGATACCACCATTGTAGGCCGAATCTCAAACAGCGATGAGTCGGAGTACGGGAAGGAGATAGAGAGCTTAGTGGAATGGTGTCGCGACAACAACCTTGCCCTCAACGTCAACAAAACAAAAGAGCTGGTCATTGACTTCAGGAAGGGGGGCGGTGTACATGCACCTGTCTACATCAATGGTGCTGAGGTCAAGAAGGTTGAGAGCTTAAAGTTCCTGGGAATGAACATTACCAACAGCCTGTCCTAGTCAAATCACGTAGAAATCACGGCCAAGAAAGCTCACCAGTGCCTCTACTTCCTCAGGAGGCTAAAGAAATTTGGTTTGTCCCCTTTGACTCTCACCAACTTTTACAGGTGCACCATAGAAAGCATCCTATCTGGATGTATCACGGCTTGGTACGGCAACTGCTGTGCCCAGGACCGCAAGAAACTGCAGAGTTGTGGACACAGCCCAGCGCATTACAGACACCAGCCTCCCCTCCTTGGACTCTGTCTTTACCTCTCGCTGTCTTGGTGAAGCAGCCAGCATTATCAAAGACCCCACCCACCCGGGTCATTCTCTCTTCTCTCCTCTTCCATCGGGTAGAAGATACAGGAGCCTGAGGGCATGTACCACCAGACTCAAGGACAGTTTCTACCCCACTGTGATAAGACTATTGAATGGTTTCCTTATACAATGAGATGGACTATGACCTCATGATCTACCTTGTTGTGACTTCGCACCTTATTGCACTGCACTTTCTCTGTAGCTGTGACACTTTACTCTATACTGTTATTGTTTTTACCTGCACTACATCAATGCACTCTGTACTGACTCAACGTAACTGCACTGTGTAATGAATTGACCTGTACGATCTGTTTGTAAGATAAGCTTTCCACTGTACCTCGGTATAAGTGACAATAATAAACCAATACCAATACCAAATAAGCAGGAGAGAGATGCAGAGCTTTTAGAAAAGGAATATACCTCCCTAAAATTAAACCTCCACAACAAACAATGGCACAGAGATCTCAGGGGATGAAAGGGGCAATGGATGTTAAAATATAACTGGATTTCCTGTTGGAGGGTTATAGAGTAAACTAAAATAATAGGTCATTTCTCTTGCAGGAAACAAAGTTCCTGCAATTAGTTTCAAGTGCAGGGCTTGCAGCTCAAGGACAGACTCTCATAAAGAGATTTGGGGGGGGGGGGGATAGCTGGATGGAGGGGGGGGCGGGGTAAGAAGGGGAGGAGTTGTTGCTCAAAAGTGAACGAGGGAAAAAGTATTGTTTCATCTCATAGTGAAGGCAATGGAAAGTGTGTGTGAGAGAGAGGGCATCCACAGAAAGAGAACGACTCTGAGAAAAGTAAAAGCTTTTTTATATTTTTCTGCTTAGTACATGAACAATACTGGCAAGGTCACTTTATCGACTTATTTTGCTTGCCTTGAAAAAGATCTTATTCAGGCACTTACCAAGGTACTTCCATGGAGATTTCCAGTGCTGGAGATAACCTAAGAATGGCTACAGCATCTCCTTGCACTCGGCTCATAGACTCCTTGCACTGGTCTCATAGACTCCTCATGGAGTCCAACAGAGCAGCCCTATCCTCCACTAGCTCTCCAGCCCATTGCTGAGCCTGTGCCTGTGCCTGTTAAGCTCAGTGCAAGCCCGGCTGTCTCCATTCAAACCAACAGGAGACTTCGGCTACTTGGAGAAAAGGCAAGTAGCTACTTTTTCAAAAAATGTACTTTTAATTAAATTTTTAAAGATTTACTTTGAAGCAAGCTGATAGCTTGCTGCTGCTCTTCAGGGCTTAGTGATGACATTAAAATATCACAGAATAATTCATCCAATAAAATTTATTTTGCAGTGCAGTGATTGTTACATGGAATCATTAAGCTACTTAAGAAAGATATCGGGTGTTCGTAAATTTTTGAGACCCAATACCATAGAGAAGTTAAATGGAAAATCAATGGAGAATCCCTCCTGACCAAATTTGTGAAACAAACCCTAACTAAATCTAACGCACATCTGAATTTAAATGTACCCATCCTGACAACTTTCTAACTCCACCTCTTCTGAACGGACAGGCTCCACATATTTTTTTTAAATTCAATGTTACGGTATCTGGAAATGTATTCCAAATAAAGATTTAATACAAACAGTTTCATTGAGGCATTACTTTTACTGCAGAAGTTAGTGAAACATGAAAAAAAGATTAGTGCCTTTGCAGGTTGACTCCAATTCAATAGGGCTCACCTTTACTTCATTTATGGAAACTCTCAGTGATATGTGGCTCTAGAAATTGTACTACATTGCATGTTTTACTGCACTGCAATTCAATTTTAATGAAAAATGAGATAAAGAAAAATCATAGACAGTTCCACAATTTTCCTTCTGAGTTCTTTGTGGACCTGATACATTAACGCACATTGCAGCTTAGACACGGGGCAGCCGGTGTAGTTCTGGAGACCACTTCCATAGTTTCCGTCCAGTTGAGGTGGCCACTCATGAAGCAGGTCTTCACAAGTCTTGCTATGCCTGTTTTGTCATCCCTTGAAAGGCAACTACATAAACAGGTCCAAGGTATGGAGTCCTAGGAAATGGGAAGTCACTTCAGATAAGTCCTCAAGTTATCAGTCAGCCCATGGTATGTGCAAACATATTGATGTGAACTTCGGAGTGAGAGTGAATGCTCTTTGGCAGGTAGATGGTCAGATTCCTTGTATGCTTTACTTTCAAGCTCAGCTACTGAAGGTGTCAGGAATCTGGTTCAGGGAGTCAAGTCCTGTACTAAGAAAAATGGGAGTAATGAGATGCCAAGGCTATTCAGAACCAGTAAGATATGTGGGACACTCCCTCACCATAATATGCAGAAAATTGACATTAAAATGCAAAATACTCGCAACATTGCTCCATGTATCCCAAATCCAGCCCATTCCCCACAATCACCCCAGCTATTATTCCCAGATCCAGACAGAATATGTCTGCAGTGACAACATGAGCAAGTAGGAAAAAGGCAACCCCAGTACGATGTTGATTGTGATGGCTGGTTTTGTATGAGGCTGCCACAGATCCCAGCAGATAAATAAAGTGCTACTTTGTGCTAAGGTTCTAACTATCCCCACTTGGAGAAAGATAGGTTTGGCCACACCAAGCAAGCAGACATGGGGCATGCCAGCTTATCATTCCCAGGTGGAGAAGTTCCTGAAGAGGAATGTCTTTGACCATACAGGTGTCTGGCAGCAGCTGCCCCACACTGTTCTTGGAGTCCCAAGGGAAGAGGAGAGAGCAGGGACACTGGAGCCACATGGTCAAATGATTGAAAGCAGAACTAATATGGACTTACACCCTCCACACTGAGGTTACAAGAAAACAATCAAGTTCCCCAGAGGAACTAAACAAACAACAGAATAAAACTGCAGAGGCTGACCTATTGTACAATATCTGCAGGTATTTAGGGAGAGCGATCTTGACACAGCTATGGTACCTCATTGCGTTTAGATCTTTGTCAGTCTTTAGCTTCTGTGTCTTCCACTAATTTCCTCGGTTGCCCTCCATGGCAGTTTTCAGTCAAAATTCCGCACTCCAGAATAAATCACCTATTAATGTGGTTAAACATTCCTTAGGGAGTTCACAGTGGAGTTGTCAAACAGGGAGTTGTACTTTGCACTAAGATATTACTGGCTAAAGAGCAAGTTTTAAGGAGCATTTTACTGGAGAAAAGTGAAAAGATTTGAAGAGGAAACTTTCTCGCAGATGAAGGCTGGGCAGTCAACAGAACAATGAAAATCAGTGAGACCCAGGATGGCAGGACTGCAGGAGCTCAGAGACTTGGAGTTTGCAGGACCAGAGGATGGTTACAGAGCTAGGGATCCAAACTCTATGCTGAGAATTTGAAATGGAAGAAGCGATTAAGCCAGTATTGGCATTGGGTTATTATTGTCACGTGCCGAGATTACAGTGAAAAGCTTTTGTTTGCGTGCCATCCAGACAGATCATTCCATACATAAGTACACTGAGATAGTAAGAAGGAAAACAGAATACAGAATATAGTGTTACAGTTACAGAGAAAGTGCAGTGCAGGTAGACAAATAGGTCAGCACACAGGTTGGCAAGCAACTATGATGATGAATGAACAAAATGATTTGACATGATTAGGGTATGGGTAGCAGAGTTTTGGATGAGTTACTTCTTGTAGCTCAATAATACAAATCCAACACAAGTGCAAGAAGCTCAATTCTCAACAGCCCCTCATCCCTTGGTATCCTAAAATCCATCAATCACCATTTTGAACAAACTCGATGACTAAACTCCCACAACCCTCTGGTGGAGAAAATTCCAAAGATTCACCAACCTTTTAGTGAAGGAATTTCTCTTTAACTCAGTGCTAAATTACCATCTCCTTACTCTGACACTGTGACCCCCAGTTCCAGCCAAAGGAAACATCCTCCCCACATCCAACCTTTTAAATTTCGGACAGATTTCCTGAGTTTCATTGAGATCACCTCTCTTTCTCCTAAACTCTAGAGAGTACTCATCTAGTCAACCCATTCTCTCCTCATTCCACAGGTTCTCTTTTATTCACCAATTTCCAGGGAAGGACTTTACTGAAAGCCTTCTGAAAATCCATACCCATTAGCTCCACTTTATCTGTTACACTAGCCACATCATCAAAGAACTCCAGTATGAATTCACTTCATAAATCCATGCTGACTTGCTCAATTTAATATTGCTTTCTAGGTGTTCTGTTATATTCATCACAATAGTTTGCAGAATTTTTCTCCTCGCCAATGTTAGATTAACAGCTTGGTAATCCCCAGTTTTCCCTTTCCCTCTTCCTTCTAACTGTGGGCTCACAACAATATACAGAGTTAGGACATAGATCTGCCCATTTTCATTTAAACCGGCCAGAACAGGTTTTGAGGGGGCTACTTGCCTTTTCTCCTCTCCCAATGTTCTCATTTTAGGTATTAAATCTAA
The DNA here is from genome assembly GCF_009764475.1 of Pristis pectinata. Lineage (NCBI taxonomy): Eukaryota > Metazoa > Chordata > Chondrichthyes > Rhinopristiformes > Pristidae > Pristis > Pristis pectinata. Next base: position 5,049,323 of record NC_067430.1, read on the forward strand.
TACATTGAGTTGTAAATTTAAAAAGTACATGAATACAAGGAGGCAATACTAAAGAAACAACAAGGTGCTACTGAAGACAAATGAGAATATGGTATTCCACAGAATACAATGCAAGTAAATAGGAGGTGGCATATTCTAGTAAAAGAAAATGTGCCTTGCAGGAGAGGGGAGAAATTTGGGGGTGAACCATTAAAAACAATCCTTCAGCTGGAAATGGCCACGAGGATGCTTACAGATTAAAGGATTTCATAGTATTAATAAAAACAGAAAATGATGGAGATATTTAGCAGATCAGACAGCATCTATTGGGAGACAGAGAAAGATAGAATTTTTAATATTTCAGGCCAATGATATTTCATCTGGACAATGTTAAATACATAACAGGTTTTAAGCAAGTACAGAGGCAATGAAATGGGAAATATGTTGGTTCTCCTTCATTGAAATTCACCTGCAGAAAAAAACTCCCTTTGGAAATGCATAAATCTAAAGGCAAAAAGAGTTTCTGGTTCATATGACATTTCAAAGGCTATGTTTAATCTGAGACTATTTTCATCCTTTTCCGTTTTTAAATAGCACTGGCTTCTTGGGAAATGTTACCCATTTTATTTTAGTTTCAAGATTTAAAAAAATCTGTAACACTTCATCTACAGTCAGGAATTATGCCACAGCATTACATCAACTCTGTATTTGCCATCCACAGTAAAGAAAACTCAACTATCTCCAGTCTCCATAAATTGAAGCAAATAAGCTACAAAAGTTAAATTTTCAATTCTTGGCTGCACATCTTTCTCTTCTCTCAGACTCATTATTTGTAAAATTGGGTTGAATTTTGCTTTAACTCAATCCAATTTTGTTCTGAAATGGATGGGCCTCCACCAGAAACTTAAACCTTACAAATGTTTGCCACATGGTCAGATATTTCCCACATTTCAAATAATGAAACAACATGCATCAAGGAGGCTGCATTTTAACATGTTGATGTGGCAAGCTGTTGGTGTCTGTACTCTAATATACCATCTGCCCTGCCCTTACCATCTCCTGTCACTAACCTGGCCTCGGAGATGGAGCTAGAGACATTAAGGAAAGGGAATAATCAAATATGGACCATATAAAAGTGAGAGCAGGGTGGCAATTTTCGTGATATTGGCCCAGGGACAAATATTTGCTTGGTCACCAGTGACAGGTCTCCTGCTCTTCTTCAAAATCAGCTTCTTGGTAATACATTCCAAAGTATTTCTTTCACATAATACCTCTGGTTTTTAGGTGCACCCAAGAATTGATGGGAGCTTGGCTCAACATCTCATCTCCATTTTTAGCAGCATCAGTATCGGTTTCTCTGCTCACTTCTCTGGAATGGGTCTCAAAACAACAACGGTCTGATTCAGAAGCATCAACAGCATTTACCCATACTTGGCCTTGACCTTGATTTCCCTGAAATCATGAGCTGATAACGCGGTAGTAAAGGAAAGTAGGCACGTGAGACTGCAGAGGATTTGAGATTTGGGAAATTAACAGTGGACAAATTCAAAGTCAAGTTATATGCAGAAAGTAAAACCAAAAAGAAAAAGACTGACATAATAAAACTAGGAAATTAAAAAATATATGTATATTTTATGGCTTTATAATTCACTAGAATTTTAAAGGATTGGGATTTCGAAACTGTTATGACAGAGGTTGAATGGTAATAATGAACAAAAAGTGCTGGATTATCATCATATGCATACTGGACAGAAGGACCTGTTTTTGTGCTGTATCTATACTTATAACAAGGCATTTGGACAAAAATAGATAGAATATTTATCTCTCTATAGTGTTTAGTATCTACTATGCAAATACAGCTTCTTCAGATCATTCATGCATCTCAAGTGTTGATGCATACAGTGAAATGTGGTTTCTATCAAACTAATGCCATAACCTATGTAAGCAGCAATTTCTAGACATTTGGAATATAACTTTCCCACCTGAAATTGCTGCACAACTTGCACTGTTCTTTGTATGCAATTAGCTCCACCATTGTTTTTACAGTAAATTACAACTGTTCAGTGACTAATTCAGTATTTGTCCAAGCTTATTGGTGACCCTTACGCTTTTTCCAGGAAACTGTGTGTTCAAGTGGCACTCCGGAGAGTGATGTCTGAAAATCTAAGATGACAGCTTGTTGCACTTGTCAAGACAATGCTGCATGATAGTTCTTATCTACCCTTTCAGGTAGACAGAAGAGATCCTAAGGCACCATGACACTACTCCAAGCCTAACCAGCATTTATCCCTCAACCAACACTATCAAAACACTTAAATGACCATGATCTTTTTGCTGTTTGTGAGTTCTTGCTGTGCACAAATTGTCTGCTGTGTTAATCTGTATGAGTAACTGCAGCATTCCGTAATTGTTTCACAGGCTGTAGCACATTTACAATGTAAAAAGCATTACAGAGATGTAGACATTTGTGCTTAACTGATTCTAAGATTACAGGGATAAAGTAGGCCATTTCATGGCAGAGCTGCCGCAGTGTCTCAACAGTGCAATGCTGGGATAATGTGGTATCCTGACACATTATCAGGGCAGCTGAAAGCTATTTACACTTCAATCAATGTCATGGAAAGTGAATTATCTCATTTCTTTACTGATTATGGGAACTTGCTGTGCACAAATTGATTGCTATATTTCTTACACTTTAATAGTGACTGCGCTTCAAAAAAAGTTCATTGAATACCCTGAGGACATGAAAGGCACTATGTATATTTGTTTTTTTTTAATTGGTCTACTTTATCTTTATGCTCATAGAAGTTAGTATTGATAAACTAAGAATAAACTTGCATTAATGTAGTCCTGAGGATGTTCAAAAGCATCAGGGGTGCTAACTGGAACTCAGCCAATTCCATTCTAATCTGTATAATGCAGAAGCCTAATGCAATATGGAAAGCTTTGCAAATGAGAAATCACGTACCACATTTCTTACAGGGGTTCTTACAGCAGGAAGTGAGTGCAAAATGCACTAATATATCCACCCAGAGCACTTCCACTTAAATTTGGTTTCAGAGAAAACATTACAGACTCATTAGTATGCCAATCTACACACCACATAACAAAATGTATCAGTTCATTTCAAGTATAGGAATTCAGTTCCTTTCACAGGAATGAGTTCTCACAAATTAATTTTTAAGTCAAACACTTTAAAAGGCTCCATTTAAGGACAAAAGTATCAAATTCTGGATAGATTTGGGACCGTGTTCTCTCGAAAGAATATCCATTGACATTCTTCTCTTCACTACTGGTGAACCACAGATGGCAAACAGCGAGGGATTATATAAATGATCCCTGCCCAGATTATTTTGGATTTTCTAGATTGATGCCATCTGCACTACAATGCAAAACTTCACATTTGTTCAGGAACAAATGGGATTCTTCCTAAAGAAGCTGAGCTGAGATGGGCTTTTCAGACGTGAGTGTGCCACTATGGAGCGAGAAGTTTGAAAGTGCGGATCTTGTGCCTATGTTTCACGTACACCAATCATCTTTCCTTTGGTCCTTTGACTCTCCAGGCCAGTCATTTGGTCATTTTTTTGAACCTGGAGGGAAGCCTCAGGGTTGGGGATGATGTGTGGGTTCTGGGGTGACTGATGAGATTAATGTGAGAACCAAAGGTGGGGCAGCAACTGATTAATGGGGCAGGCGGGTGGCTTGTATGGGAAATGTTGCACTCCTTCTTTTGGTTTTGCTGGATAATGGTGAATTTCATCACTAATATCTTCCTTCACTGAAAGTGGCTCCCAAGTTATAGAAAGTGGTCCATATTTTCCAGGGTCTCATCATGGACTTTTATTGCCAAGGGGCAGTGCTGAGCAGCAGGAGCAGATTGATAGAGGACCTTTATTTTGTATCTGTTTAGCCCATGGCCTACTCTCTTGTACACTTCAATGAACAAGTCTACTGTGACTTTCTCAGCCTCCAAACATCTACGTACATGGTATGGCTTGTGTATTGTAGCTGGATAAATGAGATTATAATGCCCTTCATTCTGGAATGGAGATGATATAGGTCAAAGACTTGCTCTGTAAATTAGTTCCATTCCAGCTGGAAGCTTATTGCAGGGGAGATACAGTATTGTGGTGAGAAAGATTGAGAAAAAAAGCGTTGAGGCAATGATGCTGCCTTGCTTGATAGCGATTTGCACAGAGGTTAGGTATGTTGTCGACCCATTGGTTTATATACCATATGATGGAGAACCTCTGAGAGTAGCCAAACTTACTGCACAGTCCCTCTCAACTGACAGAGAAAAAGGATTTTGTGCAAAAGAAGCCACATGTGCTGGTCGGTGCTACTCCTTGCACTTTTCTCGGAAGTGGCACGTATTGAAGATCATGTTTACTGGGCCTCTAGATGGAAGGAATCCACAATTTGATCCAGGAGTGGCTCTTTGGTCACATGGAGGAGGTGGAGGAGGATTTTGTCGATGAATTTTTCTGTGGTTGACCTCAGGGAGTCCCCTTTGTAGCTACCACAAATCAGACTTGTCTCATTTCTTAAAAGGGGTTATGGCTATGGCATCTCAGATCCCCTGCTTTGTCCCTCTCCTTCCCAAGTGTTGGGAATGAAGATGTGAACGTGGTGTGAAGTTCACCAAATTTTACAATTTCAACTAAGATGCTGTCTGCTCCCAAAGCCGTGTGCTTTTTAGTTGGCTTATAGTGCCTTCAACCTCTTGTTGGTCTTGGGTGGCAGAGAAGTTAGACAGGATAGATTGCTGTGGGATGGAATCAAGAACACTCACATGAAGGACAGAGTCACATTTGCGGAATTCTTCAAAATGCTCCTTCCAGGGTGCCGACTGCCTCTCTATTCCCAATAAGCACTCATCTGTTCATGGTTCTTAGCATGGTGGGCACTGGATGAAGGGAAGTGATGGGTGTGGTGTAAGAGTCTGTGGAGCGATGTGTGAAAAAGAGTTCTCTCTGCAGGGAATTGAGAATTACTGCACTGATTTTATTGCAGCAGCTTTTCTGTTGCAGTCATCGTATTGGACCCAGGCTGATAGAGGCAACTGGGCAGATTAGTCAGGGGCCAATCCAACAGTCATTAACACCTATCGTGGTGTGGATGATGCAGACATCCTGGTAAGTTCTTGCTCAGATAGCAACATAATCTAACAGATGTCAGTGACTGGATGGGGTGATGCCATAAACCTTGTGGCCACCTTTCTGAAACAAGGGCTTGGTAATCACAAGACTGTGCCATGAGCAGTCCACCAGGAGGAATTCTCCAATGGAGAATTCTATTCTATTTCGCTTCTCTGCCAATCGTACCCTTGATCTGCGTCCTTTTTCACACTGCCGCTGAAGTCACCCAAGAGGATCACTTTGGATCATGGGCCAGGATTTACTCAAGGCCGTTGTGGAAGTCCTCCTTAACCTCATCCACAGATTTTAGGGTTGGGGCACATGCACTGATGAGTTGCCATGTGCAGAGTCATGGTCCCAATACAACTCCTCGGGAACACTAACGAGCATTTCCCCCCAGTCAGAAAAATATCACTGTACTATTACTTCCTAGTTTCTTGCCTTAAGCCAGATTTTTTATCCATGCTATTTTTTCAAAATCTCATAAACATGTTAATCAAATTAAAGTTAATTTAAATTAATGCAGTACTTTGGCAAAAGTCTTCTGAAAATCTAAGTGCCCTCAACCCTCTTTCACTTCATCAGAAAACTTGATCAAGTTATTCAAACACAATTTGCTTTTATACAAGACTTTGGTTATCATCCCGGAATTATAAATCTTCTTAGGCGATCTCTTGGATGGCGTATTTCTACTCCAGTCTTGAGGCAATTAAATTTGTCCTCTTGTAATTTTCCCACCATTGACATTGGTCTTGGTGACATTTAATTGCCAGGCAGATTCCACTCATATTGTTTGAAGGGAGACATAATATTTGCAGCCCTCTAATCCTCTATCAACAGACCCATGCCCAAGGAGGATTGGAAGACTACAGTCAAAGGCTCAGTTTCTATCCCTTCTTTCAGCAACCTAGGATGACTACAATCCAAACAAAGTAACCTTTCTACTTCAAGGCTACTTCAGCTTTCTAAAACTAAAAGATAGATCTTTAATCTATGTCCATTCAATGCAATATAGCTACTGACTGTGAGGTGATCTGGAGGACAAGCTGCCTGCCTTGCGTTAAACCCATTGATTTTCATTCACTGGTTTCGATGGAAGGATATGCATTATTTATTTATTTATTAGTCACATATACATCGAAACACACAGTGAAATATGTCTTTTTGCATTACTAAGAATGTGCTGGGGGCAGCCCGCAAGTGTCGCCACTCTTCTGGCGCCAACACAGCATGCCCACAACTCCCTAACCTGAATGTCTTTGGAATGTGGGAGGAAACCGGAGCACCCGGAGGAAACCTACACAATCACAGGGAGAACGTACAAACTCCTTACAGGCAGCGGTGGGAATTGAACCCAGGTCGCTGGCGCTGTAATAGCGTTATGCTAACCGCTATGATAGTTTTCATGTGGGGTCGATCACTTAAGTTATGAATGTGAAATATGCCCTTTAACTTTAAACGAGGCACTTTGCTCAATATCTAAGAAACGGAACACGTGCTTTATTAATGTAAGTTTTATGAGGCCGAGGCTCATTAGGCTGGGAAGATGAAGAGTGAACAGATTGGGTGCTAGCAGTCTGGAATTTTGGGCAGGGTCTAAATCTATTGATCCATGTTTCCCTTGGGGTGTGAAGGCCAAACTGCTAAAATAACTGGGAAATCCACTAGCTCTACTCTGATCAGCTGGTCAGGCCACATCTGTGGGGAGAGAAACAGAATCAACTCTTCAGGTCAGAGATTTTGTTTTTGTTTCTGTTTCAGGTTTCCATCATCTGCAGTTCTTTTTGATTTTCACTCAGTATCTGATTGGAATTCTGGTGTTGGCAAACTGCAGAGGTAAACGCTTGGGCATAGCCACGTTTCAAAAAAACTTCTTTGGGCCACTCAAAGAGAGAGTCATGGAGTCACACAGCACGGAAACAGGCCCTTTGGCCCAACTGGTCCATGCCGACCAAGATGCCCATCCAAGCTAGTCCCATTTGCCTGCATTTGGCCCACAACCTTCTATGGAGTCATAGAGTCACTCATGAGAAACATGTTTTATTTTAACTATTCTGAACAAGATAAGGATATTTTTAGCCATATTAAAAACACATTGGTCTTAGTTCTTTCCGCCCATTCACTACCTCCTCATCATCACACTCACTACCCCCTTAATGTTCTACTCACAGTCACCTTGCTACTCCATTCACCAGATCTTTGCCACTTCTTTCCACCTCGTACTGACCCCAACATTGCCATGCTCTATTTAAAAGCACTTGATTGGCAAGGAAAAAGGGTTTTTATCTGAATGGTCCTTTGGAGCCCTTGAAGCCAGCAAGCTGCTGTGCACCACAGCTTCACCATCCTGGAATGCCAAGAACCAGCTGCATTTCTCAGGTACTGCAAGTACCATTTTGCAAACACAAACACTTAAATGTTTGCGTGGCCATTCACTTGGAAAGGGTGTCACACTTGGAAGAATCACCAAGGCACTTGCTCAGAATTTTTATATTAAAAGTAGTTGACTGGACCATGTAAATGAAAACTCATTCTTCAACCAAGCGAAACTGGAAAGTTAACACCATTTGCATTTGGACCTCAGCAACCACAGGCGAGTAGCAAATCTTGTGGGATAGAAACCAACCTTGCAGGGCATACAGGGCAGCTTTAAGATGGGACAAAGCAGATCTCATTGGACGGCCTTATGTTCTTACACACACTGACACCATCCCTTGCAATGATTTCTCTTGGGGCCCTACTCAGCATATTTAAATCCATGGCTATCATATGCTTCTCTCCTCTGGAATTCCACCTCTAATTTCCTCCCTCATATCATCTCCTTCCTCACCTTAAAGTTACATCCCTGGATTCAGGTCCTTATCAAAGACTTTCTATTCTGTTCCTGTTTTCTTCTGCACATTATTTTTCCACATTAATTTTAAATGCTCCAAGACCTCTTCCTAATTTTCTGATCTTCCCCAGCATTGAATTTAAAAATGTAACTTAGATTGAGTTTGAAAGAATTGGCTGTAAAATTCATTTTAAAAAATCATTGTAAATTTCTACATTGCAATTCTAAGATGGATGCAAACCATCAGCTCCTTGGTTGGATGACAAAGGGGTCTGACAGAGGCACATCAAACATTCACACATGTGTACTCAACCAGCAGCATTTCAAGGCATTCATTTTTTTTAATCAACCAAAGCAACACTGGCAGATTTTACAAACCTATGCTCTTAGTGTGAAGTTTCAGTGCTGGAAATGCTCATCAACAATTTGGACAAGTGGATCCACAGGGTACAATGAACTTCTGTCGAACAAAATAAATGAACAACCAGAAAATCCACCAGGACTAGCTAACTGGTACCCATTAAGCTCCAAATTTTTGTTGTCTGCCAGAGAGACCTGACAGAAATAATTGAAAATCTCTCTAAAATTGCACAGGGTTAAAAAGACCAGCAGGGTTGAATCGAGGCTCAAACAAAGAGACACAGATAAAGAACAATGTAATCCATGCAGTAATTACCCAGCTGTTCCACCAATCTATGGAAGAGTGATAACACTACTCCTTCCAAAGACCAAAGTCAGTCAAATCCATCGCAGTCTCAACTCAAACAATGTAATCTTCACTCTACATGCAACCACCTGTCTCCCTCTCCCACAGCCACATGCAAAGTTCCTTAGACTAACCACGGGTCCTTAAACATAGTCATGCAAAATACTTTTCTGGGGACATCTGGAAGCAATATAGAATAGAATGAACGGGGCATTAAAAAAAACACAATACTGTAGATGCTGGAAATATGAAATACAAGAGAAATTACTGGAAATACTTAGCAGGCAAGGCATCATCTGTGGAGAGAAAAACAGAATTGATGTTTCAGGATGATGACCTTTCATCTGAACTAGGCAAAGTTGGAAATCAAAGATGTTTTAAGTTGCAGGGAAGGGGTGGAGATTAACAGAACAAAAGCGAATGTGTGTTATGGGATGGAAACCAGGAGAGATGAGTGCACAAGTGATAGAAGATGGAATCAAGTCAAGCCCAGTTGAGTTTATTGTCATTGAGGAAGAAAAGGTTTAAGAATTGTGACCATACCTATAGCTGATAGAAAAAATACCTCCCCAGCAAGAGCAAGCAAGCCGCTGACTCACTAGATGGAGTGTTAAATACTTTGTTCCGGGTAGTGACCTGTCCCGATCTGCTAGACTGTAGCGATACTGGGTGCAATAAACCTCGAGGTGGAAGCTTGGTCTAAACAATGAGGGGTGATACCTGCCTTTGAATTTCCTGATTATAACTCAATTATAATAAACAATAGGTGCGATGTCTGTCTCGGATTGACCGAAACTTGTGGTGCCGTATGCATTAAGTGTGCATGACAATACCTGTATAAATCTCTGTCTACTCCTTTGTACCGGGAGAACTCGGGAAGTGACTCTTGATGAGCGCTGAAGAGCCTTCTCCTTAGCGGTGCACTGCTAATAAATGTGTTTTATCGAATCGACCTCGTGGCACTGTGTAACTTTACCTCGGACAGCAGTGAGCATTGAATTATGGGACAACATCATATGGACAAATACGGTGAGGTACAGGTACAATGAAAAACTTGATTGCAGCATCAGGTAAAGAACAGATGTGATAGAGATCAGATGGAATAATTTACAGAAGCCAAGAGAGGGCAAGTGTTGTTAAGTCAAGGTAGCTGTTTGAGTCATGGGCTTACAGTGATGGTACTAGTTTTTATGGTATATCCTATAAGAATTGGTTGAAGCTGTTTAACATGACCTCTGGACATCTATTCTCATTCATACCAATCAGAAATAAAGATTCCCAGCAGTCATGGTTTTGCAAAATTAACACAAATATACTCAGGATGGAACATGTTCAGCTGCATTTCTCTGGTCCTACAAGTACCATTTTGCAAACACCTGTACTTAAAAGTTTGCACGGCTGTTCACTTCGAATGGGTGTCACACTTGGAAAAGTCACTCGGGCACTTGCTCAAAATGTTTTATATTAAGAGGTAATTGAGCTTAATTACCATCACTAACAAGGCAGAAACATTCACCTTTAGTCAGTAGTGCCAAAAGTGGGAGAGATATTAGTCAATGTAGTTCTCACTTCCTGACATTCACTTCCTTGACTTCAATGTAGATGCGTGGACAACCAATAGCCAATACTCTCACATGTCTTGGTAGCAATTAAAGACAAATCACCCCCTCTGCCATGATTCTAATGAAGGACAAAAAAGTAAATCGTAGCCATCAATTTCTTCCCCCCCCACGCCCCCGACAATCGCAGCTGAACTAAACTGCTTGCTACCTTTGTGTCACATTAGTCTGCAAAATGAGTTTCTGAGATTGCAAATCCATTGAGCATTGCAACATTTCCAACTTAGCCCCGTTTCAGCTCACTTGCAGTTGAAATCCTTGCCCATGCCTTGTTACCGCTAGACTGCATTAAGAGGTTCGTAGACGAACTGCTATCTTTCATCTTCCATAAGCTTCAGCTCACCTGAACTCTGCTGCCGATTGCCTAACTTCTAAACCCTGTTCACCCATCACTGGTTCCCCATCCAGAAATGTCCAAACTTTAAAATCCTCCTCCTTGTTTTCAAGTCCCTTCCATGGCCTCACCCCATCAATTTTCTCCAAACAACACCGAGAGATCTGTCGTCCAACTCTAGTTTCTTGGTCAACTTCAAATTTAATATTTTTACCACCGATGGACCTGCCTCCCACTTTCCATTTACTATCCTCCATGATTTTCTCTTTGCCTCCCCGCCCTCTTCGTGATGTGCTTCAAACCTGCTAGTCAATTTGTCTGCAGCTCAGTCTGAAGTTTTATCTGTTGATGAGATACACCTTAGGACATTTCACTGCACAAACACAAGTTGTAAGTTTTGCTTTGCTTTACAGATGCTCTGGTGATTGTTATGTTGTGAGTATATACCACACTGGGGTTTGGACTCAGACAAGGAGTTTGCAATTTTTCCTTTATCTAGCTGCTAGGTGATTGTTCCTTTCTGCTTCTGAGTATCAGAAGATGAAACTTGGAAACTGGTCTAATCTCTGCTGCTGTAGCTGGGGACCTTAGAAATACAATAGCATCTCATGACCAGGAGCACAGGGCTTTTTGCAAATATGAGAGAATAGAAGAGACAGAAGCTGAACAGCAAACATCTCATACTCTGCAGATAGGAATATCCATACAACACAGATGGTATGCGGCAAAAAAGCCTCTTAAATGTCCAGAAAATGTGTTTTAAATTATTTAGTTAGGGGGAATTTATTCTTTGTTGTAATTGAATTTTTCATCGCTTGCTTCCACTCACCCTACAGAAACTATTCTGAAGACAACCCTCTTTTTTTAAAAAATCAGTCACAACACATACAATCTTTTCCTTGGACCTTAAGGTAAAGTTTATCATGTGGCAAACTTTCACAGTGACCAAGTAATCTGTTTTGGAAATAAACATTGACCATAATACTGGTGATAATTCTATTGCTTTTCAAGGTAGACACATGGAATCCTTTGCAGTCACCTGAGATCTTAAAATCTTTTTTTAAAGTAGTACATATCACCACTCCCACACAATTCAGGGGAATATTAGCCTAGACTAAGCTTCTGAAGAGGGAACTGAATACGTAATCTTCTGACTTAGAGGCAAGCATTCTACTAACTGAACCAGAGTTAGCTGAAATATAGCAATGAAACATGCAAACACAAGCTACACCCTGATGAGCAAATACTGTTGAAGCTCAAATCCTAATCAAGGAGCAGCATGCACAATGTTTGCAACAGGCATCAATAATTCTGTGAACCAATGTTTCAACAAAACAAGCAACTGTAGCGATAGCTGAGCCAAAGCGCTGGCCAGAGATCTACCTGGAAACATTTCCATTCACAAAGAATGAAGAATTGTCTGGATCAAAGAAGAATGTCTGGTTACGTGACAGTACTGTGAAATCAATCATACTGGAAAAATAACACCCGCTCATTCCTTTGGCTTGGTTTGGGGATCAGAGACAGAAATTGAGATGGGGTAGGGAAATGTTTGAAAGCTTTATTTTCATGCAGCTCAGTGTTGGAAGAATACAGACAAATCCTCCTGCTTCACAGTTACTAATCCCAAATACCTATTAATTCAAATTAAAATCACATAAATACTTTTGGTTCCGTTTTGTTGAAATTGCTTTTTTGATTGAGCAGATTATTTAAATTTTTGGAGTAAAAATTGACTGAATAAACAACATCAGACTGAACATAATCTCAAGTGGCTCTGAAGCAGTTAATTCTGCGATTACGGGGAAAATAGATAAATATTTGAACAAAAGAGATTCGCAAATTCAGGAGAACGGAAGAAAATGAGTGCAGAGTGGAGCTGCCTACACAGTATCTGCAGCCATGTAGGTTCAATGTATTAATCAATCCTCTTCTCTGGTGCAATTTCATATTTTGTGCAGGTAATATCTATCTACAAGCTTTATTGACAACTTAGTGAGTTTAATTTGTGCATCACAGTTTCTCCACTTCAGGTTTGGCTGTCAAGATCTATACAAATATGAACAAAATGGTGAGTAACGTCAAGGTTGGAGTGAAGCAGTCCAGATGGCATCGAATGGGAAAAGAAGCTATATTGTTGGTGGGGGTGAGGGAGTGGTTGATTGATGTTGTAGTTCTCCTGGTGTTTGGAGGGAACTTCTGGAGCTCAGGGCCGAGATGACTGAAGGTGTGGCTATTCAACCGAAGTGCAATAAGAGGTTAAAGATGCACAAGGCACAAATTGGAGATAATGGGGAGTTTTCACTTCAGTAGGACCGGAGGAGAGTACAGCAAAGTGACCAGAAAAGGATGTGAACAACAGGATGGGAATTTCAAACATCAGGGTGTTGATGAACTGAGGGCCAATGTGAGTCACTGAGCATGCGGGACGATGAGTGAATAGCACTTTGTGAAAGTTCTGAGACAGGCAGAAGTTTCCAATTCCTTTACAGAATCAGGGAAAATGACCTTTGTGCAATCCTATAATGCACATAATATAGTTTGTTGTTTACCAAATTATTTTGGCTAAATTCCCCAGAACATAAGTCCTTGCTTTATGCAAGACCAAAGCCTCCCAAACAGAACTATACATTAGAAGCAGCCCCTCCAAAACAATGTGATCTTTACTGGAGAACTGCAGTTTAAATCTTTCTGTGGTGATTTTTTTTTATTTGTTCATTATTCATTATCTTGACATTACCAGCAAAGTTAGTATTCACTGCCCATCCTTAATTGCCCTTGAAGTGAGTGGCATGCAAGGAAACTTCAAAGTCAAGCTCATTGGTGGGTCTGAAGTCACATATAGGCCAGATTAAAGATGGTAGGTATCCCAAAAAGTAGCTTGTGAAACCATGTTTTTGTTAGAATGACAATTACTAATGATTTTTTTAAAGTTCAGTTTATCAAGTGAATTCAAATCCCATAGCTGTCAAATTGGAATTCAAATCCAAGTCTCTTGATTACCAGTCCGATAACTTAACGGCACCTTCACTGCACTCTAAAGTTGTTAAATGAGTATAGACCACCCATTGGCTTTTATATAGTTGATAAGGGTTTTCAAATCCAAGACATAATGAAATTCTCTGATACTTTGATGGCAGCTTTAGAATCCAGCTCAAATATTGGATCCAGGGGCCCAATTAGACACCTTGTTCCATTTCAAAAGCAGCACAGATATCACTGAGGGATGGAAGATATAAAGATAAACTTGCTGTGTGGACACTGAATCTTCAGGAGTTTTCCCAGTGAAAGAGAAGAGAAAATCCCTTCCATCAGTGATAATCATTCTGAGTCAGCTCCTTGTCAAAATACTGGAAAATGACAAACACGATGATGCTGGAGGAACTCAACAGGCCAGGCAGCATCAGTGGAGAAAAGCAGGCGGTCAATGTTTTGGATCAGGACCCTTCTTCAGGGCTGAAGATAGGAAAAGGGGAAGCCCGATATACCGGAAGGAACAGCAGAGCAGTGATGGGTGGGAGGGGAGGCGGGGTGGGCACAAGGTGGTGATAAGTAGATTTTACAGGTGATAAAAGGTAGATAGGTGATAGGTAGATGCAGGTAAGAGATGGTGACAGGCAGGTGCAGGGGAGGTGGGGAGAGCAGATCCACCAGGGGATGGGTCAAGGGTAAGGAGAGAGAAAAAAGAGGGGTAGAAAAAATAAAGATAGGCTAGGAAAGGGAAGAAGAGAAGAAGCATGGTGGGGGGGGAGAAGTTATTGTCGGGAAGTGGGGTGGGGATTACTTAAAATAGGAATTCAATGTTCATGCCGTCAGGCTGCAAGGTTCCAAGACAGAAAACGAGGTGCTGTTCCTCCAGTTGGCGCTTGGAATTCTCCTGGCAGTGGAGGAGGCTGAGGACTGACATATCAGTGATAGTGTGGGAGGGGGAGTTGAAGTGACCAGCAACGGGGAGATGCAGATCGCGGTTACGGACGGAGCGCAGGTGTTCTGCGAAATGGTCACCTAGTCTGCGTTTGGTCTCACCAATGTAGAGGAGGCCACACTTGGAGAACTGAATGCAGTAGGTGATACTGAGGGAGGTGCAGATGAATCTCTGTCTCACCTGAAAGGACTGTTTGGGTCCCTGGATGGAGGTGGTGTAGGGGCAGGTGTTGCACTTATGGCGGGGGCAGTGGAAAGTTCCCGAGGTGAAAGCAGGATGGGTGGGGGGCGGGGGGAAGGAGTGAACTAGGGAGTCGCTGAGAGAGCGGTCCCTGCGAAAGTGACTCCTTTCAGATCAGACATACTAAGTAGGGAGCAGGAGTTGGCTACCTGGCTCCTCAAGGCAACTCCTCCATTCAATAAGATCCCA